>NC_088643.1:87026496-87166496 GCF_964019385.1 Sycon ciliatum
ACCACCACCACCACCACCACCACCACCACCACCTCCCTATCATGATCATTATTTGGAGGCAGTGTCCTGTCTGTAGGTCGTACGATACATACCTTTTTTCACACATTGCACGTTGTGGAGTCAATCCGTACTCAGTTTATCTTGGAGCGGACGTGAGCTGGTACCACTCTATAGGCTAGCCATGATAACAGCACCAGGTCACCAGCAGGCGCGTGTGCATGTAAATTTAATGGCGGCTGGAATTTCGACAAGTGCCAAAATAATCAAAACCCAATGGCATCAATGCATCAGCAAACATAACTTACATGCACACGTTCCCGTCCGAATCATGCACATGTTCTCTGTAGTATGAGGAGAAGGGACTTGAGCGAAGACTCTGAAGCCGTGTTCACTCTGAAAATACTGTAATTTCACAAAATTTCGGTGGACTTTTATTTTCGGTACTTTCGGTGCATCTGTTCCATACTTGTCAACAAACCGAACAAACACTAACACACATAATCCAATAGGGAACTGCTTCTCAGTACGTACATTTTCTGTTCACCTAACCTGGCCTTTTGCACTCATACCGAAAATATTGAGCACCAAAAATTTCTGAAATTAGAGTAAAAAATGTAGATCATTGGTGTGGTGAATGATCATCATGAATTGGCGCTAAAAGGGCGCAATAAAGCATGCTCGGGTTAAATCGTGTGTCCAGAAAATAAGTAGTAAGCGTCTACAAGCTACAATAGTAGCGAAAAGAAGAAAATACAATCCATTTGTAAGCAGGGGATCCGGGAACAGCGAAATGTGCTCTTCCATGAATGCAAAGTAAGGTCACCGCGAAGGCTGCACTCGACAAAGCAGCAGTATGCATTTTGACAGTAGCTCTAGAGAACACGCGTTGCAGCCTAAATAGTCTATACACTCTAGTACAGTCAATACACGTGTTACTACTTCTAGTGCAGTTGTGACGGAAACTAATATGAACAAATGAAAATGCAATTTGCCAGCGACTATCGTATTGAAATGACAGTTCCAAAAAGAAGAAAAACCAGTGCCATGAACCATTGTTGTACAGCGCCGAGAGAACCGACATTTACTCATGATGCAGCAGCTTTGCAGTTAGACATGGCTGGCTCACGGCTTGCGTCGCTTGCAGGTGTACTTGCGATCGGCTGCCACATAGTCAGCCGGGAATCCAAGATGTCGATCCAACGCTGTCGGCAGGGTGCCGCCGCACTGCTGTACGGTGCGTGATGGCTGCAGCATGCGGTCGTATGCAGTCATCCTAGCACGATCTGCCGGGGTGACGTGGAACAAGCGCAGCGCCTTGCCACGAGCTGATAGCGGCGTGAACTTGGAGCGTGGAATTGCGGCAATAGTCTTGGCCGGTAGACGGGCCAGTACCTTGGAAGCGGCCGCCACCACTCTGCTTGCTGGTAACCCTCGTGCAGCCTGCACTGAGCTGACGGTAATTACACCTTGCGCTGGGTCGATGTAGCACACGCCAATGCCTCCGGGCAGGCTATGGCTGTTGTGGTAGTCACGCACGGTAGCACCAGGCACACCTGTCAGTGGTGTTGTGCGCGTGGCAAAGTATGCTCTCAAGTGCGCGCTGCTGCGTGCTTGCCATCTGTACCAGATAGCGTCGATGAAAGCGTGATGCAGATTGAACATGGGATCTTCTGCTGCGTACTCAGTGCACATATCTCCACCGAAGGCACAATGTGGTCCATCGTGCAACGGGCCACGCACAGCGGTCTCAAAGCGACCGAACTGAGCAGCGGAGTTGCTCAGCACTAGCATGATGGCGGGCATGTCGGGAAGGGTTCCGTCGAATTGACGCTTCAGGCATTCTCCGTTCGACTTGCGCCATCCCTGGCCGCTTGAGAACCTACCCGTCTGGATACAGCAGCGGCTGCCTCCGCCCAGGTTGCAGTTTCCATTGCCTCCGAACTGTGTGGCAAGCCAGACTGGCGCGGTCCAGGGACTGTGTGAATGTGCCGACCAGTCAAAGTACGGCAGAGTCACTGAGCAGTTGATCTGCTGTAGGATGTTCTCTACTTGGAGTAAGTACCAGCGATGCCATGGCAAGAACTCGCGCTGCTCGTGAATCCTGCCATCGAAGAGCGACCGATGACGAGTCAGAAGTTGGCGATAGCGTGTGCGATACGGTTCACTCATGGTCATGGTATGGAAGACGTGGATGAAGGTCTCGCGGTCGATGGGGTTCATGGTGGTGATCTCACGGCGCACTCTGCAGCATGACCAGGCACCGTTGATACAGACGCACTGCACGCCGCACTGCCGCTGCTGCGAGTCGCCAGCTGCACATAGAGCTGTAGTGCTTGGTTGGCTGACTGTGGTGATTGGATTCAGTGGCCGGGTGGTGGTCGGACGGTTAGTGACCGGATTCAGTGTTGCTGTCAAGAAAAGAACACAGAAGAAAGTACACAGTTTGTATCCATTGGCCTAGGCGTTTGTATTATTCAACAAGATACCACAAGAAGCCAGAATGGCGTAATTACACACTATGTGCCGCCCTCTACCATACCATGTCACCATAATCATCATAGTACCGGCTGTGTCACTGCTGTCCAGGAACCATTGGGGCAGAGGGGAGGGGACGGGGATTATGAGAGGGGAGGGTAGCCTAGGCAGGAATTCAGTTCCAGTCCTACATTGTGTTGCATGTCTGCATGTCAATTGATCTACTTACGTGCCGATGTGTGGCCTGGTTGCAAGGGTAATTAGATGCACAGAAGTACCAGTAAATCAAAATGTGTGTAGTGGTACATGCCATAGATGATTCCTGGGCGGTTGCATGGACATGCTATTTTAGCATCTGTAGTTCAGTAAAATTGTATCACGGTGTGTATGTTCTTGATTGATGTGCGTCATTGAAATGCTGTACACAATAAGACTCACTTCCTTGACACGGTGTGAGTGTGCAGGCCTGCCGGACGGTGATGTCAGGCCGAGTGGCGCAGTACGTTGTTGAGCCAACACAGCATCGAGTGCGATACTGTACTCCAGAGCCGCAGGTCACCGAGCAGGCTGTCCATGCACTCCACGGGGAATACCCTCCTGGAACAGCACATCAAAGACAAACAATATCTGTCGAACCTTGCCTCATGTCCAGCATCAGAAGAATATTTCCAAGGTTATGTTTTGTAAGAAAGTTGGTTGGTCGCCACACCGGCCGCACTAGCCGGAGTTCTCACCGCAGTATTGTGTTATGTCGCCCCTGTCTTATGACTCGTATATCAAGAGTAAGGCTGCGTTCGTTTTTAGCTACCTGGTAGAGTAGAGTAGAGTCACTCTACTGATAGAGGTAGATGGTAGAGGCAAGTTTACGAACGCTGTTCTACCGGATTTAGTAGTTTACACGATGTGTACGTGAAATGTTCCTTTTTTGGATGGAGTTGTGTACAAATCCTTGATCTTGCTGGAAATCCCGTAGCTCTACCAACTTCTACCGGATTCGACCAACTTTTTCCTGGTAGAGCCGGTAGAGGAAAGTAGAATCTACCCTTTTGAGTAGAATTTTTTCAAAAAACGAACACGTCTACCGAAAGAAGTAGTGTCTACCCAAACCTGTAGATCAAAAACGAACGCCCCCTAAATTACACCAAATCGTCGTAGGTCCCACTGAGGAGTGTGCAACTCTGCATAGGGGGGGGGGGGGGGGGGGGGGGGTCTCGGATGGCGAAATCTTACATCACCCGCTCCAAGTATGCCCCGTACTACGTACATGTACAGAGTAGACCAGCTTGTGTGGTCTGGATATCTACCATGATCATGTTGATGACTCGCATAAGCCAAGTGAGTTTCTGTCGGGAGGGTGCTCTTTTTACTACTCCACTGCTTGCTTAAAGGGGAAGTTAAGGCAAAAATTAAAATTTCACCAGTTGTAGTCTTCGGGGTGCTGAGTCGAATGGTCTTGGTCCGAGAAAGCTGAGACGCTCCCTTCCTACTTGAATCCCAATCGAACTCGCGCACTTCCACCGAAACTGGGTGACTGCGCCCTACTAGGTGGGGATTTGTATGCAAAATGTCACTAAAAGCGCCATTTCGTTCTTATAAAAGCACGGATGACCGCGATTGGCCCATATGTTGTACTCTTTTGGACGCTGAGTCGACTGGTTTTGGTCCGAAAAGGCTGCGATGCAGCGTTCCTCCTTTATTCCCAATCGAACATGGTTGAACAAGCGGTCACGTGCTCCTGGGTGCCCAAATCACCTGGTTACTGAGTACCACGCCAGCAGGCGACGACTTTCACACCAAGGTTCAACTCGAGTGACAGGACTGCACCCAAAAAAGGTCAAACAGGCTAGTAAGTTGTACCCTGCAGGCACGGTGACCGGGTGACTGGCGTACGCAGGAGCACGTGACCGCTTGTTCAACCATGTTCGATTGGGAATAAAGGAGGAACGCTGCATCGCAGCCTTTTCGGACCAAAACCAGTCGACTCAGCGTCCAAAAGACTACAACATATGGGCCAATCGCGTTCATCCGTGCTTTTATAAGAACGAAATGGCGCTTTTAGTAACATTTTGCATACAAATCCCCATCTAGTAGGGCGCAGTCACCCAGTTTCGGTGGAAGTGCGCGAGTTCGATTGGGATTCAAGTAGGAAGGGAGCGTCTCAGCTTCCTCGGACTACGACCATTCGATTCAGCACCCCGAAGACTACAACTGGTGAAATTTTAATTTTTGCCTTAACTTCCCCTTTAACAGAGGTTCGGAGCGACGTTACGTACACTGTGAACGCTACACAACGTGAGATGAGTTTTGCCGTCGGAGGACTCATAGCAAGGGTGTCCAGAGTTGTACGTCTTTGGAGCTTATTTCTCTTGCTTAAATCACCAACGTTTGCCAGCTTTGAGTCACTATGCAGCGAATTGGATAAGTGACCGGAAATGAAGCTCGTTTAAAATTATCATTCCGCTAGATTGCCCTGCATCGGTTGGTTCTTGTGATCCTTGACTGGTCCAGATCACATGACTGGTCCAGATCACATGACTGGTCCAGATCACCGATTATGTGAAATATACCCGCAGACCTGATCTTGGTCAATACCTTACAAATGCATTCGTAGCCTTTAGTACTTCACTTCCTGTCACATATCTGATTTACTGCGTAGTGACTCAAAGCTTGCTTGTACGCAGACCGAGTATCTTATCACTTGTCGTTGATCTGTTGGTCCAGGAGGGTATTCCCCATATACGAGTGCATGGGTACCCTGCTCGGGGGCCTGTGGTTCTTGAGTTAAGAATGGAACCTAATACCCAGCTTTGTTGGCTTAATGGCGTACTTGCAACCAGGAACCTAGGAGTCAAACTACTGCAGACAGATAATCCCCAAAAGCAGAACCTTACCAGTGCTGGGACTTGTTCGGCGTCTAACATAGCCACGGCGACGAAGGTAGCTCCTTCTCCGCAGTGACGATCGTCGGCGAAGGTAGCTCCTTCTCCGCAGTGATGACCTTCGACGAAGATAGCTTCGTCTTCTCAGGGATGATCGTCGACGAAGGTAGCTTCGTCTTCTCAGGGATGATCGTCGTCGGAGGTAGCTCCTTCTCCGCAGGGTTGATCGTCGACGAAGGTAGCTCCTTCTCCGCAATGATGATCGTCGACGGAGGTAGCTCCTCCTCCGCAGTGATGACCTTCGACGAAGATAGCTTCGTCTTCTCAGGGATGATCGTCGACGAAGGTAGCTTCGTCTTCTCAGGGATGATCGTCGTCGGAGGTAGCTCCTTCTCCGCAGTGATGATCGTCGACGGAGGTAGCTCCTCCTCCGCAGTGATGACCTTCGGCGGAGATAGCTTCGTCTTCTTAGCGTCGATCTGCGTCTGAGATAGCTTCGTCTCCTGAGAGATGATCTTCGGCGGAGGTAGCTCCGTCTCCTCAGAACTGCTCGTCTCCTGAGAGACGATCTTCGGCGGAGGTAGCTTCGGCGTCTGAGAGATGATCTTCGACGGAGGTAGCTTCGACGTCTGAGAGATGATCTTCGGCGGAGGTAGCTTCGTCTCCTCAGAACTGCTCGTCTCCTGAGAGATGATCTTCGGCGGAGGTAGCTTCGACGTCTGAGAGATGATCTTCGGCGGAGGTAGCTTCGTCTCCTCAGAACTGCTCGTCTCCTGAGAGATGATCTTCGGCGGAGGTAGCTTCGACGTCTGAGAGATGATCTTCGGCGGAGGTAGCTTCGTCTCCTCAGAACTGCTCGTCTCCTGAGAGATGATCTTCGGCGGAGGTAGCTTCGACGTCTAAGAGATGATCTTCGGCGGAGGTAGCTTCGTCTCCTCGGAACTGCTCGCCTCCTGAGAGAAGACCTTCGGCGGAGGTAGCTTCGTCTCCTCAGAACTGCTCGTCTCCTGAGAGATGATCTTCGGCGGAGGTAGCTTCGACGTCTGAGAGATGATCTTCGGCGGAGGTAGCTTCGTCTCCTCAGAACTGCTCGTCTCCTGAGAGAGGACCTTCGGCGGAGGTAGCTTCGTCTCCTCAGAGATGATCTTCGGCGGAGGTAGCTTCGACGTCTGAGAGATGATCTTCGGCGGAGGTAGCTTCGTCTCCTCAGAACTGCTCGTCTCCTGAGAGATGATCTTCGGCGGAGGTAGCTTCGACGTCTGAGAGATGATCTTCGGCGGAGGTAGCTTCGTCTCCTCAGAACTGCTCGTCTCCTGAGAGATGATCTTCGGCGGAGGTAGCTTCGACGTCTGAGAGATGATCTTCGGCGGAGGTAGCTTCGTCTCCTCAGAACTGCTCGTCTCCTGAGAGATGATCTTCGGCGGAGGTAGCTTCGACGTCTGAGAGATGATCTTCGGCGGAGGTAGCTTCGTCTCCTCAGAACTGCTCGTCTCCTGAGAGATGATCTTCGGCGGAGGTAGCTTCGACGTCTGAGAGATGATCTTCGGCGGAGGTAGCTTCGTCTCCTCAGAACTGCTCGTCTCCTGAGAGATGACCTTCGGCGGAGGTAGCTTCGACGTCTGAGAGATGATCTTCGGCGGAGGTAGCTTCGTCTCCTCAGAACTGCTCGTCTCCTGAGAGATGATCTTCGGCGGAGGTAGCTTCGACGTCTGAGAGATGATCTTCGGCGGAGGTAGCTTCGTCTCCTCAGAGCTGCTCGTCTCCTGAGGGAGGACCTTCGGCGGAGGTAGCTTCGTCTCCTCAGAACTGCTCGTCTCCTGAGAGATGATCTTCGGCGGAGGTAGCTTCGACGTCTGAGAGATGATCTTCGGCGGAGGTAGCTTCGTCTCCTCAGAACTGCTCGTCTCCTGAGAGATGATCTTCGGCGGAGGTAGCTTCGTCTCCTCAGAACTGCTCGTCTCCTGAGAGATGATCTTCGGCGGAGGTAGCTTCGTCTCCTCAGAACTGCTCGTCTCCTGAGAGAGGACCTTCGGCGGAGGTAGCTTCGTCTCCTTAGAACTGCTCTTCTCCTGAGAGATGATCTTCGGCGGAGGTAGCTTCGACGTCTGAGAGATGATCTTCGGCGGAGGTAGCTTCGACGTCTGAGAACTGCTCGTCTCCTGAGAGAGGACCTTCGGCGGAGGTAGCTTCGTCTCCTCAGAACTGCTCTTCTCCTGAGAGATGATCTTCGGCGGAGGTAGCTTCGACGTCTGAGAGATGATCTTCGGCGGAGGTAGCTTCGTCTCCTCAGAACTGCTCGTCTCCTGAGAGATGATCTTCGGCGGAGGTAGCTTCTACGTCTGAGAGATGATCTTCGGCGGAGGTAGCTTCGTCTCCTCAGAACTGCTCGTCTCCTCAGAGATGATCTTCGACGGAGGTAGCTTCGTCTCCTCAGAACTGCTCGTCTCCTGAGAGATGATCTTCGGCGGAGGTAGCTTCGTCTCCTCAGAACTGCTCGTCTCCTGAGAGATGATCTTCGGCGGAGGTAGCTTCGTCTCCTCAGAACTGCTCGTCTCCTGAGAGATGATCTTCGGCGGAGGTAGCTTCGACGTCTGAGAGATGATCTTCGGCGGAGGTAGCTTCGTCTCCTCAGAACTGCTCGTCTCCTGAGAGATGATCTTCGGCGGAGGTAGCTTCGACGTCTGAGAACTGCTCGTCTCCTGAGAGACGACCTTCGGCGGAGGTAGCTTCGTCTCCTCAGAACTGCTCGTCTCCTCAGAGATGATCTTCGACGGAGGTAGCTTCGTCTCCTCAGAACTGCTCGTCTCCTGAGAGATGATCTTCGGCGGAGGTAGCTTCGTCTCCTCAGAACTGCTCGTCTCCTGAGAGATGATCTTCGGCGGAGGTAGCTTCGTCTCCTCAGAACTGCTCGTCTCCTGAGAGATGATCTTCGGCGGAGGTAGCTTCGACGTCTCAGAACTGCCCGTCTCCTCAGAGATGATCTTCGGCGGAGGTAGCTTCGTCTCCTGAGAGATGATCTTCGACGGAGGTAGCTTCGTCTCCTCAGAACTGCTCGTCTCCTGAGAGATGATCTTCGGCGGAGGTAACTTCGTCTCCTCAGAACTGCTCGTCTCCTGAGAGATGATCTTCGGCGGAGGTAGCTTCGTCTCCTCAGAACTGCTCGTCTCCTGAGAGATGATCTTCGGCGGAGGTAGCTACGTCTTCTCAGAGATGATCTACGTCGAAGTGATGATCGTCTCCTTAGAGACGATCTTCGACGAAGATAACTCCTCCTCCTGGATGATACCACATAACGTCGCCGACTAGCAGTATAGCTTCGACGTCTGCTGCTCAATGCTGCTCGTCGTCTTGATACCCTGTACGAGCGGCGGCGTCGACTGCCCCTGGCTTCACCATCATCGACCGACAGCAGAACGACCAGGACGAGCACCAAACAGGCAATCCACAGCCAACCCTTCATGATGTCGCTCTTGCCGGACCCGCGCGCTGCACCCCAGCACTCACACTCTCACACGACTACTGCGTTCAGATGTTCAGATGCCACTAGACCTGGCTGCAGGCAGTTGCCGTCCAGTTTGCTGCTTGAGTCTCTCCTCTCCCACAACCAGGTGTTGGTCCGGGAGTTATTTTAGAGAGGAGAGCCCACTTCACGGACAATTGTCCGTGAAAGCTGAAAGACCCGCGTCCTGGTCAATTGAACCACAATGTAGCCAAGAGCTCTATCGACGCCGGCTCATTGAAGCACGACGAAGCAGCGCATGGCCCAGCGCTCCTCCGGCTAGGCATTTACTGTTTCGCCGAACTGACGGAACAGTGGATTTGCAGTGTGGCCTTGCCCCGGCGTTAGCGGTAAACATGGTAAAAGCGCCTACATGGGCAAAACCATTGCTCGTCGCATCCGGATTCGAAGAAGTGAATAAGAATGTATGGCAATGAAGGGCAGGAGTGCGTGCTCAGAGACGTACCGCTAAGCCGAGCCTGTGTGCAACTTGTCGTCTTTCCCCGCCAAAATGGCCGAAATCACGAGAGTCGACGATAGGATGCAATCACGTGTGTGTTCAATGATAGAGCAGTGCTGAAAGAGTGTCGTACAGACAGTCAGTCATCATGGCCATGGCATAGGCATACTCGCCGCATAGTGCAGGTCATGGTTACTTCACCGGCAGTGTTACTATCCATAGATCTACATGACTGATTGTACTTGTCCTTACTGGGAGATATGGCTACTTGCTGTGTTCATGGTGTTAGGTAGCTTCAACAGACTCTATTCGTCATTGCAATTTATGATTATTGTCACATGTCAATACTTTGCAGTTACATCCACCTGTCAAACCAGTTGCAGTCTGAAATCCGTCTATCCTGCTGCTGGCTATGTCTATGCTAGGCTGGGCTAGCTGGCAGCATTCATCAGCTTGACACCTCAGTTGTGTACATAGTCATTGTACATGTACGTCAGCCGCTGAGATTATGCCAAACACTGCCTGCGGTCAGCGCCAAGGGGAGGCACAGGCCATCCAGCTGTCAACGACTATGCTGCCACACTGGTTAGCACTAAGCGGCAGGCTAGTATTGTAGCTACATCTCTTAGCAGCATATGTATAACTAGCCTGACCAATTTCAAGGCAACGTCACTAGCCAGCTACTGGCAGCATTGCGGGATTGAGAGAATTTCAAGGCCAATCAAAGGATGGGCTGTGCGCATTCGCCTTGCCCAAATACGGGCATGAGAGATGTAGAGCACAGGCAGAGATGTGCACAAACAGAAACGCAACTTGAGGCTTGGGCTGTCCAATATTACCATAGTATCACGTATAAGTCCGACGTGCACTAGTTTGGTAATGTTAGGCAGGTCAGTATGCTATTTGCCAGCATGCTAGGCTTGCTAGCCCACCACCTTTGACAAGTCGCCGGTGAAATGACCCCATGCACTCTGCTTAGCTATGGTCCACTTCGAATAATTATAGTTTCCTGTTGGCTCGCACTACAGCTAACTAATGCACTGCTGCACTGCAACTGATAGTAAAACATAGCCATAGGCTCCCATTTCCAGCTACATGTACATGGCATTGTACTTCGAAGTAGCTTGCAATGATTGTAGCGTACTACACGTAGTAATATGGATGGGCAGTGCGTGTCCCTGCGTTAACACAAACGCATACTTGTACATGACTTTGTATAACACTGGCTGGCGAGTGGTCAAACGGAGCCTCCGAGGGACGCCAAAACAACAGAGGAAAGATAGCCAGTAACTCTGAGGTCCGCTGAGGAGACCTAGTAAGGTCGAAACAGCATGTTGTCCGCAGATTGAGTTGAACACTCTTTCTGGTAAACGTTAAAGTAACACAAACGTTAGTTGTCTGCCCTGGTGCAAAGCTCGCGTTGTTTATCGCAGTTAACTTTGACTTTAGAGCTTTGAGTCGGTTTAATAATGCTTTGTTGTTCAGAAGACTTCATTGCGATCGGTTCGGCCAGTAACTCTGAGCTCCGCTGAGGAGACATACAGTAATAAGTATAAGGTCGAAACAGCGTGCTGTCTGGAGACTGAGGAAAGATATCGCGTCTTGAGCTTTCAGCTAAATCGGCCCGAACTTCGGTCATTACCGTACCCGTGTCTCCTGGAAGAAAATTGAAGAAGCTCTCTGTCTCTGCTTCTGTCTCTTTGTCTGTCTGTCTCTTTGTCTCAGTGTCTGTCTGTCTGTCTCGCTCTCCCTCCCTCCCTCCTACCCCGGCTCCCTCCGAGTCTTCCTCCCTCTGTCCCTCCCCCTCTCCCTCTTTCCCTCCCTCCCTCTCTCCCTCCATCTCCCCCGTCCCTCTTTACCTCCCTCCTCTTTCCCTCCCTCTCCCTCTCTCCCTCCCTCTCTTCCTCCCTCCCTCTTCCCCCTCCCTCTTTCCCTTCCTCTCTCCCTTCATCGCTCCCTCTCTCCCTCCTTCCCTTCCTCCCCGTTGACCTATTCACATTGCAAAGAAGAGCGAAACAAGATTATCAGATTATGGCTTATGATTCTTTTGTCACAATCGGCGACCTCAACCCTTTCCTTTCATTTCTAAATGCGGCTCAAGTTGTCCCGATGATTCGCCTTTATATCACTGGGCCTGGTTCCCGTTTATTGAAGTTGAAAACAACAACAGCAGCAGCAGGCTGCCAGCAGCAGCAGCAGCAACAGCAGCAGCAGCAACAGCAGCAGCAGCAACCAGCCAACCAACCAACCCGGCGATGTTTCGAACTCGAACACTGGCAACAGGCAACAGCAGTACCAGCAAGGCCAGAGAGTCGAGAAAGGGAGAAAAATCCGTAGAGGCGCTACGGATTTTTTATACGTCGTTTTCGAGCAGTGAAATGTTCCGGAGTACGGAACTTACTATGACGTTATGTGTTTGCCGTCATTGCCTAGGTTACGATCGCAAACACGTCACATTCCCGCGCTATGCCTTTTTATTTTGAAATTTTGTACCGAAATCAAAACTTCCCGCGGAAAATCCATGTTTCTCGTACCAAATTTGTACGCGAAAAATCTTTCTGCACCCGATGACGCAAAATCTCCATACGAAACATGGTTCGTGTGAAAGCCAGTCCACACGGATTCTCCGTGCCCAGTGAACCAGTGAACTGATGAAAAAGAAAAAAAATCCGAGTCATGTACGTACATGTAACAACCTCTTCCACGTGCGTGCATCACGTGCTAGCGCTGGCATTTAGCAGTCATACAAAATCATTTTTTCAAAATACAGTTGATTGAGAATTTTGTATATTCCTTGTACTTGTAAAATAATTGTGGCATTCTGCGCAACAGTCATGCTCCTGTCCATTGAGAAGAGCTAAGTTTTTCACCATGGTGGATGTGATATCCTCGCTGTTGGTTGGCATCCCATCTGGGAGCGATGAAGAGTGCGATGAAGGCATTCTCATCTCAAATGGCCTCCAAACTTTGGAAGCCATCAAGTCGCTACTGCCTAGTTCGTTAGTGCAGAGGGAAGCTAGTGCTGTGTCGCAATTACTATGGACATCTGTTGTAGAAAAATCGTATGGAGGTCTCTCGCCTAGTTGTAATGGAGCTCGCTCAATCAAGTACAGACGTTGCATTTCGGATATTGCAGTGTTTTGCTGCAGGCATGGCGAGAGAGCATTGTATGAGAATGTGTTGGAAAAATGTGTCTCTGCACTGAGGAGATGTTCATGTCCAACAGAAGATGTGTTAGCCACTGACCAGTCTTCTGCAGACAGTACCGAGGAATTGGAAATGTACTTTCCTGTATATATAGCCGTGGAGATTGCGGAGAACGTTTTGACTGGTGTTAACGATATGTCCGGGTTTTGTGCCTGTTTAGCTGAACCGCTAATGAATGCATTATGCCACTGTTCGCAATCCATTCTTACATTCCTTGTTTCAATTCTGGTGCCTAAAGTATGGTCAATTTCATCACCTGGCATTGCCGAATGGAGTATAAAGATGTGGGAGCTGCTTTCCAGTGTGTCGCATACGCCTCAAGTACAGCATGGGGAGTTCAGCTGGATGAGTCGATCTCTCTTGATATCTTGTAGTATCATCGACGTGCTGCTTGATAAGACAGTCAGTGCGTCTTTTGACATTCGCCTTCAGCCGAAGTTCTGGAAACTGATTGTGGATGGCTTGTCACTGTCGGATGCGCTTTGCCGCAAGCAGGCCAGCCATTTGCTGCGCTGTTGTCTAGTGTCATTGCGGCGGCATGGAAAGGTGTCAGTCGCTGATGGCAGTGGAGTGTTCTGGTGGTGTCCAGGCAATGAGCTATACGTTACTGCTTGGCAAGATTTTGAGCTACTTCTGGCCACTTTGGAAGAGACACAGGTATGTACTATACTGAGTACTAGTATACTCCTATGCTTGGGCACTTCAAGTACCGCTGGACACTTTGCGTACCGCATTTCCCCGATTATTAGTCACACTCGATTATAAGTCGCACCACCATTTTCAGGTTTCAGCCATACTGTTTCGGTATACATGTATTCACATAAGAGTAGGTTGTCACACTCGATTTCGCATCCCCTTCTTTTCCCTTGAAGTTTACTGTAAACCGGTGCAACTTATATCGGGTGAGATACGGTACATGTTTATTCATTCTCTGCTGCCGATCAGTTGGCTGGTGTGGCAGCGCTGACCACGTGTCTGAATGGCCTTTTTGGGGATTCCGGTAACTCGAGGTGGAGCCCACTACATTGTGTGACTGTAGTGTTGCAATCTTATGCCTGGAAGGCATGGTGTTTGTGAACAGCATGCAAATATGTACTGCAGTGCTGCCAAGGCTGTGTGTTTGAAGTATTTAACCACGGTCCTTAAAAAAATCATTGCTGATTTGCAATGAGCTGTTCTGTCTCTCTATGTGTGCTATGCTCATACCATTGCAGGCACACATCATTCGCCCGGTGCTGCCCAGGATGTACAAGTTGATAGCCGCATGTGAACAGAAAGGTCAGATTGCATTCAACTACTTTGCATCTGTGTCTTCTTCTTTTATTTTCTTCTCTATAACATATCACCAAGAGTGCATAACCCCAAGAGTGTGCAACTCTGATCTTCGAGCCATGGGTGCTCTGAGCGGAGCGCTGCCTTCATTACGCAGTGAAATAACGATCAAGCTGCCTGGATTTGAGCTTTCCTACAGTTTAGCTGCAGTGATTTCACACGCAATACGGTAAGTTCAATGCCCGTGCGCGACGCAACTCGTACGAAACCATCCCAAGTCTCTGAGAAAAGCGGATTTGGAAGCAGGAAACCGTAGCAAATCAATAATGACACAATGGCCCACAGTTCATGGCTGCATAGTGTGGTCAGCGCGCCGCGTCAGACCCCATATGCAGAGTTGCACACTCTTGGGGTAATGTACTCATGGTATTACGGTGTAGATGTGTTGGTCGATTCCCTGCTTCAGTCACTGTGTGTCAATCACTGTTGTGTAATTTGATTTGCAAAGCATGCTTTTACCTGTCCTATTGTTTACAGTGATGCATTTTTCATGGCTGGCTGTGCTATTTGAACGCCTGTTTCGCCATGAGCTGGCTTTCATGGGGACGTGGGCAGTGCGCGTTTGTCTGGAGTCAACTGGCCTTCTTCACAATGTATTCACACAGCCCAGCACTTGGAATGTAAGAGTCGTTTTACTTACCTGTGTGTATAAATTTGGTGATTCTCACTGTATTTTGCACATTGAATCATCTTTTCTATTGCAAAACTCCTCTCAGTTCTTTTCAGTGGGGTTTAGCCGATCGTTTCACCATAGGCTGTCCATGATAGCCAGCAGAACGGCAAGCAGCAGCTTTCATTCTTGTCAATAAATAAGGCATGCGATGATGGGGAGATTGAAGCTTTACCTATCATACCAGAAGTTGACAAAACCATAGTATTAGGCCCAGATCACTGTCTGTTTCTTATCAGTCCTGATGATGGCCTAAGGCCGAACTATTGATTGAGAGTTTTACTTTACGCAACTGCAATGCAGAGACCATAAATTTGGATGAACTTTTTTTTGAAGATGAGTTTGCTGCAGTGGAGTCTGCACATGCACACCCTGAGAAAGGGTTTCCTATGACAGCAGTCTTTGTTTAGTAGCTGAGCAAGGGTCTACAGTGGAGCTTGAGGTTATGGGGGCTTAGTTCTTATTCTCTTTTGTGTCTCCTACGCAGTTTCTGCTGGGTCCATTTCTGCAGGCACTTTTTTCAACTGATCTGTACTCCAGGTGAGCTTTGACAAACTGGATTCACTGCTACATGTTCTGATGTACATGTATAGTCGACTCCACTTATAACGAATTCGCATGTAGCGAATTATAGCGAATTATAGCCTGTTTGAACCCATACAAAATTGACCCGTTGTGGCGAATTGTTTTCGTTTATAACAAACCATATCTTGTAGGGGAGCATGTTAACTATGCAGTCACGGGTAGAATGTCAGATAGGACACATTAATTTTCATATTGTAAATATACAAAATTTCGGCGCTGCAAAATTTCGGCACTTCACGATTTTTGACCTTTCGGCGGCAATTTATTTTCGGCGTGGGGTAGATAGAGGGCATGGTATAGTGCGACAGATGCTGTGAAAAATTTCACAGGCGTTTTAATTTAGGCGTTTTGGGTCGGTGCCGAATATAGCCGAAATTAAATAGCTGCCGAAAATTTGTATATTTACAGTACTGTGACTGTGTGAGTGCATTTCCGTTATAAAGGACTTTGGCTATAAAGAACTAATTCTCCTGCACATTAGTGTTTGCTATATCCAGAGTTGACTGTAGTCGTTCTCGCTTCATGTTCACTATTTTCAATGTAGACAATCGGCACATAAGCCTGGTATTGTGTTGGCGTACACAGAACTATCTGATTTGAATAAGAGATCGATATGAATGGAATCCTAGCCCTCGCATCGACTTGCAATTGTTACAGGAGTGAGCCCAGCTGCTGTGCGTCAGTTTGCAGTTGGTCAGCTCTGAGAATAGAAGTTAGTTGCCAGTCAGCAGGAATGTAGAATGAGTGATGGGGAATAATGTCTGCCCTGAATAATGCATGTTCAAGGTGACCATGGAGACCATTGCCAGTACTAGCCAGTTCTGTGCAAGGCCCAATGGTATGACTGGCGCATCACTGCCGCTATTGAAGTCCCGTAGGTAGCATTTGCCTGGCGGCCACTGCAATGTGTGTTCATGGACAGCTGATCTCTTTGTGACCGTGCATTGCTGTGTTGATAGGGATCATGGAGTTGTTGACAATGATCTGCCAGTACATGCAGATCTACTCAAGACTTTCTTGACAGATCTTGTGAAGCTGCTGTCCACGGAAGACAAAGGTACGGATGCTTACAGTGTGCAGTCAAGTACTTCAAGTAGCATACAGAAGTTTCACTTTGAGTGTTCTTGTAGCGTAGCAGGAAAAGCCCTTGAAACAAAGCTCACTGAATGTAGCCATCACATAAGGCAGTATCTTGCACCGCTACTCTTCTCAGCAGGTTAAAAATACCAACCCTTATTTTTCCATTAAATTTATTGCTGATTGGCCTGATTCACAGCAATGACGCAGTAACGCGAGCGCGCGTGCACACACACGCACGCGCGCACACGTATATATACACATGCGTTTGATATTATCAAACACTGGAGAGACAATGCACATCAGAAGCAGGACATTATGCACATGTGATAGTAATACTATGCGTTGGTCTCCTTTGCGTTTTCACAGTTTTGTTCCTGAGAATGTTCCTGGATCGCTTCTGTCAACTTTCACTGACATCCGTGCCAATGATGTACATATGGAATGCCATAGCGTCAGTATGTGACTGTGCAGTATGGGCTGAGGGAGATCTGGCTAACATTGGGTATGTATGTGACTGTGCAGTATGGGCTGAGGGAGATCTGGCTAACATTGGGTATGTATGTGACTGTGCAGTATGGGCTGAGGGAGATCTGGCTAACATTGGGTATGTATGTGACTATGCAGTTTGTTACATTTACCATTTCATTGTAAAGTATTGCTTACCTCTGAACTGAAGTATATTGCTACATTGAAATGTTGTATCTTGGTGGTGTTGGTCCTGTCATTTTCATATCTCTGGTCATCTTTGGTGGGTTAGTGCCTGAAGATACCAGTGTTTTTTTGGTGACATGATGGGTTGGTGACATGATTGTTTGGTGACATGATTGTTATGCCCACTATACCTTATACGAGTAACAGTTATGCCCTGTATATTTGGTTTGGTTTTCAGGCATGTGGTGCTGAAGGCGTTTCGTACTCACGAGGTTCTAATCCGCGCCGCTACCCAGGGCTTTATGCTGAAGAGTGTTATTCATCTCACTGATCGGGTAGGTTTATCGGCTTTATCCCATCTTACTGGGC
Organism: Sycon ciliatum; assembly: GCF_964019385.1. NCBI lineage: Eukaryota > Metazoa > Porifera > Calcarea > Leucosolenida > Sycettidae > Sycon > Sycon ciliatum. The sequence goes on from NC_088643.1 coordinate 87,043,704, forward strand.
TATGTTTCAGAGCATTTCCATGCTACAATCTGTCTGGACACGAGCCCACCTCTGCTTATTAAGTGAATATTAACCCATGGGCTCAAAACCTTTCACCAAACGCAAATTTGCTTGTAAACTACCAAGTGCAGTAGAATTTTCTCACAAGTCTGTACAGGTTGTGCCCTGATCAGGTGCACCCCCTGGGCCTGGTGAAATGCCATTCTCATTTACTGAATCTAGGCTGATCAGAGTTGTATCAATATTGGTCGTATTGCTGGGTATCTTTTGCTATGAGTCTGCTGCTGCTGCTATTACTGCCGCTGTTGTTACTGCTGCTGTTGTTACTGCTGCTGTTGTTACTGCTGCTGACTGCTGTTATTACTGCTGCTGTTATTCCAGGAACATGTGTCATTAACCTCCATTGTTCAGATGCTCTCTACGTTCAATGGAATAGAGAGTCTAGTTCGAGGCAGTGCCATATGGTTGGAGGTGAGTAGATCCTGCTGTCAGCATTCTGCCAGCATTACACCCATCACCTGTACGAGGCCATTCAAAAACCAATTTAGTTTGGGGTACACTAGCATGTATGCATGCATGTGTGCGTGCGTGCGTGCGTGCGTGCGTGCGTGTGTGCGTGTGTGTGTGCGTTGTGTGTGTGTGTGTGTGTGTGTGTGTGTGTGTGTGTGTGTGTGTGTGTGTGTGTGTGTGTGTGTGTGTGTGTGTGCATGTGATTGTGTGTGTGGGTGCATATGTGTTTATGTTCATGATTTTGATATTTTTTGCTGTAAATATGCATGTAGGTGTCAACATGGTTCAGAACAGTATCCAAATCTGCACTATCCAGCGGATTACCTTCAGAGGCGGACCCTCTATACGCTCTGCAAGACTGGCTTCGTGGACTCATTACCAGGAAGCTAGAAAGTGCATCTTCTACAACCTCCACATCTGAAGTTGCCAGTGAGTCAAACATTGGATCATTTTTTAGGTGCTCTTCACGTTGCCGAACACTTTGTCCACTCCTATAGGCAAACCAACATTGTCACTGTTGTGTGCATGTCACTCCATGACTGTACTTCGTTCTGTTGTAGCCAACTTGTAGGTATGCTTCATTGAATAACAATAAGCGACATCAACTGTCTATTGCTGCATTGAATTACATATAGTATTATGTTCATACAAATGCAGAGTGTTAGCACACCGGTAGTTTTTTCTTCTTGCGGACAAAAGGTTTCTTGCTGCTCAGTTGTGGATACTGTTTCCCACTGGCTCAAGCACCCGGCATCAGTTTTATTCTTGGTGATAGTGCTGCTGCTGCTGCTGCTGCCGCCACCACCACAGTCCTTGTCGACGAAGTTGTTGTAGTTGCTGTTCTTGTTTTTATTTTATTTGTTTCCCTGTTAGTACATGTACATGTATTGCCAATCTCGTGCCTGCTGCTGCTGCTGCTGCTGCTGCTGGTGTGTGATGACTGATGATGATGCTATATCCTTATCTTGTGTTCAGGTGAAATGAGCAGTGAGGACTTGTCGGTTGCAGCCATTGCAAGAGCTGTAGCACTTGCTGCCGACTCACTCACTGATGATGAAAGCGCAAATGGTAAGACATGAAGCAATGTGTTTTGTAAAGGGTGACACGTTTGGAGTGCTCTACAGCACAGTGGCGACTGTAGGTAGTTTTCCACATTGAGATTTGCGGACTCGGTGTGTTATTATTGTCATGTATGTGAGTGTGTGTTATCAAATACCTTGTATGTACAATTGTACAATGTATCTGTACGTGCATGCATGTGTACAATGTCTTTGCATAGGCACTGCTCAGCAGTGGCATGCTGGAGTACTGAAGCCCCTGCATGATGTCCTTGACAACATCGACAGCCACACGTACATCTGCCAACAGCGTGCGAATGCTGCGCTGGAGATCCTGCAGGCTGTATTGGACTACGCTTGTGTTCAGAGAAAGCAGGAGAATAGTGACAGTAAGGGACAAGTACACGTACTGAACGTGTTTGTTTTGCTGTATTTCTCACAGGCAATGGACATGGCGCAACCAGGTGTGCATGATAGTCCTTGATTTTGTGTGGTACTGAAACACTAGCTGTATAAGTTTCCCATGCGACTAACACCATGGCGTTTGCTATTGTAGGACAAAGTAGCATTGGTACTCCAGACATCTGTTTTCAATGCTCAGAATTTAGCATTACACTTCAGGTTGCAGTGCCATACATAGTAGGCACGCACGATTTGTTAGGTGTGTCCTAGGTGGTGCAGTATGCTCATGCACCATCAACGTGATCAGACCTGAAACGGACCTAAAAAAGAGTTGAAAGAAACATTCTGATGAACTTGACAAACCCACCAACTATTCCTAGCTAGTAGAAGAGGGAAAGATGAAAACACTTTGAAAAGAGAGTTAAAAGCACGTGAAACCGTTGAAAGGGAAACGCCGTCGGCTAGCAATGCACGTCTTTGGTTCAGGCGGCTAGTCTTGTCGAGTTGCCGTTGTGTGGATCCGAATGGACTTCCTGCGGTAACGGCGGTGGGCGAGCTATGGTGCACTCCAAGGGCGTGCACGTCAGCGTCGGTTCTCCAATGCTCTACTTCGTAAGAATTCCAAGATGGTGAAGTCCTATGCTGAAATGGAAATGAAATTTGCCTTGCAGCTTGCGCTTGGTCATGTAATAGTCATGTTCTTTGAGGAAGTGTCCGGGTTTCGTTGCAACATTGGGGTCGATGTCAGTGGATGACTACGGCATGGGGAACAAAGAATACTGGTTATGTGCACTATCATGCGAACACTGCGTGTGTGTGTGTGTGTGTATGTGTGTATGTGTGTGTGTATGTGTATGTGTGTATGTGTTTGTGTGTTTTGGGGACGTGTGTGCGCGTGGATGCTGTATGTTGCAGATGATCGCCTCTTCAGTGGTATCTGCTGCCTGCTGAATGACATTGGATCGTCGTTAGTCACTTTCTTACAACAACGCATGCTGTCCATAGCTGAACACAATGTACGTCGTTTGTGCCTTCTTTGGTCCTTTGAGATGGCAAATATCCTTGTTGCGGTACTGTGAGGTTTGACGAACTGACATCAGTGTGCTGTATGTTGTCAATGCTTTGCAGAATTGCTGGTTATGCGTGGTGATGTGGAATATTGGTTGTACCTGCTTATCACCTGAGCCATGTGTGTGTGTGTGTGTGTGTGTGTGTGTGTGTGTGTGTTTGCGCATGTGTGTTTGCGTGTGTGTGTGTGTGTTTGCGCGTGTGTGTGTATGTGTGTGTGTGTGTGCACGTGTGCGTGCATGCATAAATTCTTGACATTGGGTACTGTGTGTTCAGTAGGCTGTCAGCGTGGCGAGCGTACAGAGTATGCACACTCTGTTGGAATCCGTTTTCAGTTCAACGCAAGATGCCACTCAGCAGAACTGCTTCACCAATCTGGCCAGCGTGCACAGCATGTGCTACCAACCATCTCTTATTTTCAACTGCATGTCTTCACTTTCCACCTGCCTTGCAGCCCATCGGGATGCAGTAAGTACAATACCATACATCTCACTTGCCTTGCAGCCCATCAGGGTGCAGTAAGTACAATACCATGCATCTCTTCTCTCCTTCTAGCATCTAGTAGTTCCTCAACTCCTGTTTATAGATGTTTTAGTCATGTGGAACAAGCTACTGAAATGATGGAAAACCTACATCGTACACACTCTCAACACCTGTGGCCCTTTTCCGATGTCTCTGTAATTGACCCCTCTTTGTGGTAACATGTTAATTTTGCTTCCGAACGTTTGATGGTGTTTATTGTAATAATTTCTGGCTTTGTTATTCAGTTTTGTTTTTCATGGCTGTCAGTTCCATGATTGTCTTGGCACATAGCTGTGTTCTTGCTAAGATATGAAGCAAGTTATGATGGTATGGTTCTTCCTGTTCAAACATTTATGTCCAACTGCACAGGCTAACTCTAGCATGAGCCAGGCCCTCCAGCAGTTATCTTCGCTTCACTTGTTAGCATGGCTGGCCAGTATTCACCTGGAAGAGGATGGCCAGCGACGTCGGATGTCACACGATGCCATTGCAGCTGATGCCTTTGACAAGCTGTGCACGTTTGTTCTCTCCCTGGCCAATCAGAACATGGTTCCGCCAAGGCCAGCTGTGCAGAATGCTGCTCAGATGCACAAGGACTGGGGCCGCTTTGGTGCAGAATGTGTGCAGGTGAGATTCAGGTGATGGTTCTGTTGACACTGTATAATTAAGCTCTTTCCTGTTGTGTTGTTATTTGGAAATGCTGTTCTGGCAAATCTTCTTTCATTGCACTGTGATTACGCTCATTGCTTTCTTCTGTGTGCGCTGTGTGTGTATGTGTGTGTGTGTGTGTGTGTGTGTGTGTGTGTGTGTGTGTGTGTGTGCGTGCGTGTGTGCGTGTGATCTTTTGTAACACTCTTCCAGTGCTTGTGGCATGCGTTGGTACGTGTCATTCCACATGTCCTGTCAAATGGAGAAGCTGGTCGTAGGAATCAGCCAGATGGTAATGACGTATTTCCTGGTGTTGAACTGACCACTGCAGCTGTGTCGGCACTATCGGTTGTTGGCGGCAAAGCTGGCTTGCCAGTTCTGGTAGCCTTGAGAACCCTTCTTCCGCAGGTGAGGAGGGTAGTCCTTGTACATGCATTACTATGTTGTGTTTTGTGTGGTGATTGGCTACTGCTGTATGTAAGATCACATGCCCCCCACATGCTCACGGTTGGCGCTCGTGCATGTATACGGCTCCTAACACCTTCTATTGAGGAACCTTACGAGCAAGACATACAGTACTAAACTAGGAATCATTACACAACTCACCACAGTGCTGACTTGACAACAAATGCCTGTGCACAGCCGACTTCTTCTTCCACCTCCGCTGTATACATGCACGAACGCCAACCTGACGTATGTATTCAAAAAGAATCCGTCACTACACTCACACTAGTTGTCGCGAAGCGACTGTTTATGTTTGAATTTACGTTGTATTTGACCCTATGCTACTTTTGTTGGCATTCTTTGGCTACGCGCATGTATGATGTACGCTTCAGGTAACTGCTAGAATGCTACACATATGTTGTACTCAGCTACTTCAGGTACACATATCGCTACATTTGAATTGAACCAGCCGGCCGTTTATCATGTTTCTTTAGGCTGGCGCGATAGAGTTGTTTTTGATTGCCTTTCGTTGTAAAAATAACGGAACTGGTTCGGATGTGATGTGCAGCGCTATGGGAATGGGTGTGTCCACCCGAATTCTTTTCACTTTTGAATTAGTTATTGTTCTGTGCCCAGTTGGGACAAGTTTGGAAGTGAGATGGAGTTATTGGAAGTAATTATTCTGGATATGTTTGCAACGAGTGTTTGACTTGGAGTGGACTTCTGTGCATAGAGCACACAGCTAGAGCTGCGTGTTGTAGAGAATCTTACGGATTGTAGCATCAAGATGCTGTCCATGCAATAGTTCCCAATAGTAATAAATTAGTAATAGTTTGAACCAGGTCACGACATTTCTTTGGTGCCGAAACCCGGGATATTCTCCGAAGGACCCTCCGCGATCCCAGCAGTGATCTCAGTCGCTTCAGTTGTTTCAGTTTCCGGCTTAATTGGTGGTGGCCAAGAAGCTGTTGATGGTGAAAGCCAGTCTGGACCATTCCACCAGAGCTGATTGTCTTCGATGTCGCCAGGTGTCGTTCCACAAAAGGGAAGGTCTGCAGGGTTTTCTCGCGTCCGAACATACCGAAATTGGATGGTACTGTCTTGACGTATTTCCCGTAGGCAGTTCTCGACAAATGTTGGCCGTGTCTTGTTCCTGCCTTCAATCCAACCTAGAGCACACTGTGAGTCCGACCACAGGTGAACTTCCGTCAGGGGAAAGGGCAGCTGGTTCTTCAAGAATTTCACCATCCTTGCTCCGATTAGAGCAGCGAGTAGCTCAAGGCGGGGAGTGGTCACGGCCTTGATTGGCGAGATTCTGCTCTTGCTGTAGATCAGATGTACTGATGGGGAACTATCTTCATCGCCAATGGTCCGTAGGTACGCGGCTGCGCCGTAAGCTTCATTTGACGCATCGCAGAAAATGTGAAGCTCTCTCTGCGATGCTTGCTGTCCTTGATCGCCGACGTAGCGGGGAACCTGGACATTGCTCGCCTTGGCCGCCAACGCTCCATGATGTCTGGGGGTAAAGGATCGTCCCAGCCAATGTCCCGCTTCCAAACTTCTTGTATGAGCAACTTCGCGCGTGTGATGATGGGTGAGAACAGGCCCAGTGGATCGTAGAATTGGGACATCTCGCTGACCAAATCTCGCTTCGTCCTCACAATTCTGTCTCGGCTGCTCATTGGACTGATTCTGATTAAATCGAGCTCAGTGTGCCACTGCGTTCCCAGAACCTTTGCCGTCGCTGTTGATGCCTTATCTTTCTCTGGAATCAACTGCATGAATTCTTTGCTGTTCGATGACCACTCTCGCAAGTTCATCGACGCCTGTTCAAACAGCTGCTTGCCTTGTTCGTAGTGATGAACAGCACTGGTGACAGTGTCTGTTCCGCTGATGTGATTGTCCACGTACATGCTCTGCTGGATGTCGGCTGCCACATCACTGCTGGCTGTCTTGAGGTGGTGGTTGACAGTGGCTGCCAATAAGAAAGGGCTGGACACGACCTCGAAGGGCACCCTCTGGAACCTGAAAATGCGAATGTTGTCCGTAATTCGCACAGTTCAGTCCTATTTTTGGTCCATGTTGTTGCTTCTTTCACTTTGGTGGTGAAGTTTTGTCATCCCTGCACCATAGTATCGTGTTAGTGTTAATTTCACACTGTTTCACTTAACGATTTCTTGTTTTTTTGTTTCGTGTTTTCATTGTTATGCTGATTCTAGGTGGTCGAGGTGGACGGTGATGTAGTAGTGTCTGTGATTTCAGCATGCTGGACTCTGCTGAGAGAGCAACGTGATAACATTGTGTGCCGTGCTGTCATTACAACCATATACCATCCCAGCTTGCTGAGGGCTGATGTGCCAGAGCATGTTGCAGAACGTATGCATAAGGTACAGCTTGTGTGCTGTGATAGCGGCTGTGTTGGCTCACCCACGTATATAGATTAGAGTGTTGCTAGATTTCCTGGTATCCGAGACATTCACCAAGCATGTACACACGCACGTGCACGCATACACATGCACACACCTTTGACCTTGACCTTTGACGCCCCATCTCCAGTGGAGATGATAGGCTATGAGTTGGGCAGTACTTGAGGTGACGCTTCAAATCGCCACTTCTCCAAAACGTACTGCCGCATGCGCAGTGGAAGTCCTTCGGTGCTGGGAGAGGAAGACGATGTTGATGGACCCGCCTGCACCATTCCGGACGATCCTGTACGAGCTGGTACCACTCGGACTCCAGAATATCCAGTGAGCGCAGATCACCGACAACCGTGTCTCGCCAACGCTTCTTTGGTCCATGCCGAGGTCTGGTTGCCTCGAGCTCCCCAAACAACACTTGTTGAGGAGTCCGGGCTGCGTCCATATGGGCGTCATGACCCAGCCAATGCAGACGGTACTCACGCAGGAGAGTGTCAATGTCTTCAGAAAGACGCGCTCTCTGGGCTAGATCAGCAGTAGTGAGATGACGGGAGTGCACACACACACACACACACACACACACACACACACACACACACACACACACACACACACACACACACACACACACACACACACACACACACACGCACGCACACACACACACACACACACACACACACCATACACACACATACACACATGCGCGCACGCACGCACACACCCATGCACATGCACACACACACACACACACACACACACACACACACACACACACACACACACACATACGCACGCGTACACACACACGAGCACGTGTAATGGTGCTTGTGTTAGACTTCCTATACTTTGTCTCCTCTCCGCTGTGTGTGCTCATGCATCTGTGTATATACAGTATAGGTATGCAATCATCTTACATAATTATACATATACATATACAGTCGTCCCTCTCTAATCCGGCACTTGTTTATCCGGAACCCTTGCCAACCGGCGCACTTTCTGACGAAACCGATTTTTTTCGTTCAATTCCTACATCTTAATCCGGCACTTGAATTCCGCCTCCGGCAGTGACTTTTTGAAACGAATCGCTCAAACTGCACGTAGTTTGATTTCATAATCCGGCAGTCGTAAATCTAAATCGCGTACCGTACAGGTGCACTCCTTGCCAGGCCAGGCTAGGCTTGTCCAGGAGACAACGGCAGTCAACTATACTTTCTTATTTTTATTTAGCAAGGAGTAGTGTCCTGCCAATTTTCAGGTGTGTGTGTGTGTGTGTGTGCGTGTGTGTGCAAGAGTACATGTGAACATGTTCTCTGTTTTACTTTATCACTGTGTATATTCCCGGAGGACAATTGAGAATATAAAGCCGTGCACCAAATACTTGGGTCGACACGGAAAAACCCTGCGTTTTGACATACATATGATACATGCATGCAATTGGGTAGGGCCGGGTCAGAGGGCAGGATTTCTTAATCCAGCACCCTCGTTAATCCAGCAGAAAATGCCGTAGCAAAAGGTGCCGGATTAGAGAGGGACGACTGTACATATACATATACATACATATACATATACATATACATATACATGGAATGTTCATGTGTATGTTTCTGCTGCTCTGTTTCAGTTCACATCGCAAGTCGCAGACATGGCTGATCTTGCCATCGGCATATTCAATCTTGTCGCTGATCAGTGTTGCTCGCATTGGCTCAAGCTATTGCAAGGTAGTGCTCGGGATCAAGCTGACGCTGCGAGCTCTCTTGCTCTTCACTCTGATCTGTGGATTAGCATCGTTACGTATGGGCCTCAACGGACGAAGAATATCCGGTAGGATTATGAAGTGAAAGGCTGTGAAGTGTGCGTGCACACGTACAATGTATGGCACACACAGGTCACACACAAGTCACACATACCCCCCCCCCCCCCCCCCACACACACACACACACATCTTGGGATCTTGGACCTTGTATATCCTGGCATAGTGTGGATACAACCAGACTACCCAACAAATGAAGAGTGCTCAACACCGCAGTGTGGAGCCTGCACATACAACAGGGAGAGAGTGAACATTTAGCTGCAGTCAGAGTTTCCCACTCTAAACGATTATAAGGTACCTGTGTGTAACTGTGCGTACTTTGGATATGCCATTCTCTTTGGGGTTTGGGGGGGGGGGGGGGGAGATTCAGAACAAGAGTGGGATTGGTGGTGTAACAAGTTCCATAGTGGCCTAAGTATCCGTCTCTGTCTTTGCCAGTACGCATGTACGTGACATGTCTTCCTGTGTTTTCCATTCTCTCTATGTATCGTTGAACTTTCAGTCTGGAGAATGCTGCAAGTCTGTTCGTGGAGAATCTTGGTGACCAGTGCTCAGCTAACCTGATCCCTACAAGGTCAGTATGTATGCTGTGCTCTGCAATGCTGCCCTTCATACCTAACATTATAGATGTCGAGTGTTGCTGATTTACACTGTCTTGCAACAGATGTAGCTGAACTTCTCTCGCACCGGGCTGTGAGTTTGTGTTGATACGTGTATGTGCCCTTTACACTCTCCCTTGTAACTCTAGAAGGAGGGTTTTCTAATTTCGAAATGCAAGGCAGGCCTATACAGTGCAAGTCGTGTTAGACAACATACCATTGTTGTGCTGTTGAATGAGTGTTGATGTATTGTGTGTGTTGATACCCGACTGTTGTAGGCGTTCTCGTGATGATCGTCTTGTCCGAGTGCACGGCATTGCCATTCTGGCTGCTCTACGTTCGTCCTGCCCTGCACATGCCAACCTAGCTGAGCAGCTGGTCAAGGCACTTGTGGAATTCGTAAGTACATGTACTTGAATCGTAAGAGGGATGCTGGGGCGGAGAGCGTAATTACCTAGGGCACACAGAAGGGTTGAATATTTAAGCCTCGTTCAGTACGGGAACTCGTATGTACATGTATTTCTTCCATAGTGCATACATGTGTGAATCTGTATGAGAGTTTCGTATGGACTTCTACCATACTCCCGACCCAGGATTTCAGTACATTTACAAACATCGAAAGCTTGCACTCCAGCATGCATACAGTGGTATGCATGCTTGAGTGTGAGCTATTATAGTGTGTTTCAAAAGTCCAGACCTCTGGTTTCAAAAAACCCATTAGGCCAGCATCTATACCACATAAAATCTGTAATCACTTTATCCATATAATTTCTGAAATTGGGCATTTCTTATCCAATCGCTTAGAAATTTATATGAGAAAAATTGCGGGAGCTGCCTGAGCAATACTCCGAAGAAATTTTCTGAAAAATTTCAAACCAAATTTGAATTATTCGAAAAAGTCTAGAGGTCTATACTTTTGAAACTCATTAACGCACTCTCCACATACAGGCATGCACCCGGCTCAGAACACATTGTTTTCTGGTTGGCATATCAGGGGTATTGGGCGGAGCAGCTGGCGTGCATGAGAAAGACAGGTCGGCCTGCTCTGCGCAGGAGCTGTGACCCGGTGCACACATAGTGTGTGTGAGAGAGAGACAGACAGGTCGGCCTGCTCTGCGCAGGAGCTGTGACCTGGAGCACACAGAGTGTGAACGAGAGACGGTCGGCCTGCCGTGGGCAGGAGCTGCGACCGGTAGTGATTGAAATGAGCCAGCTGCGGAGATAGACTGCCCTCACCCGATATAAGTATAGTGACAAGAGTTGTACTGACACTGTGATTGAGGAAATTATGGTGACAGTGACGGAGAGATAGTGATCCCCAGTCGAATGGGGTTGGGAGGGAAGGGGAAATTGACAACTGACGGACAAACCAGTGAACAGTCAAGTCGTCGGAAAGCAAAAGTGACAAAGGAGTCTCTCTTTTCTCTTTCTCTCTCTCTAAAGCAAGATTTGGAAAGCACGCGTGGGAGAGTGGCGCGCGCTGCGCATGCGCATGTATAGCAATGACATCATAATCAGATGCATGATCATCAGACTAAGTATGAGTGGCAGATGTTCCACTTTCGTTAACAGGGCTTAGCGCACACGCTAAACCGCCACTATATGGAATACTACCCTACACAACCACGGGCATCGAAAACCCCAAAATACTGCTGCCCAAATCAGCTCGAGCCCATTTAAAAAGTCTTCCAGAATCCGAAAACCAGCCTGTTTCATAAACTTTGTTTTTAAAGAACAAATATGTACATGTATGAAGAGAAATTTGAGGCAAAGACAAGCCCAATGGCTTCAAGAAATCGCTGAAGGCAACTTTGACCGAAAATTTCGAAAACTTTCCATCTTTATTGTTAAAGGGGAAGTTAAGGCAAAAATTAAAAATTCACCAGTTGTAGTCTTCGGGGTGCTGAGTCGAATGGTCGTGGTCCGAGGAAGCTGAGACGCTCCCTTCCTACTTGAATCCCAATCGAACTCGCGCACTTCCACCGAAACTGGGTGACTGCGCCCTACGAGATGGGGATTTGTATGCAAAATGTCACTAAAAGCGCCATTTCGTTCTTATAAAAGCACGGATGACCGCGATTGGCCCATATGTTGTAGTCTTTTGGACGCTGAGTCGACTGGTTTTGATCCGAAAAGGCTGCGATGCAGCGTTCCTCCTTTATTCCCAATCGAACATGGTTGAACAAGTGGGCACGTGGTCCTGGGTGCCCAAATCACCTGGTCACCACGCCAGCAGGTGACAACTTTCACACCAAGGTTCAACTCGAGTTCAACTCGAGTGACAGGACTGCACCCAAAAAAGGTCAAACAGGCTAGTAAGTTGTACCCTGCAGGCACGGTGACCAGGTGACTGGCGTACGCAGGAGCACGTGACCGCTTGTTCAACCATGTTCGATTGGGAATAAAGGCGGAACGCTGCATCGCAGCCTTTTCGGACCAAAACCAGTCGACTCAGCGTCCAAAAGACTACAACATATGGGCCAATCGCGGTCATCCGTGCTTTTATAAGAACGAAATGGCGCTTTTAGTGACATTTTGCATACAAATCCCCATCTCGTAGGGCGCAGTCACCCAGTTTCGGTGGAAGTGCGCGAGTTCGATTGGGATTCAAGTAGGAAGGGAGCGTCTCAGCTTTCTCGGACCAAGACCATTCGACTCAGCACCCCGAAGACTACAACTGGTGAAATTTTAATTTTTGCCTTAACTTCCCCTTTAAAAACTAAACAATGGGCATCTTTGTTTACTGCTGCTTCCTCTACTGCAGGACCAATCTCTAAACAATGCTAAAATGAAGTACTCTTTCTGCAGTCCCAGTCACCACAAGAAGCAACGGCTATGGCAGGCAATCCTGTTGCTATCCTCTCTACTCAGTGCTGTGAGCTCCGCTGTGTTCGGCCTGTTTAAAACCATTTGCAGCACTCCCACACTTACACAGACACCAGCACTAACAGTCCACCAGCAACAGCTTGTAGTATTGTCTGCTACCAGCATGTGGCCTTGATGGGTCTAAACAAGAACCTTTGCTGCTCTTGGTGTCGTTGCTGTGGTTGTAGATGTGGCTAACCACTGCTACTGGTGTTCTTACTAGTAGTGAAGGTCTCTGCTGCTACATGTAGCTGACTAACATCAATACGTCATGTATTCAATAGCTGTCTTGTTGCTCTCTCTCTCTCTCCCTCTCTCTCTCCCTCCCTCCCTCCCTCTCTCCCTCCCTCCCTCTCTATCACTGTGATACACATTCTCCTTGTGTACTGCTGAGTGAAATTGTTCTACTTGTTGTGCTTCAACTCTACTTCAGGAAGCGTGTACATATCTAGCAGACTATATCTACACAGTACTGTCTACAGAACATCAGCCCTCGGTAAAGTACATGTGCCAGTGGACGTTGGTTCTGCTGCTGCACTGGCACGAATGCCTCTGGCCTGCCTATTGGGAAAAGTTTCTTGAGGTAAGACCAGTGTTATTGCACTCACGTCTTATTTGATCACGATACCATGATAATGTGTAAAATTCATGCTTGCTTGCTGCACACTATTGTTTGCGACGGTCCCGGGAATGTGTCTGATTGTAGTGTTGGATCAAGGGGGATGCATTTCTCCTCTTTTCTCACTGGGGTTTGTAACACTGCAGGTCATGGGTGTATGCTTTCATGATAGTCATCAAGAGCGCAACAAACGTATTGTCAGGGTCAGCTTCAAGGAACTTATAATTATTATCCTTGGGGCTGTTCGTAAATATCAGTATTGTGGATCTGGGGTAGGTGTGAACATTCCAGTCTTGTGGAAGAAGTTTGGTTGAAGCCGAGGCATGAACTGGTTTGGTTGTGCAGTGCTGACAAGACGCATTGGTGCATTTGATGAATGCCAGAAGATAGTCAATGTGGTCCGTTAGGAAGCACTAGTCTTTCTTCAGCTTCACCTTATCTTGGTCAGATCGCGAGGGCTGCACACCAGAATTTGCGAATGCGGCAAGGCGGTCTTGCTGCTTTGTGTCACTGCTATTCTTCGAGCTGCTGCATGACACCGGAACTGCGCGAACTGCGTGGCTATCATACACCTTGTCCTTCCAGTGGCTGGCTACTGTGGCAATTGCCTTGTCATGAACAATGGCCTCTTTCTCTAGCACATTTTCTGGGCTGAGTCCAGCTTGCTGAGAGAGTGGTGTGTCTTCACCGGGAACAGTTGCTGGCATTACTAGTCCTGTCAGGTCATTAGAATGTGGGTTCCAGGCGTGCTCTATTGGGTTAAACCGACTGCGATGAGGTGCATAGCTCACACCTACTAGAGAATCTAGATGCAGTCTCTTCCACATCATGCTCAATCGCATCAAGGTTACTGTCAACCTCATGCTCCAGTCGGGACCACCGTCGACGATGAGCCCAACTGTGTTCTTCCCGAGAGATTGCTGAGCACAGATCAATGGCTCCAGGTCCGCGCAGTGAGTGCTGATGGACGATGTGAAGAACTTAGAAGACCGCAGTGAGATACTTAACGGACCATTACAGTGTGGCCAGATGCTGCACAAACTGTTGCTATTCAGAATCTCATGGCGATGGGGATGCATGGGTGTTATCAAATCCTGTCTTTGGCTCACAACTTCTACTTCTCGTGCAGGCCATTGCTTACACGCATGGGACGTGATGGCGGTGGACTGCTAGACCGACCGTTTGCTGTTGCCGTGGCCGTGTTTGTATTGGTGCGTTCCCGTTGAGTTTGCCGGGGCACCATGTTTGTAACGGCGCTCCCGTTTGCTGTTGCCAGGGCCGTGTTTGTATTGGTGTGTCCCCGTTGAGTTTGCCGGGGCACCATGTTTGTAACGGCATTCCCGTTTGCTGTTGCCGAGGCCGTGTTTGTATTGGTGCGTTCCCGTTGAGTTTGCCGGGACACCATGTTTGTAGCGGCGTTCCTGTTTGCTGTTGCCGGGGCCGTGTTTGTATTGGTGCATTCCCGTGCCCAGGGGGCACCGCGTTTGTCAATTGTGCTTGTTTGAAGTTGCCAGGCCAATCCCGTAATGCGCACCCGTTTGCTGTTGCCGGGTAACAGGTTTGTCAATTGTGCTTGTTGCAAATTGCCGTGCTGTGCGATTAGTAAGGCGTTAAGAATTACGAGCCATGCATTGGCTTGTGCCCGACGGCTCTTTGCGGTACATGGCAATTTGCTATCATTGGTGATATTTCAAAGAGTGACGAATGTGAAGAAAAAAAAGATAATGGCAAACCCCCACAACTAGGTTCTCTGCTTGGTGATGCTGGTTTCGTGCGAGCAAGGTTTTGCAAGCATATTGCAATGTGGAGTACTTGCTTGTGTATACATAATAATATTATTATGCTTGGCCGTAAGGCCTAGCGGGTTTGTGCACGCACACTTGGGTGTGTGGTGGTAGGTGCACGCATGTGGGTTAAACTTTGTTAGAGTTGATTCGTCATTTCATAGGAAAGGTGCTCCCCATACCGCGGAGCTCGCTCTTTTCCACCGACTGCTTTGACACTTGACTGACTCATGACTGCCATCCAGAGCGCAGGAGAAGTCCACCGAGCCTTCCACTCGGCAAACCTGCAACTCATACTCGTACTGTTGAGTCGTCATTCTTTGAAATATTCTCTAAAAAAAATAGTTTCCTCGGAGACAGAAATGCTATAACACTTAGAATGCGGACACACTTCAGGTTTAACAGGAACATTTTGAAAGTTTTCCATGAGTATACTTCTTTCAAGCCTTCTCTTTTCTGCAAGCCAAGGAAATAATTATTAGAAAGGCATCTTCTAATACTAGTCAATGATGTGATTGTGCACACTGGACTTTGTGCATTTTGTGCAGATCAAGAGTCATCGTGTTCCAGCCATGTGTCCACTACTCTGTGTGTCAGTGCATATGGCACGCCTGCTATCACCAGATGCACAGCAGGTAAGTGTAGAATGGAGTGTAGATACTGTGCAGAGTGAAGTTATACATGAAAAGTGCAAGACAATTCAACGGTGCCTTGTAGATTCTGTTCACTTGGATGAAGATCACCTCTTTGCCCCTCATTTACGGTGCTGCCTGTCATTACCTCCATCACAGTTAAACAGTTGAAACAGAGAGGTTCCAGTTAAAAATGTTACACAAATGCTGCAACATGATGACAGTTGTGGCGATGGCGATTTTGGACCAGACATGTCTAGTAATGCAACGGCTCTGTAACACAAAAAAACAAAAAAACAAAAACAAGGTGGACCAAATATATCCCGTGTGACTACCTGCAGCCAAGGAAATTGAGCACAACACGGAGGTTTAGCATGACGAATTTCGTGTTCGAGTTCGCGAACATTTTCCGGTTCACGAACTTGATTGCGAATTTTCGTTCAGAAAAGCAGTCAAAACACGAATTGTGGATTTGTGTGAGGACAGTCATAAAATTACTACAGTCGTCCCTCTCTAATCCAGCACTTTATAAACCAGCACCCTCGATAAACCAGCACAATTTTCAGGAGCCAAAATGTCCTCTTCATGCACATTGCAGCAGTAAATCAGATTTGTTAATCCAGCACCCTCCCTAATCCAGCAGATCTTCCGTGGCACAAATGGTGCCGGATTATAGAGGGACCACTGTACGCTGTGTGGACCACTGTACGCTGTGTGGACCACTGTACGCTGTGTGGACCACTGTACGCTGTGTGGACCACTGTACGCTGTGTGGACCACTGTACGCTGTGTGGACCACTGTACGCTGTGTGGACCACTGTACGCTGTGTGGACCACTGTACGCTGTGTGGACCACTGTACGCTGTGTGGACCACTGTACGCTGTGTGGACCACTGTACGCTGTGTGGACCACTGTACGCTGTGTGGACCACTGTACGCTGTGTGGACCACTGTACGCTGTGTGGACCACTGTACGCTGTGTGGACCACTGTACGCTGTATACGCTGTACACATGTACAACCTGTCAACGTCTTGCAAGTGTGAATTCTGCTTCCTAATCCTCATCATCACGCAAATTCCGTCACTAAGTTCAACATTCACTGGAGTGTGAACACGAACGCGGATTTCATCTTGCTAAATCTCTGTAATAAGAAGTACATCTGGATGAAGATTATGGATAAAAAGAAAGGACAAAATGTTACGAGTTATGATTAACTGTCCACCAACGTAACCAGATCATATACGGTCAGCGAGTGCGACAAAATGGCAAAAAAAATGACAAGGAGTACTGAGACATTCAACGACCTGACTCTCGCACTCGCTGACTGTATATAATCTGGTTACGTTGGTGGACAGTTAGTCATAACTCATAACATTTTGTCCTTTCTCTTTACGTAATCAAGTAGTGTTCTTCACTGTCCGAAGGGTGCTCAATACCATTATACCTGTCTCTTTATCCATGATTACTTTGGCTCAGCACCCGAGGATGAAGATTAGACAATAATATTACTCACAGTGGACAGTGTCGTCATCCTCTTCTTCAGTCATGGGACGACCTGAATGTTCGCGGTTGCTACATTCGCCATAGCATCCACAAACATCCATTCAGGGAAGGGATTGGGTTTGGCAAGAGCATCTGTTTTCTTGGCAGCCGGTCTTGCAGGAACACTTGACAAATTCCAAGACTGCACGTGGTGTTGCAGCAGCCGAGAGCCGATCAATGTGCGGCTGGCCATTGGATCGCTGCCAACCATGGCTTCCAGCATGCGCTTTGGGGACAGCGGGTTGGGCTTCTAGTGTATGTCGCCTAATAGCTGCCTGGAAGTTGGCCCTTGCAGCATGTTTCCTCAGAGGGTCGTGGCATGGGGGCAGTCTGCTGGGATCCTTGGCACTATCCACTATCCAGCAAACAAAACAACTCAAAGCGCTTAAAACTGGTCTGGCCGGCCATAGAACATGCAGACAAACCACTCAATTTCCGCCATGGCGCCTACGGAGAGAGGGTTGAAGTCTTTGCCATGTTCCGTCATTGCAGTTCTTGCCAGACCTCCCTTACTTCCAGCACTGGTCAGGAGCTGGAAAGCATTGCTCTTGCCTTTTATTTGGATCTCACTGACTGCATCGCACCCGGTGAATGCATGCATGCCGATCAGGGCATCACACGCGGAAGTTCCTAGTGTAGAGCCAATCTTTGACAGATTCAGGAGCCGTACTTTGGTCCTGGGACCAGGCATAAACAGTAGCAGTGGCGGATCCAGGATCCGAAACAAGGGGGGGGGGGGGTGGGGGGCACACTACAGGCTCAATGGAACAAGTTTACTTTTACAATGACTTTTGTGATACTTGAACATGTAAATGTATGGGCACTATTGGTATAATATAACAATCAGCAATTGTACCAACCAAACGGAAAAAGACCTGTTTTATGATGTTTGTGATGTTTTATGAATTGATGTAATTATTTAGTTCAAGTTGTATAGTAAAATGATTAATTTCTAATGCTGGTATGCAAGTGTGAAATACTCGTACTATTAGTTCAGCTATCAGCAGTGATTGCGTTGGAAAGCAGCATACGCCTGGGCTTCATCCGTGCAAACCGGTCGATGACGGCATCCACATCAAGGGCGATGTCCTTATGGACGAAGAGTAGAATCAGGTCGTTGAGACGCTGATTGCCCATGGTGCTGCGCAACTTGGTCTTGATGTAGCCAAGTGCGGAGTTGCTGCGCTCAACAGTTGCTGTTGTGACCGGTGCAACAAGCAGAATCGATCTACGGACCCGGTGAACCAGTGCATGAATGTGTACAGTGCATGCAGTACAGCGACTGGGCCTTGTAATCTACACAGGAAGTGCGCGCGAGCTCGGTTTCGATCGAGATCAGTAAAAAAAAAGTCGGTCGGCGCTTCTGAAGGGGGGGGGGGGGCGCACGTGCCCCCTTTGCCCCCCTCTAAATCCGCCACTGAGTAGCTTCATAATAGTCAGGGAAGCGGTGGCTTAGTCCGCACCCCGAAACCGCTACGTCAATGTCCGGCGACTTGATTGTAACAGAATTAAAGCCTTCTGTACAAGCATGGTAAGCATGCTGCAGAAGCCGAGTATCTGCCTCTTCGTGCAAGCAGTCGAGCCGGCAGCACTCCGTTGTGGTGGTGGTGAGGCCATCAGGTGACACTAGCATGACACAGCTAATACTGTCTGTTGTGTACAGCTGTCTACCATTCAGGTGGCTGGTGTAGACATCAGTTGACCATCCTGCTACAAGGAAGCTTACAAGCTCAGTCTTGCTGCTGCCACTTGACAAGAATTTTGCCCATTGCTTCAGCGTGTGCTGTTGCCCACTTGAAATTCGTAGTCGGATCTCACCATGAGATTGTGCTCGCTGATTTCGCTCAACATCCTTGATGGAATACTCTGGGTATGTGTCTGCCACAAAGTCGATGCGGCGAAATTGGGGGAAATTCCTTGCAAGGCACATAAAAACATGCTTTGCCAGTTCTCCGAGCGGACCTGGCAAGGAAGTCAGCTTGAGGGTCCGTAGTAGAGCCATGGCATCAACATTTAATGCAGCTGAAGATGGAGGTGCTGGTTCATGACTGGTACTGTCAGTCTCGCTGAGGAGATGTAGCAGTGCGGCCGGCCTTGTTTGTCTTCACCAAGGTGCCTTCTGAAGAGCATAGCGACATGGGTGCAGCTGAAAGTGGATAGGAAAGAACTTCTCGAATGTCAAGATGACCCTGCTGGGCAATAACGGGCAATTACGGCCATCTTGGTGAAGAGTGCACAATCTGCCTTGAGCACAGCTACTTTCAAAGCACTGCGTGTGGTTGGACGCTTCCTTGCATACGGTAAACGTGAGCTTCTGTATGGGGTCATGGAACTTCTCACACTGCTTGACAAAGCGATTCTTGATGAATATTCGAAACGCTTCTCTTCCCTGGTGTTCCGCTTCTAGCAAGTCCTTCGTGATCTGCTCAGAGCACATCAAACCTGACGTGAGGTTCACCAAGTCGGCAGAATCTCTATCCAGCGATTCGTCACCAAAAGGATCGACTCAGCCGCATATGGTTGCCTCCACCTGTTGCACATCATCCTCAACTCTCGGCATGCGTGGCAGATGCGTGATGACACTCTTTGTGCAACACATCAGCTTCACGGGAACATTCCCCAAGTCCCTTGAGCTAGAGACAGGAATCTGCAAATTGCGCACCAGGATTCTAGCCAGGAAGAAATTGTAGGGGGTGGGGAGGGGGAGGGGGAGGGGGAGGGGGAGGGGGGAGGTTAGGGGAAACAAAAAGTTCACCTATTTTTCCATGTTTCACCATTGCCTTGTCCCGAAAATGCCATGCACGGGTGCACAGAGTGCCCGGGACGATCGACCTGTGGACGCAGTCGTATTTTGCTGTGCAAACTGAAAAACACAAAATGGAAAAATAAGTAGGGTGGTGCGCTATCAGAGTACGGGGGGGGGGGGGGGCTGATTTTTACTTTCAAGTACTACTATTACTACTACTATTCATATAGATGTGACACTCGGAGAGAGTTCCGGTTGCTCATGACAGTGCTCAATACATCTAGGTGCAGAGCCTAGTACAAAGTGGCTGATGATCGGTAAATACCGTGAAACTCAGAGTTACAGCAGAAACGCGTTTGATTCCTTCTTTCAAGTGTGTATAGATGCAACATGGGTTGCCTGGGATAGGGGTGAACCCACCTTAACATAAGGGCCTGCTCCCGGTGTGCACGGATGAAGGACATTGGAGTGATGTTTGTATTGTGTGTAATGTGCTCCACATGTGTGTTTGTGTGTATTCAGAGATTCATCTCGGAAGCCCTGCAATTGATAATGCCCTGGTGCCAGTCGCAACACAATACTGTGCGTGCGTACGCCCTAGCCACGGTGGAAGCACTGTGGACGACGTGCAAGGATGTCGGTCTGACTGACGTGCTTCAGCGCTTCTCCATTGTAGAATCGTGCGTTCACTTTTCCAAATGCAACTGGTAAGGGTGTTATGCAAAAAATTGGAAATTGCAGCAGACTCGAGCTTTACATATGGAGATATATTACAAGTAATTTTGTGCAATTTGTACCACAACTCCACTGTGTAATAATGGACTAAAGAGGGCTATGAATATTTACTAACTAAATTACTTGCCAGTTTTCAGTTAAGGGGGTAAGCATTCCGAATGTGGTTACATGAGAAGACCTGAAATACAAGACACTTATTTTAGTGATTCCTGCTAATAGAGAGGTTTCGCTTCACGTTGTTCTGTACTATACCGTGAAATTTCACGTCGGTGTGGCAAATTTTGGCGTCGAAACTCCCGTTCATGACGTGAGCTGAGGTCAACTCACGTTCGACGTGAACGCGAGTTTCACGGTGTAGTGCAGAACAACGTGAAGCGAAACCTCTCTAATATTTTGTGTGTTCTCTTCCTATGCTATTCTTGGTCTTGGTCCAGGGAGAGCTTGCGTGCCAAGCAGCGCGTATGTGATGACTTCTTCTTCTCAACGCTTCGCCCGTCACGTGACTATAGCATTGAGGTATATGAATGTGGAATGATTGACTGGAACTATGTACGCTGCTGTTACCATGTCTTTGCTGATATACACTCTATCAGCATCATTGGGGACATGGGGAAAAGTGTGTGTCAGGTACTCTGATCACTTACGTTCTTCAACATGTTGAGCAACGTACAATTTGCGCAAAGATTAGCATGCTATAAATGGAATATTGAAATCACGCCACCAAAGACTCTTTGTGGCGACAGAACTGCTAAAATTCGACACAAATTCAATGCACCGGTCCATTCTCCATCCTAGCCCGATCTTCATCCATTTCTGATAAGGGAAGTGGAGATATGACTTCTTCTATTTTATCTCCTCCAGACGAGAAATGGATGAAGACCTTGGCTAGGATGGATAACGGAGTTGTGCAATGAATTTATCTGCCTGATCTAAAGTATCGTTTTATCAATGCTTTTGCTGGTAATGGCGAACAGCATCCAACCAGCCAGTTCCTACAGGAATAAAAAGTGTCGTGGGGAAAAAGTTTTTAAAAAACCCAGCTGTTTGTGTATAGTCCGGGTCCTAAAGACGTTATCAGACATCCTATTGTACCTGATTTGAAGACATTATCAGACAACCTATTGTACCTGATTTGGTCCTAGCTCCACTTATTGGGGTGATGAACTTGCTGTGTTTCTTTCTTGCCTTTGGATACTACTGCAGACGGTGTTTTACACAGTCCCCGTACTCACACATCTTGTTGAGGAGGAGTGGATTCCACCAAAGACCTTCATATCAGCATGGCCAGCTGAGCTGGTCAATACCAGGACAACTTGCGATGGCTCTTGGGTGCTCAGGAATTCCCTTGATTACAGTGGTCTTTTGGAACAAAAGAGCCGGGCAGACGCTGACACATCAAGTGCAGAGCAACACGAGTCGCCATCTGTAGCCAATGCAGTGGTTGCTCATGATCAGGTCACTCCAGCCACGGACAGCTCTGATGTTCAGCAAAAAATCACTCGCCTGGAGAACTTCCTGCCCTCTTCCAGTGATGAGTTGAGATTCTACCAGCAGCTGCGCAAAGAAGGCCGTGACAACCGTGGCAATCTAATCCTGGTAACCTCGTTGCTGGAGAAAGTGCCAAATGTTGGTGGTAAGCAGTGTTGTGGGGTGGCGTCAACAGGGCTGACTGGTGTGGAGAAGAGATGTATTGGTATACTTTTGTTCTGATTAGCTGTGTGCTCGGACCGTTTTCTTTTGGCTTGCACCGTCTACGAGTGGCAGATCCTACGTCATGATTTGTGTTACTAGCACATTACATTTTAAGCGGGAGAGCTTGGAAGCTCAGAGCCCTACGCTATGCTTTTTTGCCTAGCTCATCGTGCATGTTATTAGAACTGATGGAAATGTTTTTTTTTCATTGATTGGCTACATCATTGTATTGCAAAAACGTTTCAATCAGTTTGAATATGAGTTAGGCAAAAGAAGGGTTATATAAAATTATTGCGGTCTTATAGTGTTTTATGTCGACCATGAATGTTGGCTACAATGCCCAACCATACCACAATGAACTGATCGGCTACATCATTGTATTGCAAAAAGTTTCCATCTGTTCGAATAACATGCATGATGAGCTAGGCAAAAAAAGCATAGCGTAGGGCCCTGAGCGAAAGAAATAAACTTTCTCTTTGCATTCTAGGGTTACACGACACCGTCTACCACTTTGATGATCTAGCTAGGCAAAAAAGCATAGGGAATTAGGGATGTTATAAATGTTTCATTTCTCATATTTTTTCAAGCCATAACCTGGGATTCGAACCAACACTATCGCCCTGCGCATTCCCCCCGACACACTTCGCATTCATACTCATTCTTCCAAGTTGCTTCACGTTATGATCTTGCATTTGAAAGCCATGTTTAAATATTGTGGCCAGCTGTCTTTGATGGTACGGTACGGGACAGGTACGGGATAGCGCCAGGCATGCCGACGGTACAAACAAACACGGAATTAAAGCTGTGTGGACCCTGGCTAACGCCAGACGTTACTGAAGTAACGTCTTTTGCATAGCTACGGGAACAAATATCTTATGTCTGACATTGTTTCCACTTGTGCTTCTAGGCCTGTGTCGAACGTGTGAAATATTTGGTGTTTCAAAGCTGGTCATACCCAACAAACACATTCTGGAGGACAAGCGTTTCTCAGCCCTCAGTGTAACATCAGAGAAGTGGATTCCAATTCAGGAGGTATACATTCACCAAGGTCAACAGTTGTTTTGTGTGACAGCACGAGTCAGAATGTCATGGATTGATAATATTATTTCATGGACTGCACTTGACGTGCAGTCCTTGCTAGCTGCTGCACGCGATCGATTTTTATGGCGCTCGCTTGTTCATACTTGCTCTGTGACGCCCCAACGGCCTTAGGGCTATGGGCTTGTGATGATGATGATGATGACGAGGAGGTTATCTGTGTTGAAAGCAGTCCACAGGCATTGCTTTCAATGCACAGCCAACAATTGTTGCCAGTTCCCACATTTCCATGCATTCGTCTGCCTTACTGGAAGTAGTTGTGGCATTCTTTGCTGGAAATACAATGTGTGCTGGAGAATGTAGCTCATATGTCTGACATGGCATCCACCGTACAATTTATAATGTGTCCGTGTATGTGCGCCATGATCACTGCATGATGTGTACTTCACTTTGTTATTGATATCAACACCTGGCTGGATGACGTAGACTGATACAGGCGATGCTTTGTGACGCAGTGTGGGTGTACATGCCTCCAACTGCATGCCTGTGTCTGTTCTTGATGTGTGCTTGCAGGTGAAACCGACGGAGGTGAGGGACTATGTGCGCTACATGCGTGACGAGTGTGGCTACAGTATTGTAGGTGTTGAGCAGACTGCTCACAGTCGCTCACTGGAACACTATCAATTCAAGCAGAAAACCCTTTTGTTGCTGGGGTAAGTCTCAAAAGGTTGTTTTGTATCAGCCTTATGCCAAGTCCACCTCTCTATACTTCTCTCTTGTGTAATGGCGGAGTGAGCTGAATCACTTACACTGGCCAATTCGGTCACAGCTTCCTCACAGTGTCTGTTGCGTTCGTTATTGCAACAGCACTAGGGATGAAGCTTTCTGGGGGGGGGGCTGAAATTTCGCCATGGCGAGCGGGTCCGGTATCAGTGCTGACACCAAGTGTTGCGTTCGTTATTGCAACAGCACTAGGGATGAAGGCCCACAAACACATTCTCATCAGTCCAACACATCAATCATTGCACTCAGTTCCAAACTACAACTACACTCGATGAAGACAGACGAAGTGGAGAACACAGGGAACAGAGTAGGCATGTAAGCAGCACAGGCACGCAACAGTTACCGCTGGTGCATACGAGGTACATGTGCGTACGGAAGGTGTGAAAAAGGAAGCGGGGTCAAGTTACATGTGGATGCACTATGCCAAATATATAGGCACAAGTAGGTGACTGTACAGTGTCTTGCCAAAGAATGCTATTTAGTACTGGAGCTGTTGGATATTCAGAGTCTATCATGCGGTTGAACGCTCGGGAATGTGGGAAATCCTCATTCAGATTCTCGTCTGGCGGATTTGAGAAGAAAAGAACTGCAGTGACTTGTAATTCTGAACCTAAGGTTCAGAACACTTTGCCCTTTGTATCAACGGACAGTTTGGACAAAAATGCAACCTTTTAGTCTCCGGGGAAATATAGAGTTACCTTTTTTTCATGTTGTAAAGTATTAAAGTTCTCCATAACATACTCACTCAATTAGAAGCCCCTCTTGAATAATAGCCCTCATGCGAAGACCATTTGCAATAATGCAAGCCCCTCTCAAATAGACGTGAGGACTACTGTTCGCAAAGCATAGGGTGACCAGGCACCTAGTGCCATGTTCGGTAAGGTCAAGTGCATACAAGACATCACGTGCATGTACAATCATGTACATACCAGTACATGTCTAGGTCGATGCAGTGCGTGTGAACTAACTTGAGGCCGAGTTGATTTGGGTATTACAGTTTTACTTGTAGGTATTTGATTGGAGTTCCGGTATGCATTGAAGCGATGAAAGCCCCTCTCAAATAGAAGCCTCCTCAAAATTGGCATTGGAAAATAGAAGCCGGGTGCATAATCGAGTGAGTATGGTACCTGTCCCGGTCCTATAAACCACACTAACTTAGCTCTGCCGCTTGCTACTGATGCTGTTGCTACTGCTGCTGCTGCTGCTGCTGCTGCTGCTGCTGCTGCTGCTGCTGCTGCTGCTGCTGCTGCTGCTGCTGCTGCTGCTGCTACGGATGCTGGTGCTGCTGCTGCGCTTCAGTTCGTCAATATCACCCTCACAGCCAATTTTGTGACAGCGCTAATTTGCACACTCCGGGTGTTCCTTCGTATTATAACTGCCTTATTTGCATCAATGAGTCATTCTGTGTGATGAAGACCAGTATGGCTGAATGTAAAAAATGTTTGTATTAAACCAAAAAATTTGTTTCCTTTTGGAGTAGTCCAGCTTCTCTCCTCTGGTACATTCGGGGGTTTTGGGACCGGGCCGTGTGCCGGTTTGTGATTCTTCTGGTCACCAACTAACTTCAAACCTCTGTGAATAGCTGATAGTGAACTGTTACTGTTGTTTCTGTCCTTGTGCCTAAATTAGAAACGAAAGAGAAGGCATACCGGTGGAGCTGATCCAGTTGATGGATGAATGTGTGGAGATTCCCCAGCTTGGAGTCATTCGCTCGCTGAATGTGCATGTGAGTGGTGCCATTCTGGTCTGGGAATATACCAAGCAGCAGGTGGTAGCGGCCTCGCACGGCAACGGTGCTTCCAACAACGCAGGACTCAGCTAAGAATTCATTGCTGTCTAATGGTGTCAGATCAATGTGTATTAGTGCTGCTGCACTGCCAGCTCCACTCAGCCTTCGTCCTGCTCCCAGGAGATGTCACGAGAGATATCATTCTGTGACTCCCAGCTAAGCAGTGCCCAATCTACCAGTTGCTGGAACACAGCAGGCATGAACTCTCCTGCATTTCATTGGTGTTTCCATATGGGAAATTATGACCGTTTTTCATTAGAATGACTCATCCTAGTGCTGCCAGCTGGATTCTGGTCCAACGGCAATGGCGCAGATGTGGAATTTGATCAATGGTGATAGTAACCCCATTGCTTGCAGTCACGGTTTGCAAGAGAGAGGAACACCACCTGTTGCTGGGGAATATCCGCATGTCCATCATTCACTGCTGCGTACGGCTGGCTGGATGGCGATATGCTATGCAACACTCTCCATATCCGCTCAGCTGGAATCAAGACTGCAGGAACCTTTTGCTTCAGGATCATGCGAGATCTAGTCTTGGACACGGTGTGTGTAAGTCCATTGAGCTTGCTCTTGCATCGGCTGTAGCTGGATTCCAGTATGGCCCATCTCCTGCTTTGCCAGCCCGGCACTGGCTTCAAGTTATCTGGGGGGCCGGGAGTCACAGTGTGTGACTCATTTCTTGGCTCAGCTTCCTTCCTATCTCATTTCCTTGCTTCGTGCAATGTTCTAACTTCTGGTCGCACTTGTGTGCACCCTACCTGTGTATCTGTACTCGGTACGGGAGCTACTTTTGAAGTAGTCTTTTGCTGAAAGCGTCTTTTGGTACAGATTTGCTTTCTAGTCTGCAGTGAATCAAGGCACGCTGTGCTCCCAGAGTTTAATTTGAAGTGAATATTATTTTTGGTGATAGGAAGGCCCAAGAAGGCAAAGGCCCATGAACAGCATGTTTTGCGAGGATATTGCTTCGAAGTATTTTTTCTTGTGAGCTGGGGATTTGGGAGTGTGATTGTTTCTGTTTTGTTGTGCTGGAACATCAATGGCCCTGTTTCAGGGTTTCAACTGCCTTTGATGAGATCATTGGTTTATTCACAAATTCTTAACAATTATGCAACTGACTTGAATGAAACTTGAGCTTGACGTTGTCAGTGTTTGTACTCTTCTTGTATTTGGCATGCAGTGATAAGGTTAGTACTAAGTACTGGTAGGTACCACTATCACCCTCACCCCATACCCCAGCTTGCTCTTCACACAGTTCAGTCTCAGTCTCCAGTCCAGGGTAGTAGAGCTTTTTCATTGTCTGCCTCAGTCAGGATGGAGCCTATTCCTGATGATGTAGTCTGTTTGGCCATGTACACGTGGTGTCGTCTCAGGAGTCCAGAACTCCAGATGCCAGTTGTGGTGTTCTGCCAGGTGTTCCTGTCTCCCCATCATGAATGGACAGTTGGATACTACTCAGTAGTAGATCATTGATCTACTGCGTACATGTAGTAGTGTCACACTGTGTGTCTATCTCTACTAGTACTGCTTACAATCACTAGTACTACTTACTAGTAGTAGGCAGTTGTCCGAAATCATGAATGGCCCCTTGACAAAGTGGTCCAGGCCTAGTTGGGTGTGTTGGGATGATCAGCTTTACATGTTGCCCAAAGCTTGACACCAGCACTTGAAGCACTTGAGCTGAATGGACATTGTCATCATAATTTTGTTGGTCTAAAAACTCTGCTGTAGGCCCATTCAGGACTAGTCGACTGCATGCTACTGGAAATGATCAGTGCAGTGGCACCTTCACACCTGACCCGACCTGCTAGAAACTACATGATTGTAGTCCTCCAGTACCCGCATGATCGTGGTATGTGCAGTGTGCTCATTTTTACAGTGTAGTCTGGGAGTGGAGAAAGGACTGAATGACTATGTCCCAGTGCAGTGACCTATTCATGCTCCTCGTCAAGTATTGGTTTGATATGATGTTGATAAGGGCAGCGCCTACGTGATATTTGTTGGTAGGAGAAATTCCTGAGCCCTTTCATCAATCATCCTGGCATGTGTTCCTTGCCCCCTAGGCCCTACTTCTAGAAGATGTCATTTGCTCCGTGTCTCTTTGATGCTCCCTCTAGCATTGCTTGTATACATGTATGTGGGCACCCATCTAGATGTGCATGCTCTGTAGTGTACATGTATTACTATTAGAAGAGCAAAGTTTGGACTACTGACAGTCTGTACTCCTGAGCTGTCTTACAGACCTATATTGCCAGCAGATATGGTCAGTGCCTTCGAAAGGCCTAGTCGGACATATAATGGCTTCTGTGCTGCGTGTGTTGATTTGCTCCCCCCCCCCCCCCAACCAAAAATCTATTTGATGGTTTTGTCTATCGACTTTGGTGTTCCAGGCTGCACCCTATTTTCCGTCATACGTACCCAGTTGCCCCTCCTGTCTGTTTCTGCAAGGCTATTAAAAAAGGGCTGCTCAGTCTGTATTGAATGGCAGAGGATTTCAGGCGTTCCCGAAATCCCCAATGAATGTTCTACAGTTTGTAATGGTAATGTAGATAGTCCATCAGCCAGGCTGTGGACAGCATTACAATGTAGTACTAGTACTATAGTACCAAGAGTAGCCTAGCGCCTGCAGCCCTCCCCAACCATTTACATTGCAGTAAACAATTTAGCTTGGTCCTTTGCACTGTTAGTCTTGCAGGTGGCTAACTAGGGACTACTAACTGGCGCGCAAGGGTGTATGTATGTATGGTGTTTACCACAACTGCCCAACTATATCGGACTACATGTACCTACATGACTGAGTCTGCATGCCATCTTCTTCTTCTTGCTTCTTGTTGCTTGTTTCTTCTTGCTTCTTGTTTCTTCTTGCTTTCTTGCTTCTTGTTGCTTGTTTCTTCTTGCTTCTTGTTTCTTCTTGCTTCTTCTTGCTTGTTTCTTCTTGCTTGTTTCTTCTTGCTTCTTGTTGCTTGTTTCTTCTTGCTTCTTGTTGCTTGTTTCAACGTACAGTCATGCACACGTATGTAAGGCCAGAGGGCATGGTAATAGTGTACTTGCACTTTTCATAATGTCAATAGCAGACCTCAGGAATGGAGGCTGTCATGGCTACGTGTTTGAGTTCAAGGGAATCCGAAACTGAGTTTAGTCGTTTCAAGACCACTCACATTATGATTATGTGAATAATACATTCAATTGTCTTGTGATGCGCAGTATTGACAGCTTTGAGCACAAATGCCATTCTCACATTCTTGGTTCTGACTGTTTGTCATCAAGGTCATGTTGCGGTGTACTTGTGTAGAAGTACTGGTGCGTATGGCAGTGGCGTAGCCAGGGGGGGTGCTTTGGGTGCCCAAGCACCCCCCTCAAAAATTTCAGGTGCCATTTTCGTACTGCTGTGGATCTACGCCCGCCCGCGATCGAGACTCGACGTCGACAGGGTAGAAGTGAAAGAGAAGTGGCAACGTCGTTTTGTGATCCGCAAGTCGAATGGATTCTTATGAAAATGTCGATCTTGAAGTATTTCAGTCGAGGGAAGTCGAAGAGACCAGATACCAGTAGCAGCAGTGCCAGTGCCATTTCCGAATCTGACGAATCTAATTGCGAAATTGTCGAAGTCGAAGACTCGGAAGAGCCGCAGTTGTCGCCCTTGGCTGTACCAGTAGCAGTCGTCCGAAATGACATCGGTACCTTTATGGAGGACATTGCGAAGGGTGCACCGCTCGACGACGACGTGATGTTTGCCCTGCTAAAGGACCATGTCCAACCGGATAGTTCGTTTGTTTTCCCGAAGAATGGTGGCCGGTCTTTTCAGCCCCGCTGGCTCGATGTATACAAGCCATGGCTGGTGTTTAGCCCTTCGCTTTCCGGCGGAGTCTGCGTGGATTGAACGAACTTCAACAATTGTCTGTATTATATTCTGGGTCTAACCACACTCTGTCAATCTCTTACCATCCAACTTCTGTAGCAAAGTACTGTGCGTTTCATACGATTATCTGACTTTTTATTGAATCATTGGTGGAATGGAAAATAATGAAATAGATGCAAAAATGAAGGATTTGGCACTCAATATCGAAAATTTTTCCGGGGGAGGGCCCCCGGACCCCCCCCCTTTTTTCCCGCAGGCCCACACTTCCAGTGAGCACCCCCCTCAGCCACAATCCTGGCTACGCCCCTGTATGGCAGTAGTGGTGACAGGGACTGCGTAGCGCATTCAGTAAAATATCCCATAATAATTAATTATATGCCCATAATTATTACTGACAGACACGCTCACCTGCTCACTGCATGCATGCACTGCACCACTGGTCGGTCAGTGAGTGTAGTGACAGCGGATGAATAGCAGTGCAGCTGATCTTGGCGTCTTGCTTGGTGTGATGCAATAGCGCAGTCGAAGAAGACAACTGACGTCAATGCAAATCCACCGCATGACGCTCGACGCTGTTTGCAAGCAAAGGCGCTAGGCCGAGGTTATCGTGGTTATGCACGTGAGCCAGCACTTATAGCAGCTATCTACGTACGTGGGGTAGTGCGTGCAGGGTGCACACTGTACTACTCACTAGTACAGTAGTAGTAGTACAGTGGTAGTACCAACCAACCAACCACCAGTGCAGTAGATCTACTAGTACTAGTAGTACTCAGTAGTAGTAGTACTACATGTAGTACAACTTAGTAGTGGGCACGGAGCTGTGTCACGCGACCGGTACCGGTAGGCATTCACGCTGCGTGGAACTGGTTGAGTCCACATTCGACCAGCCCCAGAACACCCAAGAAATGCCCACGCTATCGAGCAAAGTGCGGTCGTTACGATGTTTTTCTCGCTTCAAAGACAAGTAAGTCATTTGCCACATCCAGCAGTTTCCCTGCTAAGCTATCAACCATGATCAACAGGCTGAGCGGGGACTATGCTGAAGCAGCAAGGATATCATGTTCGGAGTGAGCTTTTTAGGCAAACCCGCCATTACCACCTGTGACCAGTGCAGGACGGACTGGGAGTGACAGACACCAACCAACCACCAAGGCAACCAAGGAACAGTGGGTCGTATTCGTTGTGACGATCATACTGATGAGATGACCCCAGGCCAGAGAGATGGGTCAGAGTCTACATACCGCCTACTTTTGGAAACGGCAAAGAGCTAAAGCTTCAGTGTAGGTTTTTGGGGCACGACTTCCCCTGATTATACTGACATTGTCTGCCATAATATTGCTTGTAGTCTTCATGTATGATACTTTGGGCACTCGATCCATATTTTTCACAGAACCATGTTTGAGCTAGCTAGGACATAGGCGCGGCAGTGTTCATGGTGTTGGGCCGTTTTTGGTGACAAGAGAGCTGCCAATACTTGCGCTGTCAACAGGAGAAAGAAGTATGATTCTATGAATGACCTCTCAATCTCCAGATTTGTGCACGCGACATAAAATCAGTTCCATTCACGACGTCGGCGACTACGCGCGCGAGACCTAGCTTGGTCGCGAGTGTACGGTATACGCGAGGGGTGCCGAAAAAGCCGCGTGCACGTGCCATACCCCATGTACGGGTACGCGTGGGTGAGAATGATTACGTCATGCTGCCTAAAATGTATGGATGAAATCACAAAGATGTCATTTTCCGTTCGGCATTGCCCCAACTTACTTCGATCGAGCTGGCTGGCAGTGCTGCATTTTGTGATGAAGGAGCGTCGTATAAAAGTTGCAAAGCTTACAACAAGTGGTCAGTTCAGTCGAGTTGTAGATACGGTAGTGAAGAAAGTTGTGGGATCGTGAGATCTGACAGTATTTCCTTCTACAAGTTTGTTATGAGAGTAGGCGAAGATGGACGACTTGTTTTCGGAGGGTCTGTTCGGAAACGACGCAAACTCAAGCTTTATGCAGTCTTTGGCTGATCTTACTCAGGTAGATGGTCCCGGTAGCAATAATTTCTTCCGATACACTCAGTCCGAGCAAACGCCTACTACGTGCCACGTGGCGGCCATGAGCAACCCATCCACGAGCTGGAGTGTTCCCACTCTGGGATCCAGAGCGCATTCCCAAGATCGAGTCAACAACTTGTGTGACCCGTTCAGTGATCAACCTCTTGATCAATCACTTCTCGGCCTGACGCAGGATTTTACTAGCTACAGAAGTCCTTCCCGGACCACTCCCACCACGTCAGCCTCGGGAATGCTAACATCTGTGTCAGTAGCTGACTTCACTGACCTGAGTCCTGGACGGACTGGCCCAGCATCGTCAATTGGATCTCCAGCAGCAGCAGCAGCGACCCCAGGATTACTGGCTTCTGCTTCATCACCAGAAGGCTCACAGGCACCAGGGTCGAGCACTGTGTTTGGAGGTAGCTGTGTGAATGGTACTGGTCAAGACAGACATGGTCCTCATCGTGTGCAGAAGGCGGGGGGTGCTGCATCGCCTGGCTCTCATTCACCATGCGCCAGCGACGAGTACAAAATGTCACAGGAGTACCGGATGAAGCGCGAGAGGAATAATGCTGCCGTTCGTAAAAGCCGAATCAAGGCCAAGCAGAAGTCAAAGGAAACGGAAGAGGAGGTGTCAGACCTTCGGCAGGAGAATTTGGAGCTGAAGCGCAGCTTGGATGCTCTGCGTGGCCAATTGGAAACCCTGCGTGCGCTACAGCCAGACTTGTTTGATGAGGATGATGGTCAGTGATGCTACAAAACTATCACAGTGTTCTTTGAACTGCTTTTATTCTACAGCTGCACATCATAGCACTCCATCGTATACTTGCGATCCCCTGCTTGTGTTCCTGAACCATGTTTTATTGAGATCCTGGACGTCGGATGATCTCTTTTGTTGGACAAACGCGTTTGCGGTCTCCATCCTTTCCATTGTTCTAATTCTTTGTCATGTTCATACTTCAGTTGCATGGCCTTGACTTTCTCTTACTGTCCCTGCTGGTTCTATGCTCAGTCTTGATTGCTACTAGTGCAATCATGTTTTCTGTAATCGATCTCTGCAATGTATGCTGAATTGCTCCGTCCTCAAGCCCACCTTGCCCGTTTCTGGCGGTGGTGTTGAATCCCAACGACTTCCATTGACTTCTTATTATTTTTACTAGAGATGACTTTTTAGCTCCCTTGTGTCTTCTGAATGAAGAAAACCCTCGTTTTATTGTCAACATTTTAGCACATATTCACCCGCGTTTCAATGATGATCCTTCCTCATAGCTGTGCTATGCACCATTTGCAATCATAACCTGACTTATATCTACCTAATACTTAGCCCGGTTCCACAATTATGTCACTGATTTACATGTATTTCGGTCACAAGTTTTTATTAATTGGGTCACTTTAGATCAACTTGAAAATTGAAAATACATGTATACCACAATACTACCTATTGTTAGATTTGGATGTCTCTCTCTTATCATGCTGTTTGGGACAGTGTTGGGAGTCTGGGATCCATTGGCATTGCTATTGCTGTCTAACGTACTGCATATTGGTGCACTGTGTGTTGATAGGTTACTGAAAATCCCTCTCTTTGGACAATATCAAGATTGCTGACACTCTGGCATCGATCTTCCGCGCAGACTGACTGTATGATCTTGGCAACTAAGCAAGAACTGTCACTTGCGAGTCTAAAATCATGCAAGATGTGGTCTAAATCATGGTGAAAATTATCGTGATCCGCGGAAAGCAACACCTGCTCATATCATCGACTTCGCTGTGAGTAAACCTGACAAAATACTTCTATTCAGACAATCTCATGCTTCGAATTTGTACGACTCGTACATGTTCGATTGTACGAATCCGTATCCCGAGAGCACGGATTCGGATCCAGCCAACCCACCAGAGCCGGATTCGACGGACGGGTACGACCAAGAGTACATAACTGTACTCTTGGTACGACTCATATCTACTCAAAACTCCCAATAATCATGATAATCGTACACTAGGTACTAGGTCAAGAGTTCACCACAATGCACAATGCAGAATTAAAAATTCTAGAAGAGAGTACGGGATGAGCTGTAGCAACGCGGTTGCTAAGGCCTTGAAACGGATGCATCCATCGATGCGCGAGAGGGGTACGGCCAGGCTACAACCACACTTGGCGTCTACTTTTCACCTATCTTTGTCACTACCTCAGTACCATTTGTGACTTGTAAACTACGTGTACCTCTCCTTCTCATTGTGAATGATTTAGCACTTGTGATAGTTGTGTCTGGTAGGGTTCAGAACACCTCCATTCTGCACTATTCCTTTTGTGTTGATATATCACATATGTGAGTAAGTTGAGTGTTTACACCTCAGTGCGCCAATATCTTTTCTATAAAATAGCATTATTCAGCTAAACCCCTTCATTCAACAACTGCTTCTCCTCTGATGAGTTCCCCATTATTAGGGAGGTTTAGTTCCCACGTAACGGAAACGCGTACGTGGGTGATCCACGTAAAGTGGATGAAGGGCATCCACGTTGCAATGTTGTGTTTAGTCACACGGAACAAACAAAAGCATGAAGCGAAAGGCCCAAACCTGGTCAAAGACGAAGCTACCCGGGCCTAAGAAGCTCATCGAATATTTTTATTTCGTGCTTCGGAAATTTCTTCAGCTGAGCACCCTCACAGCTCGCAAAATGCGCTCCATTCTGATTTTCACCCACGTTCTGGCGGAACGTGGGTGAGCCTCCATACACGGTATGTCGTGAATCAGAAAACGTATATCAAAATGGGTCACGGCCTTATTATTTTTCTGAGTGCAATAAAGAGTTGAGTTCTGGAAAAAAAAAAAAAAAAACGTCTGTACGTGGTTGGTCACTGAGTATCACGTGGTACACACACGTAAAGTACCCACGGATTACGTGGGACTAAACCTCCCTAGTGTCATAGCCCGAGAGTGAGGGCTTGTAACTTTTAACTTACTGCTGATAGCTACTGTGCGTAGAACGTGGACACACTGTGTCTTCCGGACCGTAGTTGGAACAGTTATTGTACAATATACTATACGGTGTGTGCCGGCGAGGTCACCTACCCAGTGAGACTGTAAAAATGATAGGTTTGGCTGCTGTCAATAGATGAAGCGCACGACTGTGCATTTGCAGTAGAAAGTGCAATACCTGTAGTGTAGTTATGAATTCGCTTTATAGTAGTAGTACGCTAGGTGTGGATGTGCGTGATTGCAGCTGCTTGACCATTGACTGGCTATGCTTTTAATCAAGTACATGTTGCGGTCCAGACGCCGGGTCTAGGCTTGCCCCGTTCTAATACCCTTTCACACTTTGCGTATCTTATGATGACAGCCGCTTCTAGATCACGCAGACCTGTGCGTGTATGTGTGTGCGTGTGCGTGTCCGATCGCCGTTCCGCGCAGCGGACAAAGTAGCAGTTTAGCTGCATGTTTAGCAAGTACTATCGCTACTGCCGCTGCTTGCTGTTTTCTACAATGTGTTATATCATAGCATGCTGCTGCTTTTAGCGAGAGGTTCTTTCGGTGCTCTTCTTCCAAACAGGAACATATTCTCTGCTCTGACGAGATCAGTTGGTTATGTGTGTGTTGGGTTAGGATTGGGTGAAGTTGCGTTATGCCAGCCGTGACTATACTTGTCACAAAACGTTCCGAGGGTTAGAGACGACACAGCCATGGGCGAGACTAACCGGAACACGCTGTCCGAGCGAGTTGCCACAAGTGGTGCTGTGACCAGGATGGCTGGCAAGAACGAGGCAACAAAGTTCACCATTCCTAGAAGAGGCGCGAAGATCTCGGCCAGGCGCTTGTAGACGGTGCAAGCGCAGTCTAAGTATATTGAAGATGTTCAATGTATCCTGCCTCACTACTGGTTGTGTTGTTGTGGGTGCGGAAACTGGCCTCCACCAGGGAATAAAGAGGTTTGTTCTCTTGTGCTCGATTGGCATGGCGCAGTGATGACTGAGCTGCCTTTTGTGATGAGAATTGCATGCTGCATGATGGGCATACAGTTCGTAAGGAGGGGTATGGATGTGTCGTATCTCTCTAGTCTGTTTGGTCTAGTCCTCAGGCTGGGATGCCAGCCGGAGTGATTAGGGTGAAATATTGGCGGCCTTGTGCGCGAGGGATCATGGCATGATGTTGAGAGGCATGCATGATGCGGCTTGCACTGGTCGGCTAGGCTAAATGTGTGATGAAGGGGAATCCGGATGGCGCACGAGGCTCCGCGAGATGTCGCAAGTCAGGCGTGGGATCGGGAAACCTGATGCGACGGTGGTCGCTTGGCATGTTCACACGGCGGTTAGGGTTACAGTGGTTGAGTACGCTGTGCCCACGTGCAATTGGGGTATGCACTCGTAGGCGCGCGTGGGCCGTGATCGGACGGCAGCGGCGTGGCTGAGTATTATCAGGCGAGCTGAGGCGAAGAAGACTGAGTTCTTCGCGGATCAGTCGTCCTGCTAGCCCTATTGTTTTGTCTACTTTGCTCGTTCTTTTGCTGTGTTGACGATGGCTCAGCAACAGCAACAACAAGGCAGAGGTGTGGATGCGCCTGCTGCAAATGTTCATCAACCGTTAGTAGCTGGTGGTGCTGCTGCGGTGGGTGGCCCTGGTGCAGTGATGGCTGCAGCAGGGGGAGCGGTAGCTGGTGCTGGAGGAGCGCCAGTTGCTCCAGCCTTCCGGAGGCCTGCGGTGATGCCCGAGGCCTACGATGGTTCCGGAGACTGGGTGGAGTATATCCAGTACTTCGATCAGTGCGCGCAGGTGAACGGGTGGAATGACCCGCAGAAAGCGCAGTACTTAGCGGTACGCCTCAGAGGTGGGGCGCAACGCTTTTTGGCTACTATACCGGCTGCAAGACGGGCCGTATGGCAGCATGTGAGTGCGGACCTTGAGCGAAGGTTCGCACCACCTGCTAATGAGCGGCAGTTTAAGGCTCAATTCCGCACGAGGAGGCGTAAATCCGGTGAGGATTTAGCGCATCTGGCGGATGATCTGCGTCGGCTGGTGGTGCGGGCGTACCCCAACATGCCGGGTGGGTTACAGGATGAGCTGGTGAGGGACCAGTTCATCGAGGCGGTATCTCCTGTGGCCTTGAGAGTGAGGCTGCAGGAGAATCCTCCGGCGACGGTGCAGGCGGCATTAGAGATGGCGCTGCACCTGGAAAAGGTTTGGCGAAGTGTTGACTTGCCAAGCGAAGCTCCGCAGAGGCTGGTGGGCCCCTACGGAGAGAGCCCGCAAACACAGTTGGTGGCGGCCGCTGTGGATGTTGCTGAGGCTCCAGCGAGAGGACAGACGGACGTCCTCGAGCGTACTTTGAGCAGCCTGGTGAGGACGCTCGACCAACTACTGGAGAGGCGTGATGCTCCAAGTGGTCAAGGAGGGCGAGGCCGAGGAAGAACTCGGGATCAGGAGCCCGCTCGACGAGTGAAGATGTTCACTTGTTGGAACTGTGGTGAACCGGGCCACAGGGCAGCCCAATGTCCTCGTGAAGCGCAGACGGGGCGCGGAGGATACGATGGCTCGAGGAGGGGGCCTTTTGGGAAACGGCCAGTGACTGGGGCGATGGCCCACGTGCCTGGTCAGACCATTTCTTTGGGTCGAGAGTGTAATCCGACAGCACCTGATGAGCGTGCTGTCGAACAATCCATTCCTATGGTCGGATGCGACTCTGGAACGGGGATGTTGACCACGGGGACAATCGATGGGTTGTCAGTGGAGATGCTGGTAGATACTGGAGCGGCTGTAAGCTTAGTATCTGCGGATCTAGCCAGGAAGCTGGGCTACGATCCGGATCGACTCACGGCGGATGCGCCTGGGTTGAAGTTTTGCGGGGCAGATGGTAAGCCTTTGGTGGTGAACGGAAAAGTGGTTGTTCACCTTGGCGTTCAAGGATGTGTTTGTTCGCCGAAAATGCGGGTAGTCGATGGGCTACGATTTCCATGTGTGCTGGGACGTGATGTGCTGTCCAGCATTCCCTGTAACATAACCTCTGCGAATGGCAAGCTATGTTTCAAGGTCGAAGAAAGGCGAGGGGGTGGTGCAGATGAGGCTCCGCTCCGCTTGCAGGAGAAGATTGTTCTCCCACCACACCACGAGATGACCGTGGCGGCTGTGGTGGACACTCTTGCATTCGATGGGATGCTAGAGTTGGGGCTCACGGAACCAGATTGTGGGACTGCGAGCGACCCTGGTCTCTTGGTGGCAAAGTGTGTTGTGCGGCCACAAGAGAATCGTGTTCCCGTGCGATTGATGAATTGCACGGCGGAACAAATCACTCTGCCCAAGAGAGCCCAGATTGGCAAGCTGTGTGCAGTTGCAACTGTGGTGGACGGTAGTGAAGAGTTGGACGAGGCGAATGACTGGTGTAGCTACGGGGCTAACCAGGATTTGTGGTCTGTACTGCGAGTGGGGAACCCCGATGGTGGTCCCGGCGCAGGGAAGCGCTCTCCAGGCGGGAAGAGGCTGCTTGAAACCGGTGGTGGTGATGACGATGGTCGGTCACACCATTGTGCGATGAGGGATGATGAGGCAGTACACGAGGCCGACGTTGACCAGCGTGGTCGTGGTACGATGCCTGATGGCTGTTGCTCTCAGGAGGGTAACCGGGAGGCATGCTCCCCACCTGATACAGGCAACAGCGAGCAGCCTGTGGTTGAGGCCGAGCAGTTGGCTAGGCTCAGAACCTTGGTCGAGCAGTACAGATGTGTATTCGCTATGAACATGTCCGAGCTGGGTCGGACAGACGTGTTGAAACACGAGATTAGGACTAGCTGTGATGGTCCAGTTTATGAGCCCGCAAGGAGATTGCCTTGGAGCTCGCGAGAAACATGTCGGAAGTTGGTTGACGACATGCTTGAACAGGGTGTGATCGAAGAATCGGTCAGTCCATGGTCTTCACCAGTTGTGTTGGTGCGGAAGAAGGACGGATCGACGAGGTTCTGTGTTGATTATCGGAGAGTCAATGCAATAACCGTGAAAGATCCATACCCACTCCCGCGTATTGATGATACGTTGGACGCGTTGGGCGGTGCGATGTACTTCTCGACGCTTGATCTGTGCTCTGGGTATCATCAGATGCCAATGGACGAGGCAGACAAGGCCAAGACGGCATTTTCCACGCCTGATGGGCAC
This sequence comes from Sycon ciliatum, assembly GCF_964019385.1. Lineage (NCBI taxonomy): Eukaryota > Metazoa > Porifera > Calcarea > Leucosolenida > Sycettidae > Sycon > Sycon ciliatum. The sequence goes on from NC_088643.1 coordinate 87,082,442, forward strand.
TATGAGTTCAATGTGATGCCATTTGGTGTGTGCAATGGCCCGAGCTCATTTCAACGGCTGATGAGTGCCGTTTTGCGAGGTCTGCAGTGGCAGATGTGCCTGGTATACCTCGATGATATTATCGTGTTCTCAAAGACGTTTGACGAACACTTGGAACGACTGGAAGCAGTGTTCCAAAGACTACTGGAGGCTGGTCTTCGGTTGAAACCCTCGAAATGTCATCTGTTGAGGACAGAAGTCAATTTCTTGGGTCATGTTGTCACGAAGGATGGTGTGCGCACCGATCCGGACAAGATTGAGACCGTGTCAGAGTGGCGGTGCCCAAAGAACGTAGCAGAGGTGCGTTCTTTTATGGGTTTCTGTGGCTACTATCGACGGTTTGTGAAGGATTTTGCATCCATTTCTCGGCCGCTGGTGAAGCTGACGAGGCAAAACCAGAGGTTTTCATGGGATGGCGAGTGTGAGATCGCATTCCAATTACTGAAACAGAAGATGTCTTCAGCACCCACGTTGGCGTATCCGAGGTTTGAGACCGATGCGCCCCCATTTGTAGTCGATGTGGACGCAAGTGGTCATGGTTTAGGAGCTGTGTTGTCCCAGACCGACGCAGATGGTCGGGAGCGACCTATTGCGTATGCAAGCAGAGGGTTGAACTCTGCAGAGAGGAATTATGGCTCGACGAAGAGTGAACTCCTCGGACTAGTGTGGGCATTTAGGCATTTCAGATGCTATTTGCTGGGTCGAAGGTTTGTCGTGCGCACAGACCATCAAGCACTAAAATACCTGAACCGTTTCAAAGAACCAAGTGCGATCGTGGCGCGGTGGCTTGAGTTTCTGAGTGATTTCGATTACGAGGTGCGTTATCGGAAAGGTAAAGTCCATGCCAATGCTGATGGCTTGTCTCGACAAGTGCAGGATCAGAGGTGTGGCACCACAGTCCCTGATGAGGTGATCGCTGTGGTATCAGACGAAAGGAGCTCAGTGGCGAACGCTGAGTCGGTCCAGAGTGACCTTCCTACGCCCTTTGTGCGGCGACGAAACTGGACATCAGCTGATTGGGCTGATGTTCAGCAACGTGATCATGAATTGACACGGCTGAGTGAGTGGCTCAGCTCCGGGTCATCTTCGCCTGACTTGACTGGTGTGAGTCCGGCTCTGAGGCATTATTTCCGAGGACGAAAATGTCTTGTGGTGCGAGAGGACGTGATATGTCGCGTTTTGCACAGTGAGAACGCAGGAGAGGGCACAAAGTTTCAAATTTTGGTGCCAGTTGCGTTGCGCGGTCAGGTGCTGAGTGAGTACCATGATCATCTAGGTCACTTAGGCGTGACTAGAACGTATCACCAGATTCGTTGTGAGTGAGGTGAAGGAACCTGAAGATGCTGAGTCTGTCGAAACGCCCCCGGCTGATGTGTATGTGCCGGACCCTACAGACTTGTTGTATTGGGATTCTGATGAGGATGCCCAGCATGAGACGTATGGCGGCGTGGACGATGTTGGCGGCCAACCAGTTGTGCAGATCCCGCTACCAGTCAACCAGCCACCGCCACAACCAGCCCAGATTGCGGTTCAGACTCGAGCTGGGAGGACCGTCCGGCCACCGCAGTACTTTGGAATGCAAACCCAGTTGAGAAGACGACGGTAAGCCGAATGTTGTCGCCACGAGGACGTGGCAGTCTTTTCGAAGGCGCGGGGAGATGTCATAGCCCGAGAGTGAGGGCTTGTAACTTTTAACTTACTGCTGATAGCTACTGTGCGTAGAACGTGGACACACTGTGTCTTCCGGACCGTAGTTGGAACAGTTATTGTACAATATACTATACGGTGTGTGCCGGCGAGGTCACCTACCCAGTGAGACTGTAAAAATGATAGGTTTGGCTGCTGTCAATAGATGAAGCGCACGACTGTGCATTTGCAGTAGAAAGTGCAATACCTGTAGTGTAGTTATGAATTCGCTTTATAGTAGTAGTACGCTAGGTGTGGATGTGCGTGATTGCAGCTGCTTGACCATTGACTGGCTATGCTTTTAATCAAGTACATGTTGCGGTCCAGACGCCGGGTCTAGGCTTGCCCCGTTCTAATACCCTTTCACACTTTGCGTATCTTATGATGACAGCCGCTTCTAGATCACGCAGACCTGTGCGTGTCTGTGTGTGCGTGTGCGTGTCCGATCGCCGTTCCGCGCAGCGGACAAAGTAGCAGTTTAGCTGCATGTTTAGCAAGTACTATCGCTACTGCCGCTGCTTGCTGTTTTCTACAATGTGTTATATCATAGCATGCTGCTGCTTTTAGCGAGAGGTTCTTTCGGTGCTCTTCTTCCAAACAGGAACATATTCTCTGCTCTGACGAGATCAGTTGGTTATGTGTGTGTTGGGTTAGGATTGGGTGAAGTTGCGTTATGCCAGCCGTGACTATACTTGTCACAAAACGTTCCGAGGGTTAGAGACGACACAGCCATGGGCGAGACTAACCGGAACACGCTGTCCGAGCGAGTTATCACACTAGTATCTCTATGGAACGAAACAAGACTTGTCAGGAGTACTACTACTTGCTTTCGTGGAGTGTGGCTGGTGAACTGTTCGTGCTGTGATCTGGAAGCGTCATAATGGTCTCGTCGGGTCAAAATGAAAAACCTATTACTACTGTATTTGACGGACCTATTGAAGATGGCAACAAAGAATTAATAGCAATAAAGAGAACAAATTCTGCAGTCATCGCCACACTACAACGAAGTCATGAAAGTTTACCAGAATTAATTTTCTTGTCACATTCATCAGTGGAGGTTTATCCGCGTGTTCTTCGGCGATGGCTCGAAGATTAGCCGTACAGATAGCACGCTGATTTTCAGACACTGGTGTAAAATTCTTCATGAGTTTTGTGTGGAACATTTCGAATTGTGTAAGGACCATTTCCTTTCTGTTGTTAGAAGGAGGAATACCAAACTCCGTACCCCGGTATCTACTCATGACAACACAGTTCGGGTACGGGACCAGTCGATTGCAGAGAAATATACACGCAAACTAATTATAGAACTGTGTTTGCATCCGACAACACTGGTTCACTTGAAATCTTGTAGCCCTCTACTACCTGCGAATAGTTTAGTCGCAAAGTGAAGAATCACGGGCAAAAAGGCCCAAAACTTCGAGATAGGTTTGGGGAGATGTCCTATCTACAATGTAGGACATCGCACTCTGAATGAGTCTGATTGGTTACCTGTCCCAGAGTTGTCATGGAAGCGTCGGTCGCGCACACGCGATCGATGAAAAGAAGTGCTGCGTGAGCATTTCTGAATGTATGTGGAGGATGCACGATCGTAATGGCGATGGATTTCTTTCCGAATTGGTCAAGTTTGAGGGAATAGGCGGAGAATATCAGACATCGGCGGGGATTGAGGTAGTGTATATTCGATTCGCCATCGAATACCCGACCGAATGGCCGTTTTCGTTTGGGGATTTCATGTGGGGTTTCTCGTAGCCACGCGGCGCTTCTTTGCCAAAGACTTTGGAAACGATTGGTTCTAATTATTTTGAATGTTTTGCCTTTGGCATGTTTCTTCCAGGGAGTAGTACTACTCCCTGGTTTCTTCACGCCCCGTGCGTTCATTTCGCCCCAAACCTGGCCATGCAGAGGAGGAAGACGAGGCAGCAGGCGCTAGGCCCGTAAAATACTGCCTTGAAGATATTATTTGGCTGAAGCTTGCTGTTGGCGTTTTTGATTTCTTGGATACGACAGCTCTTGGCTAAAACTGGACCTTGGACGGTCTTTCTTGGATATCAACCCAGGACGTGGTGGTCATGGACGTATCGCCATCGCTTTCAGCCAGATCCTTCTGCTGCCTGAAACCAATGGAGAAAGTAAAAACTTTATCGCAGCAGCAGCTACTGCTCTGCTGAAAGTGCGAACACAAATTGCTTCGCCAATCCTCTTGTGCACTTGCAATTTTCAATGCGACCAAAACGATTCGCTTGCCAGTTCCTTTGTCCAGGCGTACTCCACAACGAGGAAAATAAAATTCGTGAAGGCAAGAGGCAAGATACGAATCTCGACTCGCTTGAGGCAAGCCGCCAGGAGAAAGACAACTAATAATAATTATTATTACTTTTGAGACGAAAAGCCTTCGTTGCGTTTGTTTTGAGTGCGACATGTTTTTTAATTAGTTGTACTAGTAGATCTATGTATGACTCTGGCTGGGAGTCTGGGCACAAGCGTTGGGAAAAAAACTTGTGATGGGTGAGAATGGGAGCGTTTCGTTTCCACCAACTATTAAAGTAACTTTTGCTTATTATTCTTTGTTAGCTGATGAAGAACACACGTCATGGCTATGTCCGAGCAAGCAGCCAGAGACATTGTTGATCTAGTATTAGTAGTAAGCAGTAGCGATGATCACTTTGATTCCGAGTTTGTCGATGAAGACGCATCAGAATCAGAGTCCGAAGAGGACGAGGTCAGGACAGCGTGTGAACGTCTTCCCGAACCAGCCAGAGCAGCGATTTCCCGAAAACGATCTTTCCAGAGAAGTGGGAAGGAGTCCGTCGCTAAGCGTGGGCGAATTGCCGGTGGAAGTTCCACATTGACACCTCGTGTCAGCGTCCACCATCGCGTGCAGCAATTTCCAGGGGAATATTTGACCGTGTCCAGTGGGAAGATTTACTGCAGTGCCTGCAGCCAGACAGTTCAACCGAAGAACAGCATTGTGAAATCACACATTTCGAGCCAAAAGCACAAGACGGCCAAAGAGCGAAAGTCACGAGCCCAGCTATACTATACCAGCGAGCGCTAACAGCTTCGTGGGAGAAGTACACTACAGACCATAAAAAGGAGCTGGCAGGAACAGGGCTGTCTGGTGCTGAAGCCCATGATGTCCTCATTCGAAGAGCCAGTGTTGTAGAGTCTTTCCTCAAAGCAGGTGTGCCTCTGAGTAAGATAGACCACCTTCGTCCGTTGCTTGAAAGCAACTACTGTCGCATGACGTACAGCACTCACATGGCACAGTTGGTGCCATTCCTGTTGCAGAATGAGCAGTCTACCATCAAGAAGGAGATTGCATCTGCAGCTCATCTCACCGTTATTTTCGATGGTACTTGACGCCTTGGTGAGGCACTTGCTGTTGTCCTCCGCTACGTCGATGGCGATTTCAACATACATGTACACCAACGCCTCGTACCTTTCTCTGTACTGTCCAAAAGCCTAGCTGGTACCGAACTAGCTCGAGAGCTCATCACAGTTTTGTCAACACAGCTGCAAGTTCCAAGCCACAAGGTTCTTGCCTTGGTCCCAGACTGTGCAGCTGTTAATGGTGTTGCTGTTAGTGGAGTTGCGTGAAGTCGATCCGTGACACTTTTTGACCCCATATAAAGTGGCATTAAATTGAGCATAACGAGCATAACGAGCATTAGAACGAGGTCTGTCTCGTTGTCCAGGAAACGACCAATCAGCGACATTCCCGCCAAGGGCCTTATCAGAGTTTAAAGCCCGCTCAATCGTTATTTTACTACTCTTGATGACGTGTCGAGGGCCTTGGATTAGTTTAAAGCCCGCTGAATATACTCTAAACTGGTGCGTACAACTCCCTGTATGCATAATAGTACGGTGCAGATAATGAACTCTGCATAATGTGTACGGTGTACTACTAAAAGCTACGCAATTCAGAAGTGTGTACGGTTTTTGCCTCCCGTATTCTTTCACCTGTACGAATTTTCTTTGTCAACAGCTTGCGGAAACCTATAAAAACCGAAGATCAAAGTCATTAGAGTTATCGACAAGGGGCTCTCAAAGCCCCTAAATAGCTCCACAAGCTACATGTATGAATAAGAATGAAGCTCGCAATAAGAGCCCAGCATTTCATTTGCTTCCATTCTACTTTTAGTAGTCCTAAGTGGTGCTGAGTTACCATAACTTACCAGAAGAAAATATTCTTTCATACCACACCAAGTCTCTCTGCACACAAACCACAAAACTACCCAATATAGTGGTACACAAGCATAATGGAAGTGAGATAATGCATGTAACCTCGTTCTAAAATAGTTAGTGCATGGCAGGGAGGGTCTTATGGCTTGTTAGTGCCCGACAGGTTAGCCCTCGGGCCTTCGGCCCTCAGGCTAACCTGTCGGGCACTAACAAGCCATAAGGCCCTCCCTGGTATGCACTAACCTATAATTAAAACCAGTATGATGCAAGCCAGATGTGGATTGATCGAAGAAGGATAGATTTACCATCACTGTGGATAAGAGTCATACTGTAGCTCAGTTGGTTAGAGCATTGCTCGCGAATAGCAAGGTCCCTGGTTCGAGTCCCGGTGGTGTGACTGATGATTTTTTCTTTCTTTCATATCTGGCTTGCAAGTGTTGAGTTTCGGAGAGAAAAGAGCAGTACGTGGCATGTGGCCTCAAATTTCCGAACACTTTAGCATAAGGCGAGACCAAAAAAATTGGTGATTCCCGGGCCCTCCCGCACCAAAATCGAGCCAAAGCCATTTTTTTGTTTTTTTGAACAGTTCATATACATGTACAGTACTAGTCGTGTGAGTAGATCTGTGACATGGAGTCACACAAACCCGAGCTTATACGACTCCCTGATGTACAGATCAGGACCATCGTTGGCTGAAATATAGAAAATGGAACGGGTAAACCGCGTGCCTGTTTTTTTGCGAAATTTGAATAAAAAAATAAAAATTACTGGAAAATACTGTAAAAAAAAGCTCTGCATGGCATGCGCATATGCGCATACACAGTCATAGGAAAAAAATAAAAATAAAAATTCGCCCGCCCGCACCAATTTCACATGGGTCTTGCCCGGGAATCTCGATTTTATTTTGGTCTCGCCTAATGTGCCACTTTTACTAGCAGTGCTAGTAGCATAATTGCCGAAAATAACTAGCATTATCCGCCGGGGCCTAATTGGTACTCAATGTTCCAGTTTTGTGACACGAGCACGAGAATTAGTCTGTTCCTGCGGGAATTTGCGGAAAAAACTCTCGAAAACTTGCGCAAGAAATTGCGGCAGAAAGTAACAAAAAATGCGACGTAAAGTGCGGAATGATGCAGAACTTGCCAGGAAATCGCGGAATTATTTGCAGAAAATTGCGGATTTGGGCCAAATCAGGAAATTTGTTGCATCGTATATCTACTACTAGTACTCGGGAGTCCAGGTCGTACGAAACTCGTACTGTGCAAATAACCTACACTGGATCATGGAAAGGAACAGCGTGAAAAGTGCATAAAAATGTGAGATTATAGTGCAGAAAACAACAACAAAAACGCGGGAAATAGCGGATTTTGCTGAAAATCGCGGGTTTGGGCCAAAATCGCGAAATTTGTTGCATCCGTGGAATCGCGATTTCCTGGAGGGACAGACTAAATAATAATTAGTGTACCGCTGAGTGTACACGTGGTCGACACGTTGTCGACACTTTGTTGATACTTTTTTGACACGTGACTCCGTCAGTGGTCTACTTTCATTAGTTTCAAGTGCTTTGTATATTGTGCCAATGCCACTCGACTCGGTAAACGCCGATGTCGCGTACGAGAAAGCCGTCGCGCGCCCGGCAGTCGCGCGACGACTATCCCGTACGCGAAATAGTTGAGAAATGCTGACGTGGACCTGACGACGGCAAGGACTCGAGAACAACAGGGCTTGAAGTGTACGTAGAACTACAGAAGTCGAACGAGGAGGCCCCTTTCCGTATCCCGTATAGTCCAGCGGCCCAAACTTCAAAAAAAATTCCGTTTCAGTCTCAAGCAGACAACCTGGGTTCTTCACTACGGCCTAAAGTATGTATACCTGACCTGGATTCCGCTTGTTGTCATCTTCAGAGTTAGGGCAGAAGCTCAGGAGAAGCCAATTCCTCTGCTCTCGTTGGCGATACTGCGCACCATCTGGGGGTGCACAGTTCACGGAAAGGAGCGCCTTTTTCAAATTTTTGAAGATGACGACGACACCGACAGGATACTCTTTGAAATGTAGAATTGCATTTTCGTTTGGTAGTTGCGTTTCGCGCTGTTTGAGTGCCTCCTGCCCACTGCTCACAGTATGGTAGACACCTTTTGACATGATGGAGGAAGAGGCCGTGGAGCTTTTTAGGCCTCGTCCTGGGAATGGCGTTGTATCGCGGGAATTTTGCTTGTGCCATTGCGTTCCATGCATCGCAGGAAAAGCAAACCCGATTTACTTTGCAGAGTTGGGAAACTTTGTTTGAAGCTGCTAAATGCAGGCAGGACGAGCTATACCTTCTTGTGCGCGAGCCACTGCACCGAGGAGAGCGTCCGCGGATGGTACCACCGCAAGTGCTACAATACATACACTAACAAAATCATGGTTGCTGGGTCGGCTGCCACTTGGACGTGGCCATGACTTTTCAAGCCATTCTGAATTGGAGGAGATACATGTATGTGATGATGGGACACCATGCACCAGCAAAGCGTAGAACAAGGAGAGATGTACAATGATTGAATCCACATCTGCAGACTTGTGCCTCATGACATGTGCATCTAGCAGAGTTGGAGAACAACGCAAGAATTTTGGCTTTCGCTCCAGAAGAATGGCCCAGATTGCGTTGCAGCGGAAATCCACTGTATTATTAGGCTGTAAGGCTGTAGGCCCTGCTGGCAGCTGGATAGCTACAGTCCATTCATAAAAAGATGGGCTCTGGCTCTGGCGAGCTCCCGTATTTGGCGATTTTTCGTGATTTCATCGTACACAGTGCAGTGCTGCGAAATTTGAAATTTGAAAAAGGGTCCAAAAAGGGTACCTGATCTGGGGTTCGAACCGGACAATGCACTGTTGCAGACGGGGTCAAACGGCCTGGATTTTTATGGTTTTTCCCAATTCAATGCTTTGGGGGCAAAACCTGGCCGAAATCCTATTCTTGTTATGGCTTGCTTTTTGGACAAAAAAACTTCAGAAACATAATTGGAAGAGGATTCCATAGAGGATTGCAGAAAAAAATTCTAAAAAAACTCAACGTTTGACCAAGAGTTCATAACCCCCAAGAGTGTGCAACTCCTGATCAGTCCCTGTATGGAAGCCCGCTCGGCGGAATTCCTTCATTGCGTCATTTTTGGTGCAGTGCGATGAGTCACGCCGATGAATTCTTCTAAAATTTACAGTCAAACCAGGATGCTTCCCCAGGGTAAACTGCCTAAACTGCGATTCTAGTCTGAGTCTGAGCCTCAACGACAAGAAGCAAGGCAAAAGTAAAACAAAGCATACGACCCAAGAGACAAAACTATTTATTTTTTCGATGCAATGGTGACTCTTCGCCGACTTCGGCTTCATCGCCTTCTTCTTTCACCAGTGCAGTCAGACTCTTCAAGAACAATTTCTTCCCCAGGACATCGGCATATTTCCGGTGCTTTCCTCGAAGATGATTTCAAATGGTTGAGGAACTTGAGAGACTGATGATACGTCGAAGGAGCATTTTTCGGCTGAGTTGCACAGCTATCAGAATGATTGTCCTCGACGGCAATGCAATATTTTTAACAGCGTCCTCACTTCTTTTCTGTCGCGATGTCCATGGATTCTTGGAGAAAGAGTTTGTTTTTGAGAAAGTACGACTTGGACGTAGATCCAAGTCCGAAATGTCTTCAAAAAAAGCTTCGAAAAGTCGAGGCTACAGCCTTGAGTTAGGAGCGGTTCAGGGTATAGTTTCCAGAAATCGCAAAGAACCCAAATTTACCTCGGATGACAAGCTGCGCATGACGTAATGTAGGAATTTCGCCGAGCGCTGGGTCTATGCCCGTTGCACACTCTTGGGGGTTATGTACTCTTGGTTTGACCTATTTATGGCCAAAAGCTAGAAGTTCATTTTTTTCTGAATGGACTGTAGGCTAGCACTATGGTCGTGACGTCATATATGCACATGACCTAAAATTATGCAAAAAACTAAATTTACGAAAATTCAAACGAAAGGAACCCAAAATACATTGCATTGTCACCATTGTATACTTACTTGAAGTTCGTCTTGTGAAGAAGTGCCTTCCATTGCCGAATGTGACATGGACGAACAAAACCAAACACTACCAATGGATGACCTCCTGCAAGGTCTGGATGTCAGACCGTTCCTCAAGCGGGACCCTTCTTTGGGAACGTACGATTCTCGAACTCATCCTTGTCCCTCTGAACTGCATCCTGCTTACTTTAGCTGTTTTGCTCTTCTTTACTTCAGAATAATGCAAAGCCTCTTCAATCAAACTGAAGATGAAGGTAAACAGGAAAATTAGTCTCCATTTCTACGCATGTGGGTGAAACCGCTGACATGGATTTGTGTAATAAAAATCTGTTTTACCATTTGTCGAAGTCTCATGACGTTATAGTGATGTAGTAAAAAGTAAAGTTCGCACATCCGCGTTACAACCGGATACAATGATGTTGAGGAACTCAACCAGCTTAGAGTGGTGTACGATTAAAAAAATGCTCCTTTGGACAAAGCACACGTCTGGGTTAGCTGTGTGTGGGTGTTTTCTTGAGAGAGGAATCGAATATGTGCACCGTCCAGATACCGTAAAGTCGCGGATAATAGCCGGGCTTATAAGCACATAAGCCGCTTTCTGCATCAGGCTTTAATGCAAACCAGGCTTGTATGCAAACAATGCTTTTATGCACCACACTTGCATAGAAGCCAGGCCTCTACTCGCGACACGCGTAGATCTACCACTGATTACCGGTATGGCGGCAGTTTTACTATGCACCGTACATAGCACATGCACTCTTGACCTACCCGATCCGCGCTTGCATAGAAGCCAGGCTTCTACGCGCGACAGGCCTATATGCATTCCACCCGTTTGATTTTCAGGCTTCTATCCGCGATGTGCTTGTATGCAAACCCGGCTTTTATCCGCGACTTTACAGTATCTCAAGCGGTGGCAAGCGCAGAGTAACTGCATCCTGATATAACCAAAAGGCAAACCTACGGGACCTTATTGTATTTGTTCCAAGGCACTCCTTGCTACTCAAAAGATTTTTTCATGGTTTTTTCCCCGTTACACTTGTACATGAACTCTTGGGATTGTTCGCACTCCAACTGAGCCACTTACATATCAAACAGGGTTCATGGAAGGATTTTTGCAATACGGTGCATTTACACATTTCAAAACCGGGGAAACCCAACGGTTGCACCCGCTGCATAGATCATGCAAACACCACAACTGGCCAATTGCTGAAGTGGAGCTTGGCTTAACTTTGCAATGCAATGTTTTTGTAGACCTTGCTTTGCGCGCGCGCGCGTTTGTGTGTGTGTGTGTGTATGGTGTGTGTTTGTGTGTGTGTTTGTGCGTGTGTGTGTGTGTGTGTGTGTGTGTGTGTGTGTGTGTGTGGTGTGGGGTGTGTGTGCACGTGTGTGAAGGAGAGAGTTGTTTTGGGTAATGTAATTTGCGTAACGGTTTCCTGAATCAGTGCAGCAGTGGACAACTAGAATAGGGCAGAACTCTGAGTTTTGTACACTTAGCAATCATCAATAAACACAGCAAGCTTCGGCACAAGGCCTAGCTTTGACGTAAACCAGACCAAGGCGAGGTAGTGTAATAGTCAATGACCGGACAGCTAGCTGTGTTGACTTAGTCTCAGCAGTTGACTCGGGCCCATAGCAGCTTCATTCCGGTTGGTCCGGCAAGATCCAACCTCGATTAGCACCCCCCTCCCCCCCCCCCCTCCACCACCATTATGCTTCGCACTTTGCAGAACATGCACGCTCTATATTGAGCCCTGGCAATCGCGACTTTAGCTGCATGTTCAAAGAATCCCGGACATACTTAGTCATTCCTTCTTCCCAGTAGATTCTACGAGTACCCGTAGGTACATTTTTTGGTGAGAACGCGAGCTCTCGCTTCATATCTGCAAGGAATTTCTTTTGATGATCACATTGCTTACAGTTACACTTCATGGCTCCTGACCAAAATTTCAGTGAGAAAATAGTGTATATGCAGCAAAGAGACCACTTGCTTTGAGGATGGTGTGATTAGGGTTTCTATTTCAGTACATTGCTTTAATACAAACAATCAAAAAGCGCTGCGTCCCTATTGACGTCATGATGAAGCGAATTGTACCGTACAGCGCTTACAAACCCGCTTGAAAGCTCTTCTCATCTGCCTTTAGATACTACAGTGAAACCTGGTTAAGAAGAACACTGATAACTTGATTTCGCTTTAGGAGAACTAGTGTTCATAGCTCTATTGGATAAATCCCTGCGTATTCACTGGGTATAAAATGTGGATAAGAAGAACTCCCGTTATTACGAACAAATACCATGGGTCCCTTGGTGTTCGTCCTAAAGAGGTTTGACTGTACTTTTTTTCGCAAGGAAAAAGGACCTTCTACTTGGAACACTCAAAGCCTTTAGACCTCGAATACTTGCGTAATCTTCTGTAGAGATCAAACTTGCAATTATCAATCACTGACAAGTACGACTTAATCGAAAAACCACCAGCACTATTATTCTTTGACCACCTTCTTCTCGAACTGATCGAATGCACTCGAGTTGTCAATTCAAGACATCAAGTCCTATCCTGCGCAGGTTAGACGCCTCTAGCTCTTGACCTGATTTTTTTGTCCCCTGATTTTTTTGTCCGAACGTTAGTCCGGCAGTTGCCGGACGCTGAATCTAGCAGAGCGGTCACCTGCATCTGACGATCCTTGTGCTCTAGCGTGGCAGATGCGGTCGTAAATGCCATTCCACCGGGTGCCCATTATGTTGCAGCCGGCTCTTGCAGGATGTGCAGTACTTGCTCAGCACCTGATGACGGCACGCTGGCTGCTGGCGATGCCCCTGTGGACTGCCTTGTTGCCTGTGTGAAACTGTTGACCGCTGTGTGCTTGGACTTGGCGTCAGGAGTAGGGCTATTAGAGAGGTTCCGCAGAACGTAATTACGTTAGTAAAAAAACGTAGTCGATCTACGGAAAGTCTTACGTAAACTGCATGCGCATCTGTGTTCCGCCATACGGAGTTTTCAAATTACTTAGCTGCCCCTGGCCACTCCGAACTGGGCTGTTATTGGTGACTGGGCTGGTATTGGAGACTGGGCTGGTATTGGAGACTGGGCTGGTATTGGTGACTGGGCTGGTATTGGAGACTGGGCTGGTATTGGTGACTGGGCTGTTATTGGAGACTGGGCTGGTATTGGAGACTGGGCTGGTATTGGAGACTGGGCTGGTATTGGTGACTGGGCTGGTATTGGAGACTGGGCTGGTATTGGTGACTGGGCTGGTATTGGAGACTGGGCTGGTATTGGAGACTGGGCTGGTATTGGTGACTGGGCTGGTATTGGAGACTGGGCTGGTATTGGTGACTGGGCTGGTATTGGAGACTGGGCTGGTATTGGTGACTGGGCTGGTATTGGAGACTGGGCTGGTATTGGTGACTGGGCTGGTATTGGTGACTGGGCTGGTATTGGTGACTGGGCTGGTATTGGTGACTGGGCTGGTATTGGAGACTGGGCTGGTATTGGTGACTGGGCTGGTATTGGTGACTGGGCTGGTATTGGAGACTGGGCTGGTATTGGAGACTGGGCTGGTATTGGAGACTGGGCTGGTATTGGTGACTGGGCTGGCATTGGTGACTGGGCTGGTATTGGAGACTGGGCTGGTATTGGAGACTGGGCTGGTATTGGAGACTGGGCTGGTATTGGTGACTGGGCTGGTATTGGTGACTGGGCTGGTATTGGTGACTGGGCTGGTATTGGAGACTGGGCTGGTATTGGTGACTGGGCTGGTATTGGTGACTGGGCTGGTATTGGTGACTGGGCTGGTATTGGTGACTGGGCTGGTATTGGAGACTGGGCTGGTATTGGTGACTGGGCTGGTATTGGAGACTGGGCTGGTATTGGTGACTGGGCTGGTATTGGAGACTGGGCTGGTATTGGTGACTGGGCTGTTGTTAGAGAACATACAGTATGGCACGTTTGTGGGTGTAGTAAATACTGCCGTTAGCACAATTTCCCTTTCCGCTGTACATAGTATTCTTCAGATTTTCCTCAATGTCTTGCTAACTTCAACAATTAAATCACTGTAAAGAAGTCTTTTATACATAAAGACGATGAAGTACGTTTACAGAAAGTGCAGATGCCTGGGATATTTTCTCTGTAGTTTTGTTTACGATACGGCACTATTGCTTGTGTGTGTATACTTCTCTCTTGCCTTTCAGGTGGAATTGTACAAACACAGTTCGAGGTTTCTATGCTGGACCCGACGTTGGTATGTAGAAAAAACATGCGTTCTACCTCTACGTTCAGCTGATACATGCACGTCATAAACACGATCATTTGATGTACGGTTTTAACATGCATCTTCATGTACTGATACATGTACTTGTACTTTGAAGTATTCAAACTTTTAGAATTGGAGACACTTTAAGGTGGCTCCTAGCCTCCTACCCCTCGGGTCCAAATTTGTTTGTTTGAAACGTGGCTACAAACGACTGTACTTTGTTCCGTAGGATATCTAGTGTACGGCGACAAAATTTTATCAAGTTCTACCGGCCGGTTTCACTCTGGGGAGGGGCCAAACATATCATACTCACAATTGCCAATTTAAGCCAAAAAATACCGGAAACCACTTTTTTGGCCGTAGCACTGGTAGTTACCCCATTTTTCTTGATTTCCAACATTAGGACAATAGTATACTTGCTAAATACCAGCATAAACTGTAGAAGTGGGTAGAATTCTGCTAGAAGGTGACCTTTTTTCTCTTTTCGGAATCATCCCATTTCAGCCCACACGTCCCACATATTAACCCCGCCCACAAGTATTTGACACTGGACTTGCCCTGTATTCGATAGTTATGCTATCATAACCATCGAATACAGGCGCCTTAGAACCCCTGGCTCCACCATATGACAGATACGTGTCTTACAATACTTGATTGCAACATCGTCCGAACATAGTAGTAGAGCTTTGGATCAAGTTTTAGCAGTTTCCACCGAAGCTAACTACCAAAATAGAACTTTGAAGTCACCCACATACTAAATGCCATAGCTGAGCATGTGCATTTAGTGGATGGTCTAAAGGTTTTCACAACTAGCTCCAATGCGGTAGATACGTTTCTTACATTACTTGGTTGCAACATCATCAGAACATAGAAGTAGAGCTTTGGATCAAGTTTAGACAGTTTCTACCGAAGCTAACTACCAAAATTGAACTTTGAAGTCGCCCACATACTAACTTGAAATGCCATACATGTAGCTGAGCACGTGTATTGAGTGTACATGTATGCTCTAATGTTTTTCACAACTTTCTCCAACATGAAGCCGATAGTGATGTGGAATTTGTTGACTGCTTTGTCCAAACCATAGTGCTGAAGCAATGAAGCACTTTCTTCTGGTAATGTAATTATTATAATTATTATACAGTGTTTTCTGCCAATATAGCCAGCAATACTTCTATACTAAATGCGTATTCCACTGGGTACGGTCCAATGGCTTTTCACTTCACATCTAGCCACTGTTCTCCGTGCATTACTTGAATGCCTAGTCTTCGTGGTAATGAAGCTAAGAGCCACACTGGAAAAGTTTCTTTCTGAAGCTAACTATCAAAAATATAAAATTTCCAAGATGCTACGTTACATCAAGTAGCTGTGTATGCAATGCCACTCTGTTGAACACAGTAAGCAAAATCGAGTCACTAAAATACTATTTGCCAGATATAAGCTGTTGAGACTGATAGCAGCTGTATGATCTGATATGGATGGCGGTTCCACACTGACCAGCACAGGCAGAAGAACACACAAGTAATACACCTAACGTCACTTCGAAGTACAATCATGTAAATGCAAGCGTATATGCAAGCATCACTCCTGTTCTCCACAACCGGCAGTCCTGGGCCACTCCAGCTGGTCAGAGTGCAATTATTTCTGCAGCAGGATTGACTTGGAAAGATAATTACAACTGCCATGGCTGCAACATGAGTATTACCAGCGTTTTTACAGTGCTACTATTCTTGTCAATCCATTGTGATGCATGGCACTCGTTTTCAACAACCGAGTTTATGGCATTAGTTGCATATCCAACGCCAGTAGAAGAAAAAAAGAGGGGGTGTGGGCAAATTACCACGGTTCAACACTAGTCATGTTGAACGGCGTTATGCCATGCCAGGCGCGCACACAAAACGCCCGCGCGAGCATGCATGTACACACCACACACATTCGTGCGACTTTACATAGCCTGCACTGTCGTTCTATGTCATAGGAGTGAGTGCACACACATATAATTTATATGTACACGTAGATTGCCTAATTTTGCATACGTAATAAAATTGTATATGTATACACACACGTGCGTGCACATATAGATAGACCGTCAGCGGCATACGCATGAGTGTGTGCCAATAGGGCCACATGCCAATTATCGGATTGATCTGTGAAAGTTGCACGGCACGACAAACTTTCGGACAGTCTAAAGACACACAATGAATGTGGAATACCCACCAGTGTGTAAGAAATTTTCATATCTGTTTCGCAGCGTTTGTGATTTTCGGAGCGTCCCTGTTGATATTTGATGTCCTCACTTGGTTGATGACACAGTCACGAATTATCAAATTCACCTCCAATGCCATCCAATCTGCGTTCCGCGATACATGTACAGTGAACAGTGTTGAGGAAGCAATAAAACAGTCGAGACTCCCAAGCAGAGGATACAATTCGACAGCGTATTGAAGTACGAATTGTTCTAACCGTTAAACAATTTTCAAGACACAATTACAAAATTTGAAGTGCGTCTTGAAACGTGTTTGATGTGCTTCGATGTATTTACCTTCGATCTCCCTGAATCGATCCATCCACAGCTACCTGACGAATTTGCCAGTCAGTACGGGAGATGATCGAGCAAGTTATATTTGAAGGTCGCGAGATAATAATAATAATAATAATAATAATAATAATAATAATAGATGTCAGTGGCGTTGGCAGGAAATCTACACAAGCTTGCATTCTTGGAAAATCTTCTGCGAGTGCTGCCTTCCCCTTTCATAGAAAGAACGAGTGAAGAGGGACACTAGCAGCAGGTTCTAGCTAGGTCGCCAGAATTGCAGAAAAGCGAGAAGACGTTTCCTACGTACAACGATTGATCGCACAAAAATCATCGCTACTGAAAATTTTACTGAAAATTGGCTTGCAAGTACGGAGAGGTGAAAAGAGAGATCATGCTGTTGTAAAAAGTCTTACAGTATGCATTCGACAAAAGAACGGTTTTGAAGCGGTTCTGTATTGATGCGGACCCCACCTTTGTTGTGTGTCAGTGGGGTTAGTATTGCAAGTGTGACTGTAACGTTGGCTCACTGAGAATGTCAGGACAGGAGCTATAGGTCTCTACCTCTCTCTGTATACAATCAAGTTCAGCTGCTTTCTCACACCAAATAGTGACAGTCTTCCTGCCCTGCTGCGCTCACTGCCTGTGCTGGTGTGTGACTTTTCCTTGGTCCAACCCAATGACACTGACCACCATTGCATGCTGACTCACACACTAGCTACCGGTGTATAGGCCCGGTCAGAACAAGCTGGTGGTCAATGTTGTCTGTTGATTGCTCAGTGTGTGAAACCCTTTTTCTTTTCTTTTCAACAATACGGCCGAAGCAGTCTCTCATCTCCTGTGTTGTGTATCTCCCGAGTCCCTATACAACTATACATGTCCTGTGTGCATGCTGCAGGGCACACCGTACCCGTATCCGGCACAAGCAGCCTACGGTAGCCCTGGCCCAGCATCGCCGGCGTCTACTATCACCTCGGCCGCCTCGGCGGCGTCACCACACCCGCAGTCCATGCCTGTGACACCGGGCCAATCAGTGCCTGCTCCCTACCCGGCAAAGTAAGCTGTGACCGATGTCTATGCACATGCATGTGTGTGCTGGGAGAATGTTGTCTTTGCTTGCATAGAAGCCAGGCTTCTACGCGTGACACGCGTAGATCTACCACTGACTACCGGTATGGCGGCAGTTTTACTATGCACCGTACATAGCACATGCACTCTTGGCCCACCCGATCCGCGCTTGCATAGAAGCCAGGCTTCTATGCGCGACAGGCTTATATGCATTCCACCCGTTTGATTTTCAGGCTTCTATCCGCAATGTGCTTGTATGCAAACCCGGCTTTTATCCGCGACTTTACGGTATGTGTACTTATGTGTACTTATGTGTACTTGCAAGTGCATGGCTGTGCATGTACGCATTGCACTGTGCACCATAGTCGTAAAAGAGGCCTGTTCCATGTACCATATAGTCTAGACCATTCTACACATCAGTGCATGCACCATATAGTCTAGACCATTCTACACATCAGCGCAGGAAGTGTAGATATACACGGTGCATGCACGACACCAAGAGTACATAACCCCCCAGAGTGTGCAACGCCTGATCCAGCTCTGCAAAGGGTCTTGGTCGAGCGGAATCGGATCTTTGCGTCATAATACCGTACACATCTGAGGGGAACCCGGGGAGTCGCGGGTACTCTTGGATCAAAAACAATGGTGCCCTGCCTCGAGACCGGCCTTGCGCTGGTGTGGAGTGTACGCATGACATCAGAAGATCCGATTCCGCTCGACCAAGACCCAATGCAGAGCTGGATCGGCGTTGCACACTCTGGGGGGTTATGTACTCTTGACGACACTAGACATGCCTGAGGCCCCCAAGCCAGGCACCTGACTGAGTCGTGCATAGGTGTGTGCAGTGTGATCAGTGGTGATACACTCTGATCGAAATGACATGTCACTTGTACATGTATATTAAAAGTGAGTATGGTCACGTGACCCACTGAACCTGGATAAGAAGACCACCTGGCCACGGCGACCACTTGTTTTCGTCCCTTGAGTGGTCGCCTTAGACAGGGTTCACTGTAGCAGGTTGTTGGCCTCAGCACTGCAGAGCCATCAGAAATTGCACAGGCCATTGGTGGCATTTAGTGTTTAAACCGAACACGGATTCTTCGAACGAATAATCTATTATTCTATCATACGCATGATGGCATTTTTCAACACTTTTTCAGCACTTTTTAAGCATTTTTTTGAATTTTTTGCTGATTATCGGATTTTGTTATGTGGAGGTGCAAAACCGGTTAACCTGTACCGCCAAGAGTACATAACCCCCCAGAGTGTGCAACGCCTGATCCAGCTCTGCAAAGGGTCTTGGTCGAGCGGAATCGGATCTTTGCGTCATAATACCGTACACATCTGAGGGGAACCCGGGGAGTCGCGGGTACTCTTGGATCAAAAACAATGGTGCCCTGCCTCGAGACCGGCCTTGCGCTGGTGTGGAGTGTACGCATGACATCAGAAGATCCGATTCCGCTCGACCAAGACCCAATGCAGAGCTGGATCGGCGTTGCACACTCTGGGGGGTTATGTACTCTTGACGACACTAGACATGCCTGAGGCCCCCAAGCCAGGCACCTGACTGAGTCGTGCATAGGTGTGTGCAGTGTGATCAGTGGTGATACACTCTGATCGAAATGACATGTCACTTGTACATGTATATTAAAAGTGAGTATGGTCACGTGACCCACTGAACCTGGATAAGAAGACCACCTGGCCACGGCGACCACTTGTTTTCGTCCCTTGAGTGGTCGCCTTAGACAGGGTTCACTGTAGCAGGTTGTTGGCCTCAGCACTGCAGAGCCATCAGAAATTGCACAGGCCATTGGTGGCATTTAGTGTTTAAACCGAACACGGATTCTTCGAACGAATAATCTATTATTCTATCATACGCATGATGGCATTTTTCAACACTTTTTCAGCACTTTTTAAGCATTTTTTTGAATTTTTTGCTGATTATCGGATTTTGTTATGTGGAGGTGCAAAACCGGTTAACCTGTACCGCCAAGAGTACATAACCCCCCAGAGTGTGCAACGCCTGATCCAGCTCTGCATAGGGTCTTGGTCGAGCGTAATTGGATCTTCACTGCATCCATGTTTCCCTCGTATGGAAAGAACAGAAGTACCGTAAAGTACCGTTGATCCGCCCCCACGCCATGTCGCTTCCCAGCTGGGTTTTCGGCAGGGGGCGGGAATTAGATCAAGGCTGTCAAGTGCAGTACGATGTACAACAACGTAGAGGATCAGACTCAATGTGCTGGATTGTGCACATTTTGATCCTGGATTGGCAAGTATTGTGTACAGCAGTGCATGCGTCGGTTCAACATCGTATTTCGTTGTATACGCCGAAGTCGCTTCACAAGGAGAAAATCGACAGGGGGCGGGAATTAGAGAGGGGGCGGATCAACGGTACTTTACGGTATTTCTAGATACCGATAGGAGATTAAAACTTGGAGGAGAAGAGATTGAGAAGAAATACTACGAGCAGATCTACGCAGTGCAAATATCAGTAGGGTCAGCACCGAGCATAGATGGGGTTTTTTTCCTTTTTTTTCTTTTCGATTTCTGATAATTCCTACGACTATTCGATTATTCGTTCACCCACGAATATTCTAAATTATTCGATTATTCGTTTCAACACTAGACTGGCATTACATGTACATGTAGCATGAAAGCTGGTCTGAAGTTAGCATTACGTTACCTGACTTTGTTTAGTTTCTTGTTGTGGGGTCGCGTACATATTGTTTTGAAGCATCTCCAGTTACATGGCTACATCCACTTTCTATTCCCCTGCAATCCATGCTGTTGTTGTTGTTGTTGTTGTTGTTGTTGTTGTTGTTGTTGTTGTTGTTGTTGTTGTTGTTGTTGTTGTTGTTGTTGTTGTTGTTGTTGTTGTTGTTGTTGTTGTTGTTGTTGTTGTTGTTGTTGTTGTTGTTGTTGTTGTTGTTATCCTGTGGCTGTGTGCACCATTAGTGTCAACAGTGCTGGCGATTACGGCTTCACTCTCGAGTTCTCTGAAGAGGTAAGACTGGAGCTCAGCACGTTATAGAAAGACTTTCCAAGATGCTTACCGCTGCCTAGCCTGTTTGTTTAGTTGCCCACCTTTACTAATTCAGCCTGTATCAATACTATTACCCTGTGGACCCACACACATTCAACTTCATTCTGGCAGTACTGTAGAATGTGTTATGCCGGTGTAATTTAAATTTCGGTAATTTCAGTAGAGAAACCAGGTTCCTAAATTTATGATGAATTACGAATGGTGCTCGCTTTTTCTGTGCGCGGCAATGCATGTGAGCAGGTTTGGACTGTATGCAGTGGAGTGACTTTGCTAGAACGTGTTGTGCAGTGTACATAGTCCTTGCACTGAGCTAACGAGCCTCCACATGATTTTTAAAAAAGAGCAGATTTTTTTACGCTTGATGCATTGCTAAAGTGGTGCCGTATTACCAACGTAGTAAAAACACACACACACACACACACACACACACACACACACACACACACACACACCTTTCGAACAATCTATAGCCGTTTGTGGTGTATTTTGCGAGGGTGGTTGAAGTCCTTAGCCCAGAGTTTCTTTCTGTAAATTAGTAATGCACTACATCACACGCTTGTATGGAGCTTGCTATGCAGATAGGGAAGCCACATGTACGCTGATTCATCCTCATCACCATCTACAATTGTACGTTATATGTTCCAGTGCTGTGCATGGTCATGTGTTGCTGAGACACTTCATGTAACGCTGTCTCTTTTTCTGGTTTCTTGCAGATGAGACGGGAGCCTGTTAACAAGTCATCCAACACTGTAAGGCATCTCTCTCTCTCTCTCTCTCTCTCTCTCTCTCTTTCTCTCTCTCTTTCTCTCTCTCTCTCTCTCTCTCTCTCTCTCTCTCTCTCTCTCTCTCTCTCTCTCTCTCTCTCTCTCTCTCTCTCTCTCTTTCTCCCCCCCCACTCTCTTCCCCCCCCCCCCATTGGTGGAGGTGATTCTGCTGTGTGGTATGAGGATAGCAGGGGTGTCGGACACGCCACGGTCACTGCGGTATTGACCATACCTCTTTGTCACGGGCACCCCACAAAGCAATACAAAGCACTGATTTGGGCTAGAATGCTACAAATATAAGAGCCATGTGTTCTTGTTTGAGTCCCGACTTAAATATTTCTCGCAGACTTCGCCAATCCGGTTGACACTGGTGAGAGCTTAAATGGCCTGGATATCATGTCGAGACATAGTTACCCACCGCACCGCACAACACCCACAACAGTCTGTTGGCTGCAAATTATAAAATATTTGGACAATTAAACTGTTTCATATTTACAATTTGTAGCCGAGAGACCAGTGTGCATGCTGTGTGGTGGGGTGCGCAAGATGAAGCAGTTACAGTGGAATCTCAATACTCTATGAAAGGATATGGTTTTGTAGCTTTTGTTGTATTTACTTTGCAGGAGCCCGTGTCTCTCTTTTAAAATTCTCTTCTTCCCTTGTTTTGTTCTGTCTCTTTTTACCAAACACTAAAGTACTCGCCAACTCTGCAGAAGCTGTTTGCAAACCAAGATTCGCCGTGCCCGTTTACATTCCGCACAACTTGTAAGCAGGATTTGGTTGACTGCTACCCGTTCATGCAATATGACAGTACTGCGTAGTATACAAGTTTTAAAAGCGGTGTATGCACCTACAGTCAACCTTGTGAATAGCGAGCGCCCTGGGGTATAACTCCAATGTGTTGCAAATTTCATTCTGTACTCACGTCAACAGGTAGCACATTCATTTGCAGAATACTAGTGCTGCATTCGATAAGCATTCCTGGGTCCTGAGTCAAGGGAAGTCAGCATGTGGACAGTGGTGTTTTGTTTTTTAATGGCGATTTTTGATGTGTGGCAATTTGTATTCCCTGCAGCACCTGTTCCTTTCGGAATGGAGTTACGCGCCACGCCTGTTTTTACACTGCCTCACGATATGTCCAAGGTTGTTCGCCGGTGCCCAGCTCACATGCAGGAGTTCCAGGTTGGCGGAGGTAAAGAATTTGTTTCTAAAGATCTTTTGCCTATAAAAAGGAAATCCTGTGTGACTCTGTAGCTGCACTTTGAAAGACAATGTTGAGAGAGCAAAACCTGTTTTAGGCACTTCACAAGTGTAGCAAGCTGTCATCTGAGCTTGCCTCACACTAAGAGTTGTCCATTCTCTAACAAGGCCAATGTATAAAGGCCAATTATATCACTGGCCATAAGCGAGGACCCCTAATTCGAGTCCTGATGGTGACCGTCAATTTTCCTTGAGACTTTTCCCTTTTGCAAGTTTCCCTCAAAGTGATGAATACCAATGATATATTGGCCTTTTTCTGTTTGCAAGTATTGATTTCATTTCTTTCGTTTCTGTCCATTGTTGTCTTGTTGTTGTGTCAGCTGAGGCGCGCGAGCATTTGATTCTAGTTGACCCGCCATGTCATTGTTCGTACCGTACTGATGATGGTCGCCTGTCTGTCGTCACACCCTACGTCCCTACAAGCAGTAAGTCAGCCTGCAGTCCTCTACTATAACACTGTTGTAGCGAGGCACACTTGGTGGACAGCTTTGCTGAGTGTGATCTGTACTGTGGAATTACTTGTACATGTGCGTGTATGGAAGTTTACAGCACTTACCATACGATAGCAGTGGGGATGGCCCTTGCACCTGCCCTGATGTTTTGCCATTTCAATGTTTCGCACAATGTATGTTGACATGGCTCGTATGGAATGCTAATCTACAAGTACATGGCTCGCTTTGTGTTGCAAAAGAATCACACTAAAGAACAAGGGTTCTTTTCGCTAGTCATTGAACTCAAAATGAAAGCTAACATTGTCTGTACATGTATATATATACGTTGTACTTCTTCTGTTTTGAAGTACTTCAGTAACTGTGTCATGTGCCGGTCTGCTAATTCCCATCTGTTTATCCAGTGGATCCGGAGCATCCTAGCATGACAGTCGTTTATCGGTTTGCATGCCATTCAAGCTGCAAGGGCGGCATGAATCGTAGGCCCATTTCCATCATATTCACTCTCGAAAATCAGTAAGTTCATTTTCGCCCCAAACTTCGACAACTGATACTGATACATGTTGTATAGCTGGTGCATGCATATGGTGTACGAGTATGTACACTTGGGAGCGTGTTATGGTAGTTCAAGAGAGTGATTGAAACACCTGGATGCACAGCCTTATGCACATACTAATCTTATGATACAGAGAAGGGTACATGAATGTCTTGCTGGTGGGCTGCATTTGCATGAGAATTTTCATCCGAGTTGAAAGCCTGTACGGTCAAAAAAAATTGGACGATATGTACGTGAAGAGAATCAGCCTGGTCGATTACTGATATGCCGACAAAAGTCCATTTTTCTAGACTAGCATGGTCATGTGACTACTTTCGTGGGAAATTCGCGTGTGAATTGCTGTGCAACCATGGCACGAAATGAAATATGCACATAAGGACGGTGGTACGTATTCTCAATTTCAACCCGGGTCCAGCGCAATGCATCATGTAAACGCTCCACTCAGTTTGTGATCATGGCAGGTTGGAACTTGATCCGGGCCGAACTCGACCCGGGCTGAAAACTCTCATGTAAATGCAGCCTGGCTGTGAGTTTAGCACACCACCACTCATCAGATCTATGAAGTACAAGTACTTTCTTGTTACACTGCAGGTATACAAGTAGTAGGCTCACATATTATTATTATTATCGCCTTCTTAGTATTTGACCCCACTAATTTCCCTGATACCTAAGCGGTCAAATATATCGCGTATTTGACTGCTTAGTCAAATACACAATATATTTGACTACTTATATTTGACTCCTTAGAATTTCTTGGACTTAGAAATTTTCTCTCCAACTTAGAAAAAGAAATTTTTGAAGAAAGCAGAAATACACAAGATGGGATTTGAACCCACAACTATGTGAATCTCAGTTACTCTTCCTTACCACCCAGCCACTGTGCTACCGATGCCGAACCTAGTTTAAACAATGACCTTGATCCTGCAATGCCGTACAATGCGGTATAGGCTATAGTATAATACTAGAATTACAACTTACAAGGGTATGTCGTATATGAAGAGAAACTATTGCGTGGAGAACACGATAAATAGATTATAGACCTCATAGTTGGTCTATACAGGATATATAGACCTCCTAACCGGTCTATAATCTATACTTATTGCAAATAACGCTGAGTAATTACACGAATGTATAAAAACCAGCATTTGCTTCCGGGAAGGATTCACAAAAATAAGATAAAAAACACCATGGCTCAATGTAACTGCTCATACGGAAAGCTGCTTCTATTGTCAAGTTCGATTGGCAATGTCAGAAAGACGGTAGACTGTTCGTGATGTTCACCCTGCAGGGGATAAGTCAAGGACGCGGCTCGGCAGAGGAAGATGAGTGCCGCGGGGTGCCATTCCACCGTGACTTATCCCCTGCCAACTGCCGCAGCTGATTAAGGCCTCTAAGCGTGCCCAGGCAAATGCCGAGTCGGACTAGGCAGTCCTGAGAAAGAGCTGAGAGGAGAGTTGTCCTGGGTCGGCCCAGTCGACCGCGCAGGCTCGTGGTGGCTGAAAACTCTAACACGCGCTGTGGGGGAGAGCTCACATAGGGTGCTCCATAACAACTTGATGGATATCATTGCTGCTTTCACTTGTGTGACTCCTGCTCTCCTTTGGCTTATGGCCGGGTGTTGTTGGCACCGTGCGAATTTTCCTCTACAGAGGCCTGGTGTACGGGCGAGCTACGTTAAAAGTTCGATTGTGTGCGTGTCCGGGTCGTGATCGGATAAAGGAACAGGGTGGCAATCGTGAAGCGCCCAGTGCCGATGAGGAGGCTCCCACTCCTGAACCACCGAAGAAGAAAAGGAGAGGGCGTTCATCTACTAGTGCCAGTTCAAGTACCAGCGCAAACAATGTAGCGGAGGCTGCCGCTGTCGTTCAGTCTGCGCCTGGTGAGTAGTATAGTATAGTCACTCTAGTGGCACTTGGATGAGGCTTCACACAGCAGTGAACAGTCCAGTGTAAAGTACCTTGGATCTAACGTACTTTCGGGTATGAGGTACTACTTTTGACTACTACTAGCACCATGCAGCCTATTCATGCTGTACCGGTCACTTTTTCCTTGGATTTACAGTACCTCGGTCCTTGGTTTATTATAAAGGACAGATTTTTACGGTCCCTGGAGGTACGTTATACTGTGCATGTAAGGACCGACATCGTATCAGCATGCTGGAAGAAAGTTCTAGAAACCCTACCCATGTAGGAGGGAATTGCAGAGTAGAATAGAAAGCTAGCGCGACAGAGAGCACAGTCCAGCTGCACTTATATCACCACCACCACCACCACCACCATCCCATACATACGCAGGCGTTGTTTGCTGCAGGAGTTTTTTTTGTTAAAGAGTGCTTTGCACTGTACAGTTGTGCAAAACACAGGCACGTGCACCTGCAGTCCTGCATGAGACCTTCATACAGACTTCATTACATGAAGTCCCTTAAACTCTTGCCGTGCAGCATGTGTATGTACTGTGCACAAACAGCGCTGGCATCTAAAATCCCTAGAGTCTCCGGTTTAGCAAGTCAAACTCACAAAGAACATACCCTGAAACCCGGCTGAAATCAAAAACTTTGCTTCTAGCGGATATAAACTTATAAAGTGTACGAGTATGTGCAGAATGGTGAAGAGAAGGGGAATCTGATGGCGCCAAGAAAATGCCAACGACTAGAATAGAAGATCTCACCAATAATTGTGGAAAGCAGCTGTTCTATGAAATGCACTAAAATTAATAGCAAAGCTCTTCATACATGTGCAGTCAAGATTAATGGGCCAACAATGATGTGTGATCAAGAGGGGTAAGTAGCAGCATTCGGCCTTGTCCAGATTCTTATCAACCACCACACCACACCGCTGCACAAAAGGGTGAAGTTCACTATCTGTTAGCCATTCTACATTATCAACCTTCACTGGCGAGATCCTGATGATCGAAACAGCTGCTGTCTGAAGGAGCAGAGTACCAACTGAAGTGTCGTTTTGCTGATGGTGTGCGGTGGCAACGTGTTGAGGTCGGCCGGAGAGCGCAGCGGTGTGGTGTGGTGGTTGATAAGAACAATGATGTGCCCAGAATTGAATTGAAAGTTGAACATACCCTTGTGGATTTCGTCAGTTTCGTTGACTTACTACTGCCTTGGGAATGTTCTGCTGAAACATGCTTTGTTTACAGCCACCACAACATCACAGAAACTAATGCAGTCTGTCCTGCTTGAGGAAGAGGAGGACGATGATCAAATCTATACTATTGCGGTGAGTCGTAATAGCTACTGTGCCTTCTTTGTAAATCTCTCGTGTAGTAGAAGATGTGCAGGGAGATTTTGGTATGTGTCTGGCATACTGAGTACTCCCATGGGGAGGTAGCAGCACAATGTACATGTATCTTCCTGAAACTCAAGCTCATTCTCGGCCTTGCTGAACTTGAGAATCCGTACAATGCGTCGCATAGCTTTTGATCATACATTCTAATTTTTTATTTCATGGCAACTGTTCTCCTTGTTGCATGTGCCACATTTGTCTGCCTCACCATAGCACCGCTATCTGCTCGCAACATGTTGTTGATGGGGTGAAGAGTGATGCACCCTTGTCTCCAACGTATGGCTCCCGATTGTTGATCATGTGTCACCTGAAGACCAAGAAAAAAAGAAGAGCTGAAGCAAACCAAAAATAATATTTGGCTTGCTTCAGCTCTTCTTTTTTTCTACAAATTCCGCAGACGGACCTGTGAACTCAAGATGTTGAGCCAAGAATATATTTACAGATATAATGGGAAGCACTGGGGAGCGACGTGTACTATAGTTGAGATCTGCTCTGCTTGTCAGCTGGAGGGATGAAATATCAGTATCTACCTGTCTGGTACTGGATGGCATCCAGGAGTGGGGGTACGGCACTGCATGACAGCATGTGTTTCTCATATGCGATCAAGAACGGAGTTTTCACCGATGTTTGAGCATGTTTCGCCAGCACCAGCCATACGGTTGCAATGATTGGACAGCACCATGTCCTCTGTATTCACCGCTACCCAGGACTGCAGCATCGTATTTGACAATCGCCTGGACTACTTCATCTGAGTGAAGACTAAAATGGCATTGCCACTGACTGCAAGTTCTCTCTCTCTCTCCCTCTCTCTCTCTCTCTCTCTCTCTCTCTCTCTCTCTCTCTCTCTCTCTCTCTCTCTCTCTTTCTTTCTTTCTTCTCCGCACTCTGCGCTCTGCTCTTTGGCCTTTGTGAATGGTTGTTGCTGTGTTTTGTTTTACATGCACAGGTGAAAGGCATGAACTCGTACAGATTGGTGAAACAGTTTGCAGATGCTGTTGAGCTGCTGAATGAAGTGAAGCATCTTGGCGGGTAAGAGAATAACCTTGCTCGTGGACCTTTCCTGCCCGGGCATGAATATGTGTACACCTTGTAAGCACGCCAAACAAGGAAAAGTCCGTGCCTAATAGCTTGTCTAGTCTCCTCTGATCATGTTGTTTGTGATGGGGAACTGTCACCAAATAGTTTCTTTGTCTTATCTTGTAGTTCTTTGGCTCCTGATCACAATGGTACACTTCGTTTTTCTCTGCGATGACTGGAAGTGGGTGAAAACTTGAAAAGAAGGTGCCCACAATCGTCTCGAAGTACCGAGTGACGTCACGCGGACTTGACCTCCATGATTCGTCGTCAAAAACGAAGTCAAGCCCATATGCTGGTAGCTGTTCCACGATGTACGGTGCACGTGTGCCTTGTGTCAGGAAGTGCTGAAAGATCAACCCCTGCATGCTCTTGCAGCGTACGGAATCGCTCAGCCAATCATTTAATTGCCATCAATGCGAATGAGCCATCAGCATGCTGGTCCCAGCTCTGAGCTGCTAATGCTGTCAGCGTATCTGTTAGCAGCTGGTTGTGCTTGCCACTGACTCGTTACTTATGCAGGATATGACCTTGTGAGATACTTCCGCCTGTATGGCCTCAACTTGGTCGTGGCCATTGCTGCATCTAGAAATCTCAACACCCTGATAGAGCACCTTCCCATCCTCTTCTGGCAAGCGTGATTTGACTTTCTTGACAATTTGGAGCTCATCAAGGTGTGTGTTGGTGATGGATTCCACTGATTAATTTACTGGTCTTGAGCAGAGCTTTGATGGTAGAGGTGAAGTCCACATCGCTTCAATGAAGGGATTTGCAAAGAACCTATGCTGGAGTGAGCAGATCGAGAAAGAATGCGCAACTGAGCAGTACCTTGCCGAATGTACCCTCGCAATCGCGCTGTTTTAGCTGGCTTTGTCGACGGTGCCTCTGTCAGACTCCTCGGGTGAGTGATGCACACACCAAGACGATCAACTAACCGCTTCAGAGCAGCTACCTTGTGACCTATGAAGTGGGTTCCACAAGCCCGCAGCAGCCTCGATCCCCCTGCCGAAGGCATGTCACAAGGCTCGAGTGTTTCACGGAGCGACTGTGCAACATCATCCTATTCACTGCATTTCTTACTCGAATTTTTGTGGAGGTAATAGGCACGCAGTAACAGCTCGTCCGCTGTGTCAAACAAAGTTACTTTGAGTGCATCTCGCAACGAGAGATCCAAGCAATGTGCAACACACCAGACCGGCACTACCCAGGGAACAGCTTCGGCCACTTTCCCTCGCAAACTGTTCCATCCCATATTGACAGTCAGTCCATCACAGCCAATGCCAATGAGTTTCATCTTCCACTCAGGGTCCAGCTCATCTTTCACCATGGCACGATCAGAAAAAAACAAGTCATCAGACCATCTGCATCAACAGTTGCAGGCTGAAGAACACCGACTAGTTGACTCCGCACGTGAATTTTCCTGTCCAGACCACCTGTGTCGCAAAACAAAGCCACGTACAACTCTTCCTCAATGTTGACTGCATCAGTGCTGCCGTCGGTCTGAATGCTGAAAAACTTGGCCTTGTCAAGGCTCATACGTAGCTCCTGCTGCAGCGACTGTCCGGTGTAATCACAGAACGTGATGCAGCTTTCTGATTTTTGTGGTCCGTGCCTAGATCCACTCCATGCTTTTCCTCCAGCTGACATAACGACTCCGTCTTTGCAAAGGCCATGCCCTCCTTGCACAAAACGTACGTGATCTCAAACTTACTCCCAGTCCTACTTGCAGTCGCATCATCCATTCTCGTCAGCCCCTGAGCTATTGGCGCGCATCGGAGTGGATCTCCACCAGCCTTCTCCTTTTGAAATAAAGCCATGGCCCGCTGGTGCATGTCGGATGCAGGATGGTCTTTGAAGGCCGACGTTTTCAAATTCCGAGACCCAACAATGAATGATTCAGAGAATATTTTAGAAGAACATATCTTCTCTGCGAAGCGCACACATACCTTTCGTTTTATGCACTCCACCACAGCACGACCATCTCTGCATCTATCATACTGCAACCAAATGGATGTGGAAAACTCCTTGTCGTACTCAGCAATCCACGTGTCACAAGTGACAACACGCACACCACGGAGCTTCTTGCCTGGAGGAGCACCATCGTTGACACCTTTCCTCTTCCCTAAACTCGCTATTTCTGATTCCGGCACATGCGCACAGCTGTACAGGGAGTTTGTCTCGGATCGATCCGACACTTTGTCCATCGCATGGTTATTTCGCCCGGACAACGACCGGAAACGGTCGGAAAATGTCCGATGTCCGACCGTTGTTTCATGGGCTGTTAGCTGTAACAATCGGGGCCAGTTGGGGCAACTCGGGAAGGTGCTCTGTGCACCTGAGTGCATTGCTGTACGTGTAGACAGGAATACGGGATAATATGCTGCCTGGTGATGGCAGTACGTCAGTGTGTGTGTGTGTGTGTGTGTGTGTGTGTGTGTGTGTGCGTGCGTGCGTGCGTGCGTGCGTGTGTGTAACTAAAGTTTTGTGTACAGCGAAACAGCGCACTGTCTCCTTTTATTTTGTTTCCATGTACGTACATGCATGTGGCTCTCTTCTGTTTATGCTTTTTTCAGTAACATGTCTGATATTCGCCAGTCCCTGCTGACAACTCGAGCAGCAGAAGTGGCTGCCAAGACCGCTACTGAACCAGTAAGTAGAGCAGCTGGATCTAGGTTAAATGTACACTTCAAATGTTAGCTCAGTTTACATTTCTGGAGTGTATCACTACACTACCACTAGTAATGTTACCCCATGTAGTAAAGTGTTTGAGCTGACAATCTCTTTCTCAACACTCTGCAAACACCGCACTTGTGTTCACGTCGATTTGAACAATGTTCAGTGATTTTGCAATCATCAGGTCACGACAATCTAAAGCGCTTATCAAATCAACATGAAACTTGTGTTCAGTGTTAGGCCCCGGTCACACCAAAACTGGCGGAAACGCGTACAGCTGAATCGCAGACTGAAGTGGCGTTCTGCACGCTCCCTGCACGGTCACACCAACATGCGCGGACTGGCGGAATGGGTTTGCGCGAGAAATATAAACTCGTTACTAGTGATTTCCTTCATTCAGCCTCTCGTCTTTTGCAATTTTGGACAACTTGCTGTCAGGTTTTTTGTGTGTTTCACTTGTTTGCTGCGATGAATTTGACACGCAAACAACGCTTGGCAACTGCCTTCGCTTTGGTCACTGAGTCCATGCTCAGGATAGTACCGTAAAATTCCGTTAATAAGCCCCGGGCGTATACTTTGCAGAGCGTCAAAAACCGGGCGTATATTTGGGCATGGGCTTATTTTAGGGCATGGGCGTTATTTCGGACACAATCTGCAGAAGATCAATCTATCAGCAACCCACTAGTTTCAGTGAACCACCATTCACACTGAGCGCGGTACAGGTACATCAAACCACAGCTGGAAATTTGGTCGTAACCAAGAATGTAGCGATAAATTACAGATTTGATAGGTAAACCACTTGCTATGGTAAGTACAAGGCACAACAGGTACCGGCATGGCTGAAAACGTCGTGACGCTGAAGCAGGTAAGGCAGAAAACTAGATGAGATAGATGCACTGTGCTGCGTGCAGTTGGATGGCACGCACTCGATCTACAACTGTTCTACAGTTTGTGCTCGAACGCACGCTCGCGCGCTGGTCATTTTGAGTCCACTTTACGCCCTGGGCTTATTTCGGGCATGGGCGCTAAAACGGACTTGAAGTGTACACCACCTAAAACTGGGCTTATTATCGGACATGGGCGTTATTTTGGGTGGGCTTATTTACGGAATTTTACGGTATTTCCTGAAGTGCAGGCGCCTGCTGGAGGCCTGCTGGCAAGACTACCCAGCAGTGAAATAGGATTGAGTAGGCCTCGTTGGGCCGATTTCTTTGAGGAGGACAGTGATGTTTTCGCTTGGGCCAGCATTGCGATGGTGTTCTCCCTTTTTCTTTGAAGAGGAAGCGGAGGTTCTGGACTGCATTGAGAAGTCCAGGTGCTTGGGATATGGAAGTTCTGCGGAACTGGGACATAATGGGCGCAAACTGGAATGTCAGAGACTGGGAGGACGACCAGTATCGCCAGCATCTGAGAATGACGAAAGTAGCCTTCTGGAAGCTACACAGTAGAATGGTCCCGCACCTGCGACGTCAGAAAACCAATTATCGACTTACTTTATGTCGGGAAACAATCTATTGACATGCAATCTACTGTCGCGGACGGCTGACCAGCAACCGAGCTGCAACTGAACACACCTTAGCCCTGGGGCTTCCAGACATAAGATTAGTTTCTTCTTCAACTATCTTCAGGTATTGTCAACTGTAAAAAAGCCACTGTGAAAAAAACTAGAAGCAAAGCACCCGCATGCAGAATGTTTCGAACCAAAAGAAAAGCCGGACTAGTTGTTCAAAGATTCCGCACATCGACCGCAGCGCGGGGTACAACCCGCGCCGTGGACCGTACTAGCAAGCCGTACATGACATGTAGTCTATAAAAGGCAGCAATTGCAGCTTACACACTGTGCACCGCCTAAAGGTCAAACATCACACGCCTACCAAAGTGTGACACGACATCCTTGCATCAGCAAGCTCACGCATCGCATATCGGCGCCGTTGACGGGACTTTTATGAATTCCAGTCATCAACTGGCAAACATGACAGCACTGATCCAGCACTGGCTTCAGTTGTAGATGACGCATACAGAACTGGTGTCACACCGCCAGTAGATGAGGCAGAGGATGCTGACGAACGCTGTGCTGAAGCACTGGCTGCTGTTGGTGCTCTAGTATGTGCAACTGCTGCTGCTGTTGCCGGAACTGTGCTGACATGGACATCGCCATCATCAACCTCCACAGTGTCAGCTGAGAACCCAAACCCCATCGTTGGGTGATCTCTGAAAAGATCGAAAAACGAGCGGATTGGTGGCCAACTGCACTCCCCAATGATGGCCTCCCAATCAGCATCCGTCAGCTCCACGTCACGGTCGTCATCAGAATCGGCAGCAGAACCGGTGGGCTTGGTACGTCTGCCCAAACGGGGATACACATGCTTGCCCAACAAGTTTTTTCCCCATTTTCCGCACCCAATCCAGTTTATTCTTCAGCTGTTTTTCCGTGAACTCCTCCAGCCACTGGGCCTTCTTCCCATTCATGTCCTCGTGGTACAGGCGAAGTCTGACAAGAATCCAGTCTCGCTTCTTCGACTCCTTCTTCATTACCTTGTGGCGAGTTTTGGACTCAAACCATAGCTCGACAGGTTTCGTTTCCAGGTCCGGAGTCCACATGATCACGGCGACACGGCGACAAAACTCCTCAGTGCAGGTACAATACTGCGAACGAAGGACGCAGATTAATTGGAAGGCTGAAGGAAATAATCAAACAAACATACGGGGCTACTGCAAACTCGAACGGAA
The DNA here is from genome assembly GCF_964019385.1 of Sycon ciliatum. Lineage (NCBI taxonomy): Eukaryota > Metazoa > Porifera > Calcarea > Leucosolenida > Sycettidae > Sycon > Sycon ciliatum. The sequence continues at coordinate 87,116,081 of NC_088643.1, forward strand.
GGTTGAAGGAAATAATCAAGCAAGTCTGTCCTGCTCTTCTCGCGTGCTTTCCTTGGTCGGAACCCAAAAATTATTAATAATATCAGTAGACGGCAACGAAATGCCTTCTGATTCCCTTCCTCAAAAACTCAAGAAAAAACGCAGAACGGCGTCCTGGCTGACTCGGCGGAATTCAGCCAGCCAATTGCTGGCTGAATTCTGCCAGCGGAAAGTGTCCGCCTTTCCGCCATTTCCATGGAAACCGCGGAAAAATTCCGCGCGGAATGGCGGAATTTTGCTTGGTGTGACCGCGGCCTTAGTAGAATGGTGGAAAAGAGCCTATCAGCTCAAATACTTTCCTACGGAATAAAACTGCAAGAGGCCTCCTCTACTCCTGAGTTAGCACCACTGGACTGGTAAGAGGCCTTCAGTAACTTTAGATGAGGTTCCTAATGGAGTCTTTAGACGTAGGAAATGATTTCTTATTGAAGAGAAGAAAGAAAGACCGTAGTGAGTGAGCAGTTGATCTGTCCATACCTGGGCTTTCTGCCGTGTTTCCTCCTGTGTAGGTGTCTCAACAAGCGCCCGAGGAGGAAGTCAGCGCTTCACAACCGCTTCCATCCTCACAGCCGTTTGATCTATCTCAATCGCAATCTCAGCCGCTGTCCAGCTCCCAGCAATCGAGTGGCTCTGCGTCGGGCAGGCATGTGCGCTTCACACTGAAACGCACAATAACGCCCAGAAGCATTTCTACTACGTAGCAGAATATGTAATGCAAGCGAACCACCACCGTACAATTAGACATTAGTATGTACTTCAATATGTCTCGTGCTCTTTGTACTACTTATCTGTGCCCACGGGCTTTGCTGGGCATGTTTTTGATCAATGATGTTTCTGTCCATCTGTTCTCCTTTTGCATAGCTTTTCTACTCCGTCTGAGGTCTACATTCCATGTTTGTTCATTGTCCTGCTGATGCGTCTTCTCTGTTGATTTGCGAGGTGTTGATTCTGTTTGTAAAGTATTCGGCAAGTCAGTTAATTTTGTTGCGTTCTAAGTTCTTAGTTTGAAGGTACACCAGCGCTCTTCCCCCAAACATACCATTTGAATAACACAACACACAGTCATGTTTCTAGGTACAGTTTCATTTTATTCTTCAAACAGTCCGCATTTCATCTTAGGTTCTAGCTGTTGTTTCTTTAGTTTTGCAGCCCGTGTAACGTTTATATACCATTTTGGAATGTTTTATGACAATAAATGGCTATGTTCGCAGGTATTAGTAAAAAAATACAGGTAGTGATTGGTCTGCTTTTTTTGTACATATCTCTCTCGCTCACCCTCAGCTCAGGCCAGAAAGTATACATAACTGTTACAGAGACATGGCTTGCAATAAGAGAAAATCTGTGGGTGCACATCCAGTGCATTAATTTTGCAGATTTGCTTGCTTCTCTTGCGATGGGCGTACACATGATACATGGTACAGAGACAAAGTTCTATCATGAGAGTATCATGAGAGTAATTCAGATTGTAATTATGTGACTGTCACAGTCGATAAAGAATGTCAAAGAAAAAGAAAATTAAAGGTTACCATTATGTGTAGTGGCTTCGGAATGAGACTTCGCCCTGGCCTAGGACTAGCATGACTGTTACAGACATGTAACAATTATGTCGACATTGTTCTTTTTGAGTGATTGTGTGGCTGTCACAGTCGGTAAGAATGGCACCCCGCTGAACTGTCACAGTCAGTCGACTACACTGGGAGCACTTGAAGTTGAAAGGAAAAAAAGGAAACGGCAGCGATTACAGTGTAGAAGTCTGTCACTGCTCTGCTTTCTGGATTCCACTTGAAGTATCATCTCCAGTGGATGCAGTCCTGAGATTTTTCAGTTCGAGTGGGCTGTGCAGGCACTAAGAGAGCCCATAAATGGCTGAACGCTCCGTAAAAACACGAAGAATGTCTTCAATTACTTTCGAAGTAGCTCTTTTACATGCACTTGACTCCATGCAACAGACTGTGCATTCCAGTATAGCATGGTATAGTAGGAGACTTTGCAGTTTGCACACTCTCCTGTTGCTTGACTGTGCGCCCTTCAACCCTGTCACCTCCCTCCAAGTGTTTGCTGCATGCATGGCATACTGAGTATGTGCCAGTACCACCATAAAAATAAGTTTTAGAAGTGGATGAAACTCTACCACATGTACAGCTAGCTAGCGACCTGATCATTCAGAAAAGTAATGACTACTGTGTGTGTTAACCCTAGAACTACCAAAATTTCAACTACCCTAGAATTACCGGAGGCATCATAATTTTTTTAATTATGACTCCACCGGACTTAAACACACCTGCTTGGTATTATTTTTGGCAATATGTGTAGAAACGGAAGTCCTTGGGGTAAAGGGTACCTTTTAAAAGAAAGAACCAATTACAGATGCACTATCTTGGAGACAAACAGCTGGCATTGCCCGCAGCGAAAGGGCGACATCTCGTTAGTTAACGGAAAAATAAAAGAGCATAAATTTTGTTTGCCATGCAAACTCTACATTTCTGTCCATTACTCCGGAAATGGCTGCTGATTTGCCAATTTGCTGGATTTTCCTCGGCCAGGTTGGTCATTCTTTGACTGCTGTGATAAATACATTTACGAGCGAAAGGAGAAAGTGGTGTCGCGACTCATCGCATACAAATGATTTCCGTACGCCGTCGTGTCCGGAGACCAACTTCGTGATCACTCCTCAAGTGGCAGAGTAGTTCCTGGAAACTATTTCTAGGAATTTTACTTGATTATATGGCGTCCATTCCTATCCAGCCGTCGGCAGATTATTGCGGGTACAGAGGACGTCTCTTGCTCAAATTTGCGAAACCAATGCCATGATATTGCCTTCACTCAAAGTAGAGTCCTCTCCAATTTTCTGTTTTCCTTCCTGCCTTGTGCATTTGATCATGACATGGATCATATTCTGGTCAATAAATGCGAATCATGCATCTGCCCCATCTTCAAAATTGTGAATATCCCGGAAAAGCCCGCCAACTTGCGAAGCAACAACCGACTGCATGATTTCGGGCTTGCTTGGTGCAACACACTTTTCACTGTCTACCAACTTTGCCAGAGAGCACAGTTTCATGAAGGACGTCTTGCCCGAGGTTTGGAGGTTGATGTTCTGTTTTGGGAATGGCTCCATCGCTTTATCATCACTGTTATTCGCTTGCTTCTTCGAGTCGGATCCTGTATCAGACTCGTCGAAAAGTCGGGGCAATTAGTATTCACTCATCTTCATCTGGAGCATATAACCATGTGTCTCTATGTTCGGTCACTTTTAATTCTTCGCCCACAATGATCCAGTCACTCTCCTCGCATTCATCCCCAAACTCCTGCCCCGAATTTTATCAAAATCAAACGAAATGCTATATTTTACGACTCCCTGCTTACCCCTAGTGATGATCATGATGATGATGTAAAGCAGGGAGCAGTACACCATTAATTTAATACTATCAGTGTATGCTTGATGAAAGGACGATGTCTAGACGACTCAGAGACAAGGTACACACCTGCGACCTGGTATCTCAGTCAGCCAGGGTCAGTGATACAACAATTACATGTGTGATTGAACACTTCAAAGAAAAGGTCCTGAAGCCTAAAGGATCCATCAAAATCAGCAACCAGTAGTTACCTGGTTGGTTCAGACACTGGCAAGCCCGCGCCACGCTCGACTAGCTGACCGGTGGCACAGACTCAAAGTGCTGCCTTGATACCATTATTTCCTCGGGCGGCGTGCACTTCCAGGACATTCCTCCTACCACTACTGTAAAACTAAAGTCGTTCGAAAGTACTAGTAACACTTAATTCGAAACCCACCACAGACACCCTACTCAGGTAACTATACCAGTAATACAGTACTTGTACTAGTGCAAGTCGATGATGATGCCATCTTCATTTGGTCCGTCGATTCATAGTACTATAAAAAAAACGATTCTTTCTTCGACCAGGCGGGACCACACGACGCTTGTGAACACCAGCACGAACAGTTCACCACGAACAGCTCACAAGCAACACTCCAGCAACACTCCAGCAACACTCCAGCAACACTCCAGCAACACTCCAGCAACACTCCAGCAACACTCCAGCAACACTCCAGCAACACTCCAGAACAGCAAGTAGTTACTAGTAGATCTACTCCTGACAAGCTTGTTTCGTTCCATAGGATAGTGGGAACGCATCAGTATCACCAGTACCGGTATCTTAACCAGCCCTTTTCGTTCAACATCTACTCTCCTCAGGCTCTAATACTAATAGTAATAGTCATAGCATGATAGGCGCTAGCCTAGGTGTAGACATAGCCTCATGTTCATAACTCCTCTGCAGTTTGGCACATAAATGAGTGCATAATGCAGGTGGAATGTCGGAAACAGCTGTTCACCATTGACGCTAAAAATCAAGAAAATCATCCTATCTGATAAGTCGACTTGCCAAGAAGGCGGCTGTGTGCTGCCATGTACCCTGGCCTGAGCCTCCTGGACGTGTTTCACTTCTTTTCAATCGTGAGTGACCTTTTTGGTTGAAAAACACACCTGGCGACGTGGAATGACGCCGCTGTGAATTCCGCTAGGTTAAAAGCTGCTAAGTAACAGAGCTTTCCTTCTCTTTTCGTCCCGGGTTATCAAGCAATCTTCTTCTTCTTGGATGTCTTCGGATGGAGCTTGACTCCGGATCCGGAGAATGGTGGAGTGCGATAAGAATGGGAGATCGCCTAGCAGGAAGGGCTGTGATGCCTGTGATTAGGCTGATCGAACAAGAGACTGTTACATGTATACACCGTTGTTGTGTTACCGGTACTCGTAGACCTACGAGCGCGAGAGGTTTGAGTACACTTCAGTTCTCATATGCACACACGTACACGAATATACACGCGTATCGAACCAGCTGCTTCGCTACTGAGTAGACTAGTAGTACTACAGTGTATTTCGGGAAGGGCTGTGATTGGCCTATGGAACATCACCAGACACCACGACTGAGTCTGTTTTGAGAACTACAATGTACATGATTGTTTAAACTGCATTTCGATTGATACTTATGGTGGTAAAGACACACCTGGCAATATGGCGGTAAACACACGCCTGCCCACACACGCTCTAGCTCTCTAGGCTGCAAAGTTCTGGCACAGAGCTCTCCTTCAAGTATTAGTTCTGACATGTCACAAGACTGTAGGCACGGAGATGACCAATCGCATTGCACCTAGCAGGGCCTAGATGAGGCGATCAAAGCATGCTACAAGAAGTAGAACTCCATATTTAGTGGAGCGGGCTTTGATTTTCCCATCAAAGCCCGCCCAGGCGGGCTTTGATTTTACGATCAAAGCCCGCTCCACTAGGGCTTTGATTCACTGATCAAGCTCGCTTTTTTTTTACTCGACTCGGGCTCGAGAAGGCTGAGAGTCGTGCTTTCAAGCACGATAGGAAGATCGAAGTGCGCGTTCTTGTCAGAAATCCAATCAAAACAGTCGTGTTCATGTTCTATCAGCCAATCACAGCTCTTCGCGAAGTATTTACAAGTTCGATATGAGTTTCAAGCGTGGGTGCATGTCAGAAATGCAATCAAAACACTCGCACTCGTGCTCGATCAGCCTGCATCACAGCCCTTCGCGCTTCGCGCGGCGGGCTGTGATTAGGCGATCTCACACTCGTACTCTTGCTTGATTCCATACTTCTCACCACCACCACCATCAGTTAAGTTCGCGCCTGGCGCCTGGTCGATGCATGGTTGGCGGTACTAGTATCCGGCATAGCAGGCTGGTACGTACATCAAGTAGCGCATGGCACATAGAAGATGACACAGCAACGACATAGCTCGACTGCGAGGTACGTTTCGTCCCCACTGGAGTCATCAGGCAATCTTCTTCTTGGATGTCTTCATACGGAGCTTGACTCGGGAGAATGAAGTTGAAGACACCACTGCAGCTGTACTTATGGTTGATAAACTAGAGAGCGTGTGTGGGCAGGCGTGTGTTTACCGCCATATTGCCAGGTGTGTCTTTACCACCATATTTATCAACCATAAGTACAGCTGCAGTGGTGTCTTCAACTTACTTCATTCTCCCGAGTCAAGCTCCGAATGAAGACATCCAAGAAGAAGAAGATTGCCTGATGAGTCCAGCGCCAGCGGGGACGAAACTTACTTACGTCGCAATCGAGCTATGTCGTTGCTGTGTCATCTTCTATGTGCCATGCGCTACTAACTTCTTGATGTGCCAGCCTGCTATGCCGGATACTAGTACCGCCAACCATGCATCGACCAGGCGCCAGGCGCGCGAACTGATGGTGGTGGTGGTGAGAACTTGAAGGAGAGCTCTGTGCCAGAACTTTGCAGCCTAGAGAGCGTGTGTAGACAGGCGTGTGTTTACCGCAATATTGCCAGGTGTGTCTTTACCACCATATTTATCAACCATAAGTACAGCTGCAGTGGTGTCTTCAACTACATGTATGTTACTTCATTCTTCGATCGATACTAGTAAATCTAAGCGCTCCTGGGCGGGCTTGATGGGATACTGACTATAGTAGTAGTAACCAAGCTAGTCAAGGCCCGATGAGCGAGCGTATTTTAAAGCCCAGGTCTCCAATAATGACCCGGGGTGAGGGTTGTTTGAAATAATAAGAGCACAGGCTCTATTAAATACTAAAATAATAAATAAAGTAGCGCGGGCCACAATTGGAGTATGCAACAAGTATATTGACTGCATACACAACAGAACAACAAGGACAATCAAGGCTTGTTTGCTGCTACTTTAGTTTCATGCTCACGCAATCATCGACTGCATATAAAACAACGGTACAGCATGTCAAGCACATACATTCAGATGCCCAATGAGTCTGTTATACATGTATACACACCTGCTATTGAAGGATCATACCTAGCACTTCTTGTCGATTTGGAATAATATTTTAGCAGCCACTATAGGACATCTCCCAAAAGTTCAACGTTTGCTTGTGAATTTGGTAATCCTCTTGCATATTCAAGTATTGTCGCGTACTTCCATAAACTTGATAAAGCTCCCAGTCTACATCATGACAATCGTCTGAGTCCTTTTTTTCATGACGATAATCTGTTCTTTTGCCAGTTTTGCCTTTTGGTCTTTTTGGTGAAGCATAATAAACTGAGCATAATTGGCTGTTTTCTCGAGCATCCGCTAGAGCATAACCTGGTCAGTTTCCGAGCATAATCCACTTTAATACCCCTATTTGTAAGGGGGGGGGGTTCGGTCTACTGCTTCTTTCCTGGCGCCCATTTTATTGTGAAACATCAGTTTTGAAAATATACCAGTCCTGAGTTTAGGGTTGAGAAAATCAGTCTTGATATGGTCAGTTTATGCCTGGACTGGAGTTGGCTTGATAGTGGAGCAGTGAAGTTTGTTTGAACTACTTTAGTAACTTACACTGACTATGTACTTGTACTTGTCTCTCCGCAACGTTGCGTGCGTCACTCTCTCATGCCATGCATTTCCTTTCTTCATCATTCTGTCAGACTCGCTTCGTATCGGCACTACATCAGTAGTCTTGTCCAAGTACATGACTGTACTAATGCATGCAGCAATGCCTCAGTTACCAGTGGCCTGTTCATTCTGCCAGTGGCCATGTAAAAATAAACTATCAACGTACCTGTTGACGAGAGTGAAGTAACTAATTAAAGGGGAAGTATACCCTAAAATCAAATTTTCACCAGTTGTAGTCTTCGGGGTGCTGAGTCGAATGGTCTTGGTCCGAGGAAGCTGAGGCGCTCCCTTCCTACTTGAATCCCAATCGAACTCGCGTACTTCCACCGAAACTGGGTGACTGCGCCCTACGAGATGGGGATTTGTATGCAAAATGTCACTAAAAGCGCCATTTCGTTCTTATAAAAGCACGGATGACCGCGATTGGCCCATATGTTGTAGTCTTTTGGACGCTGAGTCGACTGGTTTTGGTCCGAAAAGGCTGCGATGCAGCGTTCCTCCTTTATTCCCAATCGAACATGGTTGAACAGGCGGTCACGTGCTCCTGCGTACACCAGTCACCTGGTCACCGTGCCTGCAGGGTACAACTTACTAGCCTGTTTGACCTTTTTTGGGTGCAGTCCTGTCACTCGAGTTGAACTCGAGTTGAACCTTGGTGTGAAAGTTGTCGCCTGCTGGCGCGGTGACCAGGTGATTTGGGCACCCAGGAGCACGTGACCGCTTGTTCAACCATGTTCGATTGGGAATAAAGGAGGAACGCTGCATCGCAGCCTTTTCGTACCTAAACCAGTCGACTCAGCGTCCAAAAGACTACAACATATGGGCCAATCGCGGTCATCCGTGCTTTTATAAGAACGAAATGGCGCTTTTAGTGACATTTTGCATACAAATCCCCATCTAGTAGGGCGCAGTCACCCAGTTTCGGTGGAAGTGCGCGAGTTCGATTGGGATTCAAGTAGGAAGGGAGCGTCGCAGCTTCCTCGGACCAAGACCATTCGACTCAGCACCCAGAAGACTACAACTGGTGAAAATTTGATTTTAGGGTATACTTCCCCTTTAATTATCAGTTAAAGGGGAAGTTAAGGCAAAAATTAAAATTTCACCAGTTGTAGTCTTCGGGGTGCTGAGTCGAATGGTCTTGGTCCGAGAAAGCTGAGACGCTCCCTTCCTACTTGAATCCCAATCGAACTCGCGCACTTCCACCGAAACTGGGTGACTGCGCCCTACGAGATGGGGATTTGTATGCAAAATGTCACTAAAAGCGCCATTTCGTTCTTCTAAAAGCACGGATGACCGCGATTGGCCCATATGTTGTAGTCTTTTGGACGCTGAGTCGACTGGTTTTGGTCCGAAAAGGCTGCGATGCAGCGTTCGCCCCTAATTCCCAATCGAACATGGTTGAAGAAGCGGTCACGTGCTCCTGCGTACACCAGTCACCTGGTCACCGTGCCTGCAGGGTACAACTTACAGCCTGTTTTGACCTTTTTTGGGTGCAGTCCTGTCACTCGAGTTGAACCTTGGTGTGAAAGTAACTTAGTTGTCGCCTGCTGGCGTGGTGACCAGGTGATTTTGGCACCCAGGAGCACGTGACCGCTTCTTCAACCATGTTCGATTGGGAATAAAGGAGGAACGCTGCATCGCAGCCTTTTCGGACCAAAACCAGTCGATTCAGCGTCCAAAAGACTACAACATATGGGCCAATCGCGGTCATCCGTGCTTTTATAAGAACGAAATGGCGCTTTTAGTGACATTTTGCATACAAATCCCCATCTCGTAGGGCGCAGTCACCCAGTTTCGGTGGAAGTGCGCGAGTTCGATTGGGATTCAAGTAGGAAGGGAGCGTCTCAGCTTTCTCGGACCAAGACCATTCGACTCAGCACCCCGAAGACTACAACTGGTGAAATTTTAGTTTTTGCCTTAAAGGGGAAGTATACCCTAAAATCAAATTTTCACCAGTTGTAGTCTTCTGGGTGCTGAGTCGAATGGTCTTGGTCCGAGGAAGCTGCGACGCTCCCTTCCTACTTGAATCCCAATCGAACTCGCGCACTTCCACCGAAACTGGGTGACTGCGCCCTACTAGATGGGGATTTGTATGCAAAATGTCACTAAAAGCGCCATTTCGTTCTTATAAAAGCACGGATGACCGCGATTGGCCCATATGTTGTAGTCTTTTGGACGCTGAGTCGACTGGTTTTGGTCCGAAAAGGCTGTGATGCAGCGTTCCTCCTTTATTCCCAATCGAACATGGTTGAACAAGCGGTCACGTGCTCCTGCGTACGCCAGTCACCTGGTCACCGTGCCTGCAGGGTACAACTTACTAGCCTGTTTGACCTTTTTTGGGTGCAGTCCTGTCACTCGAGTTGAACTCGAGTTGAACCTTGGTGTGAAAGTTGTCACCTGCTGGCGCGGTGACCAGGTGATTTGGGCACCCAGGAGCACGTGACCGCTTGTTCAACCATGTTCGATTGGGAATAAAGGAGGAACGCTGCATCGCAGCCTTTTCGGACCAAAACCAGTCGACTCAGCGTCCAAAAGACTACAACATATGGGCCAATCGCGGTCATCCGTGCTTTTATAAGAACGAAATGGCGCTTTTAGTGACATTTTGCATACAAATCCCCATCTAGTAGGGCGCAGTCACCCAGTTTCGGTGGAAGTGCGCGAGTTCGATTGGGATTCAAGTAGGAAGGGAGCGTCGCAGCTTCCTCGGACCAAGACCATTCGACTCAGCACCCAGAAGACTACAACTGGTGAAAATTTGATTTTAGGGTATACTTCCCCTTTAACTTCCCCTTTAATATTTAAAATACTTTAGTTTAGTTGAACCAACCAACTACTCAGTGACATGTACGAGTAGATCTACTCGCGCATGTCCGCGTCGCTGCGCGGATACCACCAATGCACCAACGACGATAATAAAAATAATAAATGCTGCATGCTACCCCGGACGACATCGGAATGCCGAAAATCGAGGGAGGCACTGCCGAGACTGTGACACACTTAGCAGACTACTGCATGCCTACTAGGACAGGCGCTATCGACACTAGTAGTAGTAGGCTATATCTACGTATCGGCATGGCGTGGATCACGCGAAGCTTGTAGGGCAGGCGCTAGGCATGCATGGGTGCCCGCGACTTCCGCAGGTGTAGTTTTGTAGCTACGCGGAGGGTCTTCCTGGGTGGGACAGTCAGTACAAAACTTGTTTTACGAATCTCCCACCATGTACCAGGAGATCTTCTAGTGCTACATTATACGGTAATATACCGCGCCCTAGATCTATAGATACTAGTAGCCTAGAACTTACTTACTTCCCAAGCATTTCAAGTTTTACTAGAAAGGTCCCACTTCCGTTGGAGAAGGAGCCACGGCCATAACGAAGCTCAGGTTTGAAATCACGTCCAATAGCGATCACGCTTGTCTTACTAACAGACGTCTAGACCTCCTCTCAAGGACTAGGTCGATCCGTTGTCACCACATCCCTAGAAGTCTTGGATAGCATAATCAAATACCCGTCCGGAAAACCTGTGGCCTGGATCTGGACGGAGCGGAGGAAGAGAGGTGAGACTGAGAGTCACGAATGACGAATGTGTGTTCCTGAACTCTTGCCTTGGCCTAGGCTATGCAACCGTACTGCCCAATGCAGTTCTTATCTGCTGCCGAACGAAACGCGCGAGTGAAATTTCGTGTTTGTTTGAGTCGTTTGAAGCCGTTGTAGCACCTGCGCGTACAATGCCCAGGGCTTGATAAGATCATGAGCCAAGACTAGTTACAGCAGGTAGTGGATCTGCTTCTCTTTGAAATACTACTTGCTGTAATGCGGGGTTGAGTCGCTCAAACGTTGTGTAGCCTTGGCTAGAGTTGCATAATGTAATGACTATGTAAACCTAGCGAACTTCGAACTAGTACTTCGAAGTGCATGTACATGTAGTACTATACACGTTACAAATGTGTTGCCATATTTACAGTGGGTGGAACAGTGGACGCTAGAATCTACCTTCATCACAGAAACACCTGTGAGGCTGTGCCCGCCTACCATACAATAGCAAGACTGTACATTCTAGCGTCCATTGTTGCTGGAACCATAGCTGTACAACATGTCTAGGCCACACAAGGCTATGTTCATCTTGATGACATCTAGTGGGGAGTGAAGGCAAAGCCCACCCTTACCCACAGGGTCCTTATCTGAGGGGCCGGATTTGTGACAGCTTTTGTAGAAAAAGACACAAATTCCTGTGTTCTGGGTACTTCTGGCACATTTTTTACTAATTTTTAGTCATAGAATTTTATGGTTCACGTGCAGAACACTAATAGAGAGTTGCCGTGAACCAAGTGTACCTGATAGCCGTATTGAGTCGAGTATGAGTCAAACTCAAACAAAAGCCAAAGATCTGACGGGTCCCGATTTTGTTATCACGGTTTTGCACGTTCCAGATGCACCACACTTTTCGAAAAGTGGTACCGCCATGGTCGTACCAGTCGTAGCGGGTGCTACGCCCCTGTGAATGATCAAGAAGCCATGCCCTTCTCATGTAATCGATTATCATTTTCATCATTTGTTCATATTGTATAGCACAGTCTAGTCCTCACAGACTCAAGGTCTTCTTACGGGTACCCTAAAACGTTTGAAATTAAAAGACTTAGTAATGAGGAAATTAGAGGCCACGTGCCTCGTACTGCTCTTTTCTCTCCGAAACTCAACACTTGCAAGCCAGATACGAAAGAACGAAAAAGTAATGAATGTCAAAATGTGGGTGGGGATGCAGCAGTGCGGATATCAGGTGGAACACTTTACCTGATCTGTCGCTTAATCGCTGCTAGCTGAACTTGGGTGTGTCTACTATCATAGCAACTGAATAGAGCGGTTGTCAGTTGACAAACCCCCTTTTCTTTATAATGCAGTTGCATGATGTCCACAACTTTCTTGGTGTTTTGAACATGCTAGTAGAATTTGTTGAGTAGTAGTTACTTAGTATTTATTCATATTTCTCTAGGGCAGTCCCCACAGACCTATGGTCTCCTTACGGGGTACCCTAAGGCCTTCTCCTTGGGAAGAAATATAGGTGAGAATATATCCCATGATGCAATCACTAGGTGAGAACAGTATTAAAAAGGTATCATTGAAGTGAAGATTTAGCCACTGATTGAGATTGAGCATTGAGCATGGTATTGACTACTTCCGTGAGCACTTTTTGCAAGGATTTAGCAACATAGCCTGTCATGGTAAGTGCAGATTGAGCGTAGATGAGTGTCAGTAATCTCTCAGCTCATTATGCCACACTGTCCATGGACTGGTGTCCATGTGGGCTAAGAGACAACACTGGTGTAACAGTTAATTAAGGGTGTAATGTAGATACTCTGTCAGGCTGGCATGCCTGGCATCTGATCCTTGACTCAAGTTGACTACAATGCATTACTCTTGGACCTTACACACAGTCACTGATGCACGGCATGGGGAGGTATGATCACCAAGTCAAGTAATGGGTGGACAGTGATAAGAGTCATAGATGGACAGTCACGGATAGAGTTATGGACAGACTCAGTTGATAGCACAGCACTACCAAAGGCACAGGTCACTACGCTGTGACATGACAGTTAGAGCAGTATTAGGAGCTCATCATGGTCGAATAAGAGCGGGGTTCAAAATATAAGCCAAAATCCTTCAAATGGATCAAAAATATCATGGGAGATCGTAATTAATTCCGTTGGCCCTGTGTTTTCTCAGTATCGTACTTCCTCCGGTTCATTAATATTGTCGTTCCCGTATATGTCTGTTCATACACCTGTGTCAATGTAATTGAACCGGAGGAAATGAGTCCAGCGAGTTTGAGTTAGTTCTATTTTTTTAAAGTACGCCTCAGTTTTGTCTTGCTTTATGTGCTTAGTGTGCAGATTTGGAACAGACCCAGCAACATGGCTATCATCAGTGCATCACTGGCCCACGTTTGCCCTGTGCTGCTTTTCGGCCTCTCCATAGCTGGTCCATGGCTCTTCTGTCAAGCAATGCTCTCTTCCAATACTGTGCTACAGTCCATGGCGCAGAAGGAAGTAGATGACTCACGACTATCGTGGCTGACGGCGGATAGTGATGTCGACATGGACCGTATATCACAGAAGGTAGATAATGACGCTGATGCAGATTCCAAGTATGCGAAGAGCCTTGAGCGCAGTGCAAGGCTCCTTGATCTTATTCAAACAGCCCTCACTCAGCTCAAAGCGGAACGTGCAATCCAAGCACATGTACCAAGACGTACAATATTCAAAAAGGGGGGCTGCAACGGCTTGGCGTGCGCCAAGTGCAGGTTTAAGTTCTACCGCCTGAAGCCGATGTGTCAGCGGTGTGCATACTGTGGACAGATTCCAGGGCGCTAACTTACCAACTAGGCTCAAGAGACTGTCTTCGTGCTGACCACACTTCTGTTGTCACCTTTCAGATTAGATCTTCTTCGATCTTTCCATTTTTCGGATGGCCATGCCAGCCATGTTTGCACTAGGGTTTGTATCTGTACATGTATGATTATAATAGGATTATGTTGGCACTGCAGGCTGCAGTAGGGTCACTAGGTGTGCACCGGGGAGTAGTACAATACCAATCCCTGGTGTGCACATAGTCACCGGCCGTGCCCTTGCAGGCAGACAGTGCGGGCAACCTGGCTATGTAGACCACACGCCCATTGCACCACGTGTACATGTCTATGCAACTTATCATTACATGGCACGGTGTACCTATGTATTATGGGGTGGTACGGTTAGACTGCTAAGTTAGTGAATACTTTCTGCTGGTGGCGGCATAGGGCATGCTTTTGTGATAATGACTTCAAGTATAATATCCTTCAAAGTTAGTACTTTCAAAATAGAATATTGTATTTAGCACCTCCTCTGCTCTCCGAACTGTATTCTACATGTAACTGTTATGGATTACTCAGTAGCAAACTCGAGATATTATTTGTACGGTCCAGTATGTCCCGAAATTGCCTTAAGTGCCAATACTGTATGATGCCTGCAATAGATTAATTATCCCAATGTGGTATGTGTGTGTGGGGGTGGGGGGTGGAGGCATGTCGCATACGCTTCCATTTGTGTGTGTGTGTGTGTGTGTGTGTGTGTGTGTGTGTGCGTGCGTGCGTGTGTGTGTGTGTGTGTGTGTGTGTGTGTGTGTGTGTGTGTGTGCGTATTTGCATGCATGCACATGCGCGTGTGACTGTGGCAATCGACGTGCACAGACGTCCATGAGTTCTGGGTTTTTCCACGGGATTCATTCTCATATTGACAGTAAGAGCTAGGAAACAACAGTATGCAGGATACTAGTACCCCAGGTCGTGTGTGCCTGCTTGATACACTTGTATAGGGATACTAGTACCCCAGGTTGTGTGTGCCTGCTTGATACACTTGTATAGCATAACCTCATAAGACAGCTCGGCAGCAAGTTCGTTATTTGGAGAGGCATCCTCCGCCTTGCCGTTGTGCCTATCTACACGTTTTAGTTCACTGGAGATGCAAACACACAGTGCTCCTTTGCATCGTCCAGGAAGAAATAGTGTAGTTGTAGAATACTAATAATTTCAGGGGGACGGGTAGTACAATACTATCATGATTATTGTAACTGATAGTATTGTACTACCCCCTGATATGGCCCTCCTTTATCTGAAGAGCCGGCCGGGCCTTCGCCTCAGTGTTATGCCGCCTATCGACTCTTGGTCATCGGCGGCGTGGTCCCTTTTAATATTCCGGCACCAGTCAGTCGCATTGTGGTCGCGTCATGAACAGTCGCACCATGAACTGTCTCTGTGTCGGTGAACTGTCGTGCTGTGAATCGTCATGTGGACGAACGATTTCATAGTGTGACGCAAACAAAACAAGTCATGATTCAGACACGAAGTTTAATTAAAGTTTTTGCCTGTTTTTCAACAATCATCGAGTGTTTCTGATGGAAGAAATCTGGAACAGTTGAGTAGTAGTCGTGCCGGAGAGAAGAGTTTCTTGTTGTGTATGATAGATTGACAGACGATCGTAGTAGTGGTTATCTATCCACATATTGGAATATGCCGACTGTGGACGTGCGTCGGGATGAGCTGTTCGCAGCTCTGAACCAAACTTTCAGTGAGTATTGCAAAGTTTTTATTTTATTTTCAAAATGCTGATCAGTGATTCATGCTGGTGTGCACGTACTTGGTTGCTCATTATCTCTTCCTAAGCTGATGAACAGTTTGACGAACTCTGCTTCGAATTCGGACTGGAGTTGGATGAAGTGGTACGTTTTTCTTTGTCGATTTCTCGTTATCCTTTCCTGATACAATGTTAATGCAACACCACTACCATCAGTGCTCCTATCTCAACAAGCAGTCAAACACATGTGCATTTCCTATAATATGTGATACAGTAAAATACATTACTGCAACACATCAACATCGTATGCTTTGGCCGACAACCGTCTCACAATTTGAATGGCTGATAGCACTTACACCTGTCGCCGAAGAAACCTGGACTCCGCTCACAAGGTCCGTGCTGCTTTGTACACAAAGTCACAAACCTGTGCTTTTTCAGCGCACGTGCGAATTTCTTTGGCAATAACTAACCAGACACCGCGGCCCCAAAGGCTCTGCACGGCGAGAGAACGGAGTCGAAAACTTACTCCTCGGCCTGGATGCAGCTCGATGCGCGATACTGTACACAGTAGGCCGATTTTTCTGTGGGGTGCGTTCCACCTTAATTGCAGCCATGCATACATGGAATGCGCATCGAATTTGATGCATTTATTTCTGTTTTGTATCCATAGCAGAAAACGTGAAAACGGAGTACTGCTGGAAACCTTCAGAATCACATGCCAGTGGTAAAACCACGTACTGCGCATATTTCTACTCGAGAAGATCTCAATTGAGAGTGCGTGCTCACAGAGCCCCATCGTGCGTACACACATTTATCTGGTGTGAATGACAACACTACTACTGCTGTTTTTCAAAAGTAAATAGAACTGAATATGAACTTAATAGTCCCCCTGTCACATGTTGTGTTCTTGAGTACAATGTTTCTTCCTGATGAGAGTTGTACGAAAAGTAGTTGGAAATTCTTAAACTGTTTTCGCCTCGTCGCTTGTTCGAAAATGAACTATTTTATAGTCTGATGGTCTATACTTTGAAACACATTCTAAAGTAAAGTTCGCACATACGGTTTACCACCAGCTCTGCAACTGTGTAATGCCCAGTACTACGAGATAACATTATGGAACTTAACTTTCTTCATTTTTGCTGCTGTTATGAGTGCACAATTGATCTTATTCATTGCCATTTTACGACTAAGAGAGGGAGTAGGTTTCTTCAAAAACTGTCCATGCCGTACACTGAAATTGTAGTGCACATGTAGTGACTGTACACAACCACCGTGATCATCCTAACCACTACGGCAGTTTAGTGTGGTTTTGAATGTTGTTGGTCTCTTTGTGAGAATTAATGTTTCTCTCTTTTAAAATGTAGACATCAGAGAAGGAGATGATTGCCAAGGAGCAAGGTAGTGATCGTGCAGCAAACGCATCTGAAGAGGTTATCTACAAGATTGATGTCCCAGCGAATCGGTATGTTGTTTGGACTACCGGACCCCATCCTGTTTGGTAGCGTGAAGTTGAATTACATTCAGGAGGTTGATACAAACAGCCAATTGATCGCATTAAATGATCCCTTGGGATGTGAGTGGGTCAGTTTTAATCTTTGAAATGCACTACAACCCTTGACTTACCAGCAATTTGTGTTTACATATTGACTGTACGAATGATGTATAAATTTTCAGTCACAGGCGTGTTCATTTTAGATCTACAGGTTTCGGGAGAGTCTACTGCTTGTGATTGATGCGCATTTTCTTTCTATTTTTCTTCTAAAATCTGCTCTGCTCTACCAATATCTTGCCTTGCTGCATGCATTGTTTGTTGTTGTATTGATGAGTGTAACACTGCTGACGAGGGGTGGTAATGTCTTTTTGTAATTGATTGGTTTTGTCCTGCAGGTATGATTTGCTGTGTATCGAAGGACTTGTTCAGTCACTCCTCGTCTTCCTGCAGAGGTACGGATTTTCTTACACAAACTCGGGTCATTCTTCCCTGTGAAGAAATCATCTCATTTAGAGTTTTATATTTTAGTTTACGTTTTTTTCTTGTTGGTGTGCCTGGCTGTCATGCCTGTTGCCACCGGAAGAGGAGAATAGATAAATTTGGTAAGTAAAGTTGTCGCCTGTTTCAAGTGGTTACCAGACTGGTTTGAACTGAGCAGTTACTGGCTTGTGTGTTTTCTACTATGCTCTGCGCAGAAATACAGCAGTCCAGTATCGACGCGTTGAGCCTGCGGAAGGTCAACGCCAGAGAATCGTAATCCAGCCAGATGTGAGTAGGGCATGCTACATGCTACAGTATAGTAAACAGAAAGGTTCCAGGCTCTCCAAACAGAGAGGTTCCAGGCTCTCCAAACAGAAAGGTTCTAGGCTCTCCAAACAGAGAGGTTCTAGGCTCTCCAAACAGAAAGGTTCTAGGCTCTCCAAACAGAAAGGTTCTAGGCTCTCCAAACAGAGAGGTTCTAGGCTCTCCAAACAGAGAGGTTCCAGGCTCTCCAAACAGAAAGGTTCCAGGCTCTCCAAACAGAGAGATTCTAGGCTCTCCAAACAGAAAGGTTCCAGGCTCTCCAAACAGAGAGGTTCTAGGCTCTCCAAACAGAGAGGTTCTAGGCTCTCCGAACAGAGAGGTTCCAGGCTCTCCAAACAGAGAGGTTCTAGGCTCTCCAAACAGAGAGGTTCTAGGCTGTCCAAACAGAGAGGTTCTAGGCTGTCCAAACAGAGAGGTTCCAGGCTGTCCAAACAGAGAGGTTCCAGGCTCTCCAAACAGAAAGGTTCCAGGCTGTCCAAACAGAGAGGTTCCAGGCTGTCCAAACAGAGAGGTTCCAGGCTGTCCAAACAGAGAGGTTCCAGGCTGTCCAAACAGAGAGGTTCCAGGCTGTCCAAACAGAGAGGTTCCAGTCTCTCCAAACAGAGAGGTTCCAGGCTCTCCAAACAGAGAGGTTCTAGGCTCTCCAAACAGAGAGGTTCCAGGCTCTCCAAACAGAGAGGTTCCAGGCTCTCCAAACAGAAAGGTTCCAGGCTGTCCAAACAGAGAGGTTCCAGGCTGTCCAAACAGAGAGGTTCCAGGCTGTCCAAACAGAGAGGTTCCAGGCTGTCCAAACAGAGAGGTTCCAGGCTGTCCAAACAGAGAGGGTCCATGCTGTCCAAACAGAGAGGTTCCAGGCTCTCCAAACAGAGAGGTTCCAGGCTCTCCAATAGAGTGCTCAATACCAAAAGGCAGAGCTGGTTCAAACAATAATAAGAGGATGAAACAAGTGTTTGCACTCCGAGTTTCGCGCCCTAAGCGATCATCAGAAAACAGTATAGTAGTTGTTGCTGTCCTGTACACTGCACACATACATGTACCTTGCCTGTACCTGTGACTCTGCCCACTTCTTCTTACTTCTTCTTACCGGTATAGATATCTGTTTACTAGTCTTAACCTGAAAGGGCATGATGATCCCCACCTACCTGCTGCGTGTCTATCCATAATACTCTATGCAATTCAAGTGATATTTCTTCTTCTTGCTGGTACACGGTTTTCTACAATGTTCCGTATTTTGCTTGGCAATGCCATTGTGTTCTAAGCTCAACTGTTCATTTGCCTGTATTTTCTCGGTTTGCAGACAGCCAAAGTCCGTCCTCATGTTGTAGGCGCCGTCCTGCGCAACATTCAGTTGGATGAGGTAGGAGTGTTATTGGTAGTGCTATGTTCCCATCCGTACTCATCTACAAGCCCTTGGTATGCGCGAAGACTGCGTTAACAGGAAGAGTTTGACAAAGATGCCAACCGACTGTGGCATTTGAAGTAGACCTTTACATGTATGAGGAGTTGAGGGGCAGCAAAATATGTACATGATTGTACATGCACTTTCCTTGTTTGCCTCAGGTTTTTGACGGGTTTGGTCTGTGATCATGGTCACTTGATATATTTGTACTTCAAAGTACTCAAAGTGCTCATGGAGTTGACTGTCGTTGCCCTTGCACTGGCTGTAACGTACAGACAATGGAATGCTCTCTCTCTCTCTCTCTCTCTCTCTCTCTCTCTCTCTCTCTCTCTCTCTCTCTCTCTCTCTCTCTCTCTCTCTCTCTCTCTCTCTCTCTCTCTCTCTCTCTCTCTCTCTCTCTCTCTCTCTTTCTTCCTTGTCAATCTGTGCATGCTTTGTAGACACGTCTCAAAAGCTTCATCAAACTGCAGGACAAACTTCACCAGAATATCTGCAGGTTAGTGCTTGACAGATTTCTTCTGCAGATCTCAGTATACTACACTGTAGTGTTTTGTTTCCCTCTTGTACTACAAGTGTAATGTATTCTTTATGCGTGTCTGTTATTTTAAGTGCCTGATAATTTCTATTACTGTTTGCAAAACTGTGTCCATGTGTCTTTATCATTCCTTGGTGTGTTGTTGACTGGATTCTTAATGTTGGTGTAGAAAACGTACGTTAGTGGCCATTGGCACCCATGATCTCGACACACTGGAGGGCCCATTCTCCTATGAAGCACTTCCACCGGAGCAGATTGTCTTCACTCCTCTCAGTGAGGTATGTACATGTAGTCATCGTCCCTATGCAGTCATGTCTTGCAGGTGTGGACTGCTACGCTGATGTACATGTTGAATGCTGCATTGTGCCATATCGTGAGAGGACGTGTTAATGATGTACATGATGTATCCTGTAATGGAATGATTGTCATTCCGTACCCCGGGATGCAGGAACGCAGAGGGCACATACTTATTGTCGTTTTTAACATTATGTATTTTGACAAACAAAGCAACTAACTCAGGACATATCTGAAAAAGATGCATGGGAAAAGGATGAACAAGAAGACTGACAAAAGAACCCTTCGTTACACCTGTTTTCATTAGTTATTGTTTCTGAGACTCCCTTTCGCAAAAATTGAAATCGTGTGGCAACCTTTCTTTCCTTTGTTTGTGATCTCTCTGATCATTTCCCGTGAACCTAAGACAATTCGACTTGCACATCCCTCGCTCTCTCTTTTTCTTGTTCTTTTCTCTTTTTTTTCTTTCCATTGGGTTCTTACTCTTAGCATAGCCTGCCGCTGCTCGCTATAATCCAACTCACCTCCATTCGGCCCTGAGTGTGTGTATAATAATAATAGTAGTAAAACAACGTCGCACATACTCATATCCACATGCACTCGACTAGACAAGGGGGATGTCGTCACAATAAACAACACTGGACAGTTCTATAATATTCCTAGATGGAAATGTTGAGACTAGGCCAGTAAAAAAATCTGCTCTTTGTGCGCGTGTGTGTGTGTGTGTGTGTGTGTGTGTGTGTGTGTGTGTGTGTGTGTGTGTGTGTGTGTGTGTGTGTGTGCATGTACGTGTATGTGTACGTGTATGTGTACGTGTGTGTACAGACCAAGGACTTCAGCGCCAAGGAGCTAATGACCCATTACAAGGTACATGATGTTATTCAGTAGTGTTGCTTGTAGACAAAATTAACGCACGACTCTTGCACAATGCAGCATGTAAGTGTAGGATGGCATGTGATGGTAGTACCAGCCAGCTTCCTAGCGCTGGGTATGGCACTAGGCATTTGAATGGAATCTCTTCCCTTCCCAACACAGGCTTCAGGATCATTATTTATTTGGAAGGCTAGACTGTTAATGGTTTTTGTTTGTTGTCTTCCTTTGTGTTGTTGATGTTCTTTGCCATCTGTCAATTCTTACTTGTCTGATGTAATCTTTCCCAGGGAGAAAGCCACTTGAAGCAGTACTTGCACATCATCGAGGACAAGCCTGTCTATCCAGTCATCTATGACAAGAATCGTGTGGTGCTTTCTATGCCTCCCATCATCAATGGTAATGTGGGTTTTGTGGCCTTTCTCTGCATATCGATCAACCCCTTCTTGTGCTTGACTTGCTGTTGGGAGAGCTAAAGAGCTGGAAAGGGCGGCTCAAGGATGGCATTCAATCCAACAATCTAACTTGTGATTACTTTGAAGTACATCGGATAAGCACCGAAATTTACCAGTTTACTATCAAGATTGAGTTACTAGTACAGTGAGGGCGACTGAAGTTACCATGCAAAGCACTGCAGGGAGTCGTACATAATCACCTATAACTAGTCACACACAACTGATTACATACACCCACACACATGCACGCATACACGCAGCCACACACACGTGCACACACACACACACACACACACACACACACACACACACGTTGGTCCTTGGTCACACTGCCATGAATGGTCGGTCATGTGCAGAGTCTTCTTCTCCTTGGCCTATATTTTATCGATTTTTTAAATCAAAAAAGACTTTGTGACAAGCATACCATCTACATGCATATTGATTTTATTTCTCATTCTTTGACCAACATGTGGTGTCTTTCTCTTCGTGTCCAATACCTGTCCAATTAGGTGAGCACAGTAAAATGACAGCCAACACTCGCAATGTTTTCATCGAGTGCACTGCCACGGATCTGACAAAGGTATGTACCTTATTGGAGCGGATATCCACATCGCAATGTATGCATTCTCTGTCAGAGTATACTGCTAGATTTGCTGCCATTTTCTGGACGTCAATTGAAAGCACATGCAGAGAAACAATGAAAATGAATTGCATCCTGACCTACTAGTACATGTACTTGTAGTGGATATGTATCTGTTGCCACGCAGTAATTGTCTGTGTGTTTATCTGTTTGTCTTGATAGGCGACCATTGTTCTGAACATTCTAGTAACCATGTTCAGCATGTACTGCAAGGAGCCATTCACGTGAGTACAGTACTGCACATCACATGTAGTCACACGGCATCGTGACAATTGCAGTTTTTTTATGTCTCTGCCATGCTTGCAACATTGTCGGATTTGCTTGTTTCTGTTACCAATCGTTCTTGCAATCATTTGTCATGAGGTGTGAGGTGGTCGCAACTGTGGCTGCTAACAGGATTATAATTATTCGCTAATAATGACTAATGTTCTTTGCTAACTTGCAGAGTTGAGGCAGTTGATGTGCAGTTAGTGGATGGATCCGTATGCACATATCCGGTGAGTCAGGGCCATATGCTCGTGATCTGATCGTTCTGTGTGATCACTGCAATCATGATTTGTGCAGTGTTCTGTGAACCAGCTGGCTGTCTAGTGCATGGCATACTTCTATACTGCATGCATGCTGGCGCCTGTGAGGAAGGACCAATTGTGTACGCAGCATAGCATCTAGTCATGTGGTATGGTGGTGGTGGTGGTGGGATGACTTGACTTCATGTTTGATGCAGTGCAGAGCCTATGCAATGCGTATTGTTCTGTTGGGTGCTTAGGAACTGAAGTATCGCACTGAAAGCGTACCAGTGGCTGAAATCAACGGCAAAGTGGGAATCAAGTAAGCATACGTATGCTGTATATTTGACAGTACTTGTATGGCACCTCTTGCGTTCGCAGACCGTACCTGCGATGTGTTGTAAACTTGTTATGTACACATGTTTTGCTCATATCCTGTGCATGTGCTGTATACATTGTTGTTTCTATCAAGGGATCATTTGTTCTTGGTATGGCGAACTGTTGAACTTCTTCTGTGTGCAGTGAGCCTGCGGAAAAGTTGTCCTCGGTGCTTACACGCATGTGCTTGACTAGTGAGCTGTCGGAGGACAAGAAAATCATCGCTGTGACAATCCCACCTACCCGTGCAGGTAATACCTACGTCATGTATGTTGTGATGCTGCTGTGTGAGGTGAACATAATCACAGTTCCACTGTACTTTAGTAGTAAGGCCACACCAAGTTATTTCTATGTTTCGCGTTACCGCGCGCGTACCTTTTCGAATCCTTGACAAGAAAAAAAAGATCTGGGACAAGTCAATCGATGGCTGTTGTGGCGAACATTCTCTAGCCATTATGGCAAATCAGAGGTTATCAGCTTCTCCATAATCTTGCATTCCAGGCGATGGTACGTAGAAGGTGCGAGCGATGACAATTAAAATTATTTCTATTTTTCCAACCCGTACAGTAGGGCCTGCTCACCAAGCGAGCGGAGATTTCAGGTGTCAAGGACTTCGAGATTTTCCACGATCGTGATGGAGCCACGATTGTGATGGAGCGGAATTCCACTCGACTCGTGTCAAAGTGCAGAAGGAGCCATCCATGAAATTTGTTATTGTATCGCTCCAGCGCAGTCTGCCCGCTGTCCTGTGGCGAATTGTTGTTGTTTTGGATATTAGTGTCAGTTTAGCAGTGCTTTTCTGTGTGCAACATGGCTCAGCACACATAGAATGGAGTTTTGTTTTTTCCTCTGTTTTTGTTTTTTTCCGCCCGCCCACGTGCCTTTTCCAGAAAATGTCCGACGCGAAATATAGAATTAACTTGGTGTGGCCTATTACTGTTGTAGTTCATTCTTCAGGATTTAGCATATGACCCCGAAAACGAAGAAACGTATTGCTGGTTGAAGTTAGCTAAAACTGTCTGCCGCCATGGCTTAGGGGTTAAAGCGCCTGTCTAGTAAACAGGAGATCCCCGGTTCGAATCCGGGTGGTGGCTGGTTGCTGATGATGAGAGTGCCGAGTCTCTTGATGGTTTGTGTCCATCACCACCCAGTTGTCTGGGATAAGACGGCTCTCCGAGGCTTCCCTTTTTTCTCTTTCTTTCCTCTTTTTTTCTTTTTTCTTTGCAGCATTTGTAGGGAATTAATTCACTGACTGATTTTGCCTGGCTATACAGTGTTAGTGCTCGACTGGCATGACAGTAGACACCCTTAGCAAAAAACGTGATGTTGTAACGGTATTATCAAGAGTACATAACCCCCCAGAGTGTGCAACTCCACTATGGGTGCTGTCCCGACAGAATTTCAAGTTGACGTCATTTTGATGATGCAATGCGCACTGTACACGGATTATCAGACGAATCTGGAACCTGTGGTTGACCGAAGCAGATCGATCCTGTACAAATTATTGCAAAGAAAAACGTGTGATGCGTTGACACCCGTACACATGTTGTAAATCACTGGTGCAAGGAGCATTGCGTCATAAATAATGACGTCAACTTGAAATTCTGTCGGGACAGCAGGGTATGTGGGAGTTGCACACTCTGGGGGGTTATGTACTCTTGGTATTATCGTAAGGGGGAAAATACCGTGATTTGGGTTCGACCTTTAGCAAGATGCACGCTATTTTTAGTACGCTGTTGCCACGAGAATAGCTTTGATTTCGCATGGTACAACCATTTTTGTCACCATAATACGCGATACAAGGTGAAATGCGTACGGACTATGCAATATTTTTCCAAAACACGTACCGTTGGTCACAACGATAAATCAGCCCCCATAACGTTTATACGCTGCAGCTTCAACGCTATTTGGGTGATCAAGGTAGGAGTACCGTAAAAAGTAGCGTTACCGTTGTTTGCTAAGGGTGTCTAATGTGTCAGCGTGGTTTGTTTTGGTCACGGGAAATCTGGGAAATGTATGATCTTTTGAAACATTTCCAAGGACCTGGAAAGCTATGATTTTATGTGGCTGTGAGTAGGAAACTTTGTGAAAACATTTTTTCTGGCTCACATGATATAATTGCCATTGCTATCCATTCTCTTCGTTCATGTACTCTCATCGGAGGCCAAGAGTACAGTATGTGTCTACATTGTGTGTATGTACATATTTGTGTATGTGTGTGTGTGTGTGTGTGTTTTGTTGGCTATGTCACCGGTGTATAGATGTGATGCATGCGTGCGACATTGTTGAGGATGTCGCTATTGCCTATGGCTATAACAACATTGAGTTTGTCTTGCCACAGACGTGTACAATTGGAAAGCAGGTAAGACATGACTGACCCGGATTCAATGTCTGAAAGAGTGTCAACTTCCAGTTTCATGAAGCATCCTGTTTGACTGCTTCAGTGCAAGAGTGCATGGACCAGAGTGTAGAACTCCGTATTGTGGAAGAATGCAGTTCATCTTCTATTTCTGGAAATGCTTTTTTTTGTTTAACTTAAAGATCACGTCTTCTATGACTCATGTGAGAACAACTTAAATGCGACCAATTCTACTTTTCTGATCTTATTTTTGTTTTGCATTGCACACTTGGTCAGAGGCTTTGAAGCCATGTGGATGATGCGGGCGCTGTTACAGTGAAATTCTCCACATGTAACTGATCTGGCAATGTGGTCTCCACCTATTGCTGATCTGGCAATGTGGTCTCCACCTGTTGCTGATCTGATAATGTCACTTTTGCTATGTGTTTTCCTCTGACTGCCTGCTTTAGCTGCCAATGAACAAATTGACTGATTTATTACGTGCTGACGTTGCTCAAGCTGGCTTCACGGAAGCACTGACTTTCACCCTGGTAAGCAGAGGTCTGCGCACCACAATGTGGTGATGTCGAGAATGACTGTGCATTGATACATTTGTATTAGGGCTGAAACGATTACAGTCAACTTTGCGTATAACGACACTCGGCGGGGCATCAGAAAAGTGTCCTTATTCACGAAGTGTCCTTATACCTGAAGTCCCATTTGAATGTACGGTATGTGAACCCATATTTTGTATAGTATGACATGCATTATCAAAATGAAGCTCTTTTCTTGCTCTATGTCGATGTGTTCTTTATTTTCATAATTATTGCAGTTGAAAGGAACTATATAAAGTCAATATGCAAGGGAAATAAATTGAAAAATAAGCCTTTTGGAGCCATGTACAAGGACATGTACATGTACTTGTATGATGATTGCTATACAATCATGTACAACTACATGTAGGTGTGCTGGTAATTCCCAAGTATTTTGAAGCAATAAAAAAAGAAAGAAAAAGCCCCCCCCCCCCCCCCTAGTCGTTATATCTGTATACAGGTAGATGGGGCGTTGCTCTGGGCATGGAAATTCGGTCGTTATTCGCGAATTGTCGTTATATCCACAGTCGTTTTTAGCAAAGTTGACTCTATACCAATTACTCGGCAATCGATCGATAATTTCTCAACAATCAACTAATCGTTACGTTATAGATTACTCGTTACAGTGTAGTAGGTTTTGAGTCCAAAAAGTACTGAAACCCCTGTTTTTGTGAAGCTTGGATCAGTTTCCGCTGTGAGTATGCAGTTCAACTTGCTAGGGGCATGGTTCATGTTCTGAGCAGGGGCGTGCTCGGCTCCCCTTCCAGGGGGGTGCACCACTTCCAGACAACAGCAATTTTCAAAAGGTTGTACCGGTGACATCATCAGATATTTGTACATGTGACGTCATTATTACTATTACGGTAAAACCTGCCAAGGCGACCACTCGGATAAGGTGACTACCTGTCCAAGAAGACCACTGAAACCAGGATCAAGGGATGCTATTTCCAGTCAAATGACCCTGGATGATGAGACCACCTGGTAACAGAGACCACATTTTGAAGGTCCCTTGAGCGGTCATCATAGACAGGTTTCACTGTACAAAGATTGTATGTCATCAAGAATGAACACAGTACAGCATCATATCAATTTTTTCAAAATAAAGGATGAAAACTTTACAAATCTTTAAAAACCAATCCGTCGACGGCAATGTGCCAGGCAGGCCGATGCAAACACACATTGCACGGGTATAGCTAAGAATAATCGCAACACTAGTTGACGTGTCTGGACAGGATTCGGCGAGGAGAGCGTCGAAAGAACAGCTTCAGCACCTCATCTGTGGATGTGCTGCCGCGAGGTCGGGCTTTCCGCAATACATTGGTGACTTTTCAAAACCCCGGTCGAAATATTTTGGGGGGTGCACTTGCCCCCTGTGCCCCTCGCCAAGCACGCCCCTGCTGAGGTTCAATTGACTTCAAAACTGCCATGTTTCGGAACTACCTTTTCACTAACTATCATTTCAGCCCTAGTTTGTATGTTATGCCGGCACTACGAGTAGATCTTGGGTCATGGTACGGGTGTGGAAATGATGTTTGTAATTCCTTTCAACACAGCAGCGTTCATTTTGAACAGCTTTATGCTTGACAAAAAAGAACAGTGGCAGGCTTGTATTTCATTTCTTTGCCTACAGTGCTGGATATCGAAACATGTGTTGTGTGCTGGCAATAAATTGAGAATCTGTTGTGGGGTGCTTCTGATCTATTGGTTTCCATTTCATGTTGTCTGTTTGGTTTGCCTTGTAGCATAGGGTACACTATGAGTTGCCCAGTACTGCTGCTTTTGGGGTGGCCCTTCTGAAAAAACGAGTTCTGGCCAGAATGGTCCACCTTCGAACTCGAAGCTTGGGAGAGGCATTTAAGCTCCTTCCAGGACCGATTTCTATCAATATGATTCCCACATAAAATTGTCTGATAATTCGAACCTCGAACTGGACATGTCCGGTTAATTAGAAGTCCCACGGATTCCACTTGCATAGAAAATGTGTGGGATTTGTGCTGATAATTCGAAGTTAGAAAAGTGTAATTCGAAGTTCACTGTACACTGTACTGGTCAGTTCAGTTTGCATGAGCAGGCTGTGCCGGTCAGTCCAGTATCCGTGAAATCTGTGTCTAGGGTCCATAGCGCAACTCTGCGTAACCATGAGAGCATTTTGACATACATATTGTGTTTTGGGTTCATGTTTGGATAATTAGAATGTCCGGATAATTGGAAGTTTTTTCCTGGCATTTTGGGGTTCGAATTACATGTATCAGGATTCCACCTGTAGTAGAAACTACCGTTCACGCATGTGTGAACACCAACAATAAAACGAAAATCACAAAATCATGAATTTCACTACAAAAAGCTGTCGAGAGTTAGGAAACTAGGCCAAACACGTTGATATGGAGACAGAGCATTCTGAAATATAATTCCAATATTTAACCCATTGGTAGCTGAAGACATTATGAAACAAGGTGGTTTATTTATATGTCCATATGTGCTTGTTTGTGTGTGTGTGTGTGTGTGTTTGTGTGTGTGTGTGTGTGTGTGTGTGTGCGTGCGTGTGCGCACGTGTATGCATTGCTCCTGGGTACAGTGCTCTCGCGCTGACGTCTCTTCGTCTCTGCTTCACCCCATTGAGTCTGTTCCCGCTGTGCACATTGGAAACCCAAAGACGTTAGAGTTCCAGGTAACAAAAACTGTGTGTGTATTAAAGTGACCATTCACTAGAGATGACATTGTCTTCTTGTGTGAGTACATGTGTAAAGGTTTCAGCCTATGCTGTAATTGCGGTTACCCTCTCATGCATGCTATTTGTTTTGCCTAGGCCCTTGTGCTGGTACTGCTGGTATGTGTGATTTGTGTTGGATGTAGAATCTGCCAGTAGACGTTATTTCGATTTGTCACTGTTTGGCTTTGCATTCAATTTGATTGTGTGGCTTTGTAGGTCGCGAGAACGACTCTGCTTCCAGGTATTCTAAAAACCGTTGCTTCCAACCGCAAAGTGTCACTACCCCTGAAGTTGTTTGAGATCTCTGATATTGTTGTCAGAGATGAGAAATCCGGTAAGCAGAATGACAGCGTGGGCTTTGCCTGTTTTCTTCACATACACTGTTGTTCTACACAAACTTGTATTTGAGGTAGGGTTTGTAGCGTCGTTGGGAACTCATGGGCTTGAATGGGGTAACATGGATGCAGCGAATGGTATTTTCAGTCTTTGCCCACTTTGTGCTGGGTCTGACCTACTTGCCTCCCACCGCTTTAGGAGCTGCATTTGCACCTTGATCCTTGAGAATGGTGAATGGTGGCGCTCCTACGGATGCGGAAAACTCAGTCTGACTAAATCTCTCGTGAATTTTCTCTTTTTTTGCATCACGATAGTTGGTGTGTTGTAGTTGTTCTGCTTGCTTAGTCTAACTCGCCCTTCTCTCCCTGGTTTTCTACTTGCAGAGGTTGGTGCCAAGAACCTACGTAGCCTGTGTGCTGTGCATTATGGCAGAAGACCAGGATTTGAGGTAATGGCACTGTTGTCTACGGATACTAGTAGTGCTATCATGTGACTGATCATGTTAGGTGTGTAGCTGGTGTGCATTCTACTGGTGATGTTGCTCGCATGCTTTTCTTCAATAAAAAGGCCCTTGGTGGGAACTTTGTTGATTGGTCATCTCCTAGACGATGAGACTGCAACAGATGCAATTGTAATGCAATTGTAATGTACTTGTAGTGAGGACATGTATCAAGTTCTGCTCTGCTTTCTTGCCATCGTCAGGTCATGCATGGCCTTCTGGACCGTCTGATGCAACTGCGTGAAGTACCATGCACTAAGGATGGCAGTGGCTACTGTCTGGAAGCTAGTTCAGGTAATGTCAATACGGTGTGGAGTGTAAACTACGGCTGAAATGATTGTGATATTTTGGACTATGACGATCACAAGCCAGAATGGAAAAGAAATCAAATAATTTATAACTGTGGCAGAGAGAGGTTAGCTGCCTCGACTTCCTCAGCAAAGACTTCGCACCAGTCAACAGCATCAGAGGTGGTTGCAGAGATGGCTTGATGTCGAGACGCCTTCAGCAATGTGTTCTTTCGGAGAAAGATGAGTGCGTCAACATATTCTGGTGCCAGAGAACTGTGCAGCTTGTTGACCAAGATTCTGACCGGCTGCCGAAAAGACTGGACTCTTGATTACACTTCATTAAAAAATATTGATACCCTGCATAAACGTGTGTATATTCGTTTTGAGGGGGGAGGGAGGGGGTCCGGGGAGATATGAACAAATATCGTCTTGAAAAAATATCGATATTTGCGGACGGCCCCTTAGTACTACAGTTGTGGCCAAAGAAATCCAACCCACGTGCTGAAAGCAGCGGTAGGGCTCATGCGGCCCCTGGGCCCTCGGATCAGTTTTGGGAACATGCATGACGTAATTGAAATGGAAACGCGGCGCTACTTTTGACTCGCGGGTCGGATTTCTTTGACCATGGCTGTAGTATTGCCTCTTCAGTAATCTACAATCAAGTACTTCGAAGTACTTGAAGTATCTTTAACCCTTTCAGGACGGACTTGATTCAGGTAAACTGCTTCATGCACTACGCATGGAAGCAGTTCGGATCATAACTTGAGTTTCCTTTTATCAATTTTGATAATCTTGGGCTTCCTGGAAAGCTCTTGGCCAGAGGAACACACTGGTGTAATCCTGACTCGCAACAGTGCCACTACATTGGTGCTATAGCGCTGGGATGACATACGAAACGGGACTTTGAGCCAATTTGGTAAAATTGCTGGTATTTTCGTAAAAATAACGGTAGAGAGCTGCTTTTTTGTGTAGCTGAGCTGACGGCTTCAGATCCGTGCCTGACGTCACTCTGCTCTGTACCTGCCTGGCTTGTCATGCAACAGGGGGAAATCCCTTGAATGACACAGCGCGCGGAAGTCAAAATTTACTGCAGGACGTAAAATACCTTGCGAGTGCCGTAGCTCCAATATTTGACCTCGGATCGACTTCGGATTTGTTTGAGCCGACAGCTGAGACGATTCTAATGTCGATAGACCTTTCGATCACGCGATTCTGTCAAGGGAAAGCCGAGATACGAAAAATTGAGTGTATGCAGTATGCACTGCACAGTCATGACGGATATATCCGTCATAACGTCCTTAAAGGGTTAAAAGATTTGAAGTGTCAATGTAACTGAACAATGAAATTCAATTGTGTTTTCCTGGAATTCAAATCCACAAACTCGGCTTTTTTGCTCTGCTGTGTTTGTTGTGCCTGCATCCAGATCCAACCTACTTCCCTGGCCGATGTGCGTCAGTCATGGTACGTGGCGAGAAGATCGGAACACTTGCTGTTCTGCACCCGGACGTGCTGAAGAACTTTGAATTGAACTTGCCGTGTGCCGTGCTGGATCTGGCCATGGAACCGTTGCTGTAGAAAGGAGGATTGATGCCCTTACCATAACCAAGTGTCATGTTGAAACATCATTTTTTTAACACGCACAGATGCGCGGCATACTCATAATGTGCACTACTATAACAACTAGTCCCGCTGTTTGGGTGTTAGTGTTTCTGATCCTAGTCGACTACTGCATTTAGGCATGACATGTTTACACCTAACTGCTTTTTTTCTTTTCTTTTCTTCAATGATTTTGCCTCCTAATTATTTTATTTTACTTTCCTGAACCCATTTTCGGCCGGTGACGTCTACCGACACCAATGATACTCAGTACAGTGTATCTATCTGTTTCTGGTTGGTCCTGGTTATGTGTGTTGTTACAGACAGTGTTTCTAACTCCACAAGTCATAATGATGCTGGTACTCAATGTCTCCCGGCTTTGTGTGTGTGTGTGGGGGGGGGGGGGGGTGTCAATCGTCATGACGGTTCACTACCATAATTATCGCAATTAATTAACCACCCTCTGCATCTGCTCATCAGAGATGTCCACTTGTGTGACCCCACTCCTGGTCTGGATGTCATTGTGTCTGGTCGGTGTACATGAACATGCATTGGCTTGTGAACAATTTTAAATGTTTGTTCATGCCGTCGATCTACAAAAATGGATACAGTGTAGTCAAGTAGACATGCTAACAATATCAAGAGTTCATCGTTCCCTCAGGCTGAGTTACCTGCTTATACCTAGGGAGTCGTAAAATACCTTTACGACTCCCTGCTTATACCGTTACCAGACCACAAGCTAATGCCTGGCACGGCGAGGGCACCCATCATCAGCTGATCATCGTCATCATAGTCCAGCGAAACCCTTTTTTTTTCTTTTCTTTTTTTTTTACAAAATAGCCACAAACCATCATGGTGCAAACACCGGCAAAAACGCACAGGGATACACATAGGGATGGCAGCCGAAGCAGTGGAGGCGGGGCAAGAGCAGCTCAACCGACCAAGGCCAGGGTCTCGGTTTCAGCACTGCCTTCTGACTAAGCGGACCGCTAGGAAATATGGACGCTGTGTGCAGGTGGTCTCCTTATCCAGGGTCATTGGTCTGGAAATGACATCCCCACACACAAAATAGCCCTTGGTCCGTAGACCCGGGTGCTCGAATGAGAGACAGGGTACCAAAACAGAAACAGCCTGAAATTGTACCTAAACTTAATCCGATTTCGTTTAATTTTCACAAATACCATCAACATACGGCCCGCTAACGGTATGCCAAATTTCAGCTCTGCCCGGTAAACTGTTTTTGAAATACTCACGACCCACTTTTTGTTGGGTCCTTGATTCGAGGATATGGGTCTCCTGTAGGGTGCTGCCAAAGACCTGCTGAATCTGCGGCTCCACTGACCATCTTGCTCTCAAAAACGAAGTAGTAAGTTACTACTCCCTGCCCTCAACTGCCATACCAAGCGTAGACGACGGTAGACCCGTGTGCTTGAATCGGAGACGATCTGACGAGTTTGCTGTTTCTGATTCGAGCACCCAATTTTCAAGTAAAAAATCCGAAGGAAATATGACTATTTTGCTGCGTGCTGTAGCTTGTGTTGTAGCGCACCCAGGTTCTGAATTCCTGCTAGGTGGGTCAAGCCAGACTCTCTTCCTTGTTCCATCGCCTCTCCAAAAGTATATTCTGACATTGTTGAGATTTACAGATGAGAAATTGCACACCTGTCAAATCGTTTCTGATTCGAGCACCCGGGTCTATGTACATGTAGCTGCAGTCGTCTTCTGCCTGAAGTAATTAGTTCTGGGACAGGTGGTCGCCTTGACAGGTTTCACTGACTGTTTATGTAAGTCGGGGCCGCGGGGGACAAAGACATTTTCGTACAGATAAGGCTGTTTGTGGTCATACACTGATACAGTACAGACTACGCGTATACGGCTAGCCAGGCGCTAGGCACGCTAGGCTAGGCTACAGCTTCGACCTCTTGAAAAGACTGAAAGTCTGAGGCTCAGTTACATGAGCAGATGACTGGAAGAGTCCGGTACTGCTAGCTGCTGCTGTGCATGCGGCATGACTCGAGCCTAGCGCATTGTGACGTAGCGACGTGCTTCCCGTTTTTGCGTCGCTTGCATAGGCCTGGAAAAATAACAGACCAAACTGTACGAGCACTGCACAATCGTCCTATCGAACCAACTTTGGGTTGAAATTAAAAATTTGTTCTCCAAAATGTAATTGTTGTCTTAGCCTTAGTTGGAATCATTAGTTTGTAGTGCCCTTGTCTTTGAATCTCGTGTCGTGAAATGCTGTAGAATCAACCCCGGCATCTTCCTCCAGCAGCTATGAGTAGTACAGTAGCTGCAACAGCTGGAACGACCACGACAACAGCAGTGGGTGCTGGCAAAGCGAAAAGCGATATTCCAGCTCCAAATAAACGGACCTACACAATCAGTCACAAATGCCACGATGTGCGCTTCGAGGTGGACGATCGCTACCAGTTGCTGGAAGGAATCGGGACCGGTGCCTATGGGGTTGTGTGCTCGGCCATAGACTCACGTACCGATAGCAAGGTAGCCATCAAAAAGATCCCCAAAGTATTCGAGGTAGCCATGACTGCCAAACGAACGTATCGAGAAATTCGCATTCTGCGCCACCTGAAGCATGACAATATCATCGGTATTCGCGATATTATGAGACCAGCCGCCCAGGAGGCGAGTACCTTCGAGGATGTATATGTGGTTCTGGACCTAATGGAGAGTGACCTGCATCACATTATCTACAGCGACCAGGAACTGACGGAGGAACATGTGCGGTATTTTCTCTATCAAGTACTGAGGGGTCTGAAGTTTATCCATTCGGCGAACGTCATACATCGAGATCTCAAGCCTTCCAACTTGCTTGTCAATCAAAACTGCGAGTTGAAAATTGGTAAGTGACACAGTCATGTCATGTAAGAATAACAACTATGTGCAAAGTCGACGGGATATAACATTTTAATTAATGAAAGCCACAGTGATGCGCAATGAAATCCGATTGCGTCATTCAAGTAGGCGCTAGGCGTTGCGCAGCCCTAGACCTGCGAACACTGGGCTGCGGAAATGAATGTACAAGGCGCAAACTTGACTCACACGACCGGTTTTTATTGAGCAGCACTATATGAGTGATGTGCATTTGCCGAGGACACCAACTGGATTACTCATTGCACGTGTAGGAGATAAGGGTCATGATTTCAGAGCTGCAATGTAGAGAGTGAACATGCGCTCTGCAACCTAGGAAGAAATCGTGCCGAGAGTCGTGTGTCGTTTATCTGAACACTTTGGACCACTTTGGGCCCGACCCATTTGGATAAGAGAATACGTGAAGTTGAGTCCTTCCACTGCCTGAATGATGGACATAAAGCGCTGGCAACTGCAATCCGACACCTGGAGCGGTCCGCTCACAAATGAAAAGACCCAGTTTGGGATCATACACTACGAAATAGAGACCGCTAGAATCGGTGCTGCATTCGAGCTCGAAAATCAGGGGTCGGATTTCAAGTTGTCACCACTGTACAAGGTTCTTCAAAGTGCAGTACAGTCGTCCCTCTATAATCCGGCACCTTTTGCTACAGTGTTTTCTGCTGGATTAACGAGGGTGCTGGATTAAGAAATCCTGCCCTCTGACACGGCCCTACCCAATTGCATACATGTATCATATGTACGTCAAAACGCAGGGTTTTTCCGTGTCGACCCAAGTATTTGGTGCACGGCTTTATATTCTCAATTGTTCTCCGGGAATATACACAGTGATAAAGTGATAAAGTAAAACAGAGAACATGTTCACATGTACTCTTGCACACACACGCACACACACACTCACCGGAAATTGGCAGGACACTACTCCTTGCTAAAATAAGAAAGTATGGTTTGTTGACTGCCGTTGTCTCCTGGACAACATTGACCAGACTGGCCTAGCCTGGCCTGGCAAGGAGTGCACCTGTACGGTACGCGATTTACGACTGCCGGATTATGAAATCAAACTACGTGCAGTTTGAGCGATTCGTTTCAAAAAGTCACTGCCGGAGGCGGAATTCAAGTGCCGGATTAAGATGTAGTAATTGAACGAAAAAAATCGGTTTCGTCAGAAAGTGCGCCGGTTGGCAAGGGTTCCGGATAAACAAGTGCCGGATTAGAGAGGGACGACTGTATCACCTTTTGCTTATTCAGTGCAGTAGAACATTTGTAGGTTTGTTAGTGCATGGAATCTGCACTGTTATAAGTACTGTTAGTGCATGGAATCTGCACTCTATGGCTGCACGGCTGTGGCAAGGGCAGTTGAGAACAATGCAAGTAGCAAAAGATATTCTCCGGATAGTGAGCGAATGCTGTACAAATCTCATTGAGACCAATGGCCGGCTTGATCGCGACGTGTTTGGAAGAGTAAAGTTCGGATAGCCGACATCTGACTGTAGCGATAGTATTTGTAATGGGTATGTAGCTGCACGTCAATTGTCATTGCTAACTGAATACCGGCGTGTGTGTTTGTGTGTGTGTGTGTGTGTGTGCGTTTGTGTGTGTGTGTGTGTGTGTGTGTGTGTGTGTGTGTGTGTGTGTTCTACCGTGCACTTTGTCGACTCACCAACCAGGTGATTTTGGTATGGCACGAGGAATGGCATCGACTCCTGAAGAGCGGACGAACTTCATGACCGAGTATGTGGCAACGCGCTGGTACCGTGCACCGGAGTTGATGCTGGGCTTCTGCGAATACACAGCAGCCATCGATGTCTGGTCAGTTGGTTGTATATTCGGCGAGATGCTCAACCGCAAGCAGCTGTTCCCAGGAAACAACTTTGTCCATCAGCTGCAGCTGATTCTTAGTGTTCTTGGAACCCCTACTGAAGAGGTATGGCCATGCAACTACATTGATTGGTTTTTATTTAAGGATTGCCCAAAGACATGTACTAGTACAATCAATATGATACTGAATGCAGAACAGTCTACTGAATGCAGAACAGTCTACTGAATGCAGAACAGTCTACTGAATGCAGAACAGTCTACTGAATGCAGAACAGTCTACTGAATGCAGAACAGTCTACTGAATGCAGAACAGTCTACTGAATGCAGAACAGTCTACTGAATGCAGAACAGTCAACTGAAGGAGAACAATCTACTGAATGCAGAATGGTCTACTGAATGCAGAGCAGTCAACTGAAGGAGAACAGTCTACTGAATGCAGGATAGCGTGCAACTACTAGTACATACCGAGTGCAAAGCAGTGCATTATTATTGGCCAAAGGCGCCCGGTACATTAAAAGTCAGGTGAAGGAAAGCTGCTGTTCATGAAGGCACCACTAGCTGTTGGCTAAGCATTCACCATGTGTTCCAGAAGTAAAAAGAAAAAGAACGAATGAAAGAAGGAAATAAGTGCCATGTTTTGGATTGAGGGTAGCAACTGCTATAGACGTGTAGGTCTGTGTTGTCCTCTTCTGATTTGTATGATGAAGGTAATCGAGAAGGTGCCGCAGGAGCGAGTCCAAACCTACCTTTCTCGACTACCAAAGAAAGAAGCCGTTGAACTGTCGACGATGTTCCCAAAGGCCAGCGAGGAAGGTGTGGGGCTTTTGTGCAAAATGCTAATGTTTCACCCAACAGTAAGTATGCGTGTGCTGGTAATGAAACAAACTGTAGTACAATGTCATGTACTTGTGGTGACAATAGTGGGATGGTGGTGTACCTCCCCCCCCCCCCCTTAATGAATTTCTGGACCTTCAATCAGTGCTATTACCAATGCAACGCAGGTCATGTGAGGTGCCTACGTTAAAGGTGCCCGATCTCTATGCTGCACCATGTTCAGCCGTAGCAATAGCTAAGGCACGGTCTATTGCCTTCTAGATTGCACTCCAACAATTCCTACTCACCCTGGCTACATGTACATGACCATATTTCCCCGTAAGTTTAAATAGTACGTACTAACTTTCAAACTTAGCAGCCACATGAGTACTAACTTTCGGGGGTGGTACTATCTTTCGGGGAGTACTTTTTTATCGGGGGTAAATGACACGCAGTGGGAAGCCTGCGCAACTGTAGTGTCCGTGCATATGATGTATGTACTGTACGGTGTCTGTACATGTAGGACGGGTACGAACTTACTATCTTTCGGGGGAACTGTCTTTCGGGGTGATAACCTTCGGCAGTGAAAAGTGTATTTTTTTATAGGGGGGTACTAAGTCATTGGGGAGGACTTACTTACGGGGAAATATGGTATTGTATTTGTGTGTGTGTGTGTGTGTGTGTGTGTGTGTGTGTGTGTGTGTGTGTGTGTGTGTGTTTTACTCCACAGGAGCGTTTCTCCGTCAATGATGCCCTCTCTCACAGCTATTTGGAACGATATCATTTGTCTGAGGACGAGCCAACTTGTGACACACCGCTCGATTTTAGTTTCGATGACCCAGATTTCAACGTGGACAAGCTGCGGAAAAACATTACTGAGGAAATGGATGCTTATCATCAGGTATTTTATGTTATCATCAGGTATTTTATGTCCAGTTGTGCCGGGAATCTTAAAATGGTGAAAATGGTGAAAATGGTGGAAAATCTCGGGAAAGTCACTTTCATCCCGGTATACCGGGAAATATACTGAATTTTCACAATAATGTCCATCTGACAGCACCATTTTTTCCGAGTTTCTGTGTTTTGAACGCTCGCGCTATGGCGCTGGGCCAACAAAGCTCGAGCACGCTTACCCCCCATCCCCCCTCCCCTAAAAAATAGTGCGCTTATCATGTACAATTGATTTCTGACAGAAGCGTGCTACTACACGAACACTAGTATGCAGAATAAGTAGTTCTATGTAACCTAAATGCACCTACTCCACAGAGGCTAAATGTCATGCACCTGTGACCGCATGTCTGCAATGGCGTATGTAGCATGTCTGCAATGGCGTATGTAGCATGTCTGCAATGGCGTATGTAGCATGTCTGCAATGGCGTATGTAGCATGTCTGCAATGGCGTATGTAGCATGTCTGCAAGAGTACATAACCCCCCAGAGTGTGCAACGCCTGATCCAGCTCTGCATAGGGTCTTGGTCGAGCGGAATCGGATCTTTGCGTCATAATACCGTACACATCTGAGGGGAACCCGGGGAGTCGCGGGTACTCTTGGATCAAAAACAATGGTGCCCTGCCTCGAGACCGGCCTTGCGCTGGTGTGAAGTGTACGCATGACATCAGAAGATCCGATTCCGCTCGACCAAGACCCTACACAGAGCTGGATCGGCGTTGCACACTCTGGGGGGTTATGTACTCTTGATGTCTGCAATGGCGTATGTAGCATGTCTGCAATGGCGTATGTAGCATGTCTGCAATGGCGTATGTAGCATGTCTGCAATGGCGTATGTAGCATGTCTGCAATGGCGTATGTAGCATGTCTGCAATGGCGTATGTAGCATGTCTGCAATGGCGTATGTAGCATGTCTGCAATGGCGTATGTAGCATGTCTGCAATGGCGTATGTAGTAGCTAGTACCAGCTACACAGTAACATTCAGTTTGTTATAAGCAAAAATAGTTCGCTTTGAAGGGTCGGTTTTGCACATGCTCAAGCTTGACTATGGAAAATGGTTCGCTATATCCTGGCACTCGCTACAAACGGAGTAACCTATAGTTATCAATATGTATGTTTACTCGTTTAGTGTTGCATCTTTTTCATATTTCCTTTGCCCTTTTGTTTGCAATGTGTATGTTCTGTGCATAGGAGGAGGATCGCCATCAGCAAGTAGTCCAGAGCCTGTTCAAAGTATTGAAAGACAGAATAGCGAATAGGCAAGCCGGTGAAGGGGACGGGAAAGCATCACAGTCCACATCCCAATCGACATCTGCTGGAGGAGCTGGCTCGTCCAGTGCAACTGCTAATGCCAGTGGAGGGGGTGCAACCACTGCAGCAGGTATGGTCTAGACCCTGCTTTCCTGTTACAAGTAGAATTCAGTGGGTGTCCCCTTCTTTTCACAAACACGTACGCACACGCACACGCACACACACACACACACACACACACACACACACACACACACACGCACACACACACGCACACACACACACACACACACACACACACATACATACACACACACACCTTTGGACCTTTGAATGCCCATTGCTCCGTGCAATGATAGCATCAGGAGTTGCAGTATTTCCTGTGGCGAGTTAGATCGTTGGGCCGACGGAAGTCCCAGCCACAGCCGCAAATGAACACTCTAGGCTTTGGCACAGCCGGCCGGGGACGATTGCACATGAGGCGCCAGTCTCGTCTGTCCTGCGCCAAGTCGCACCAGTCACCTGTCATGCACCGAGCACTCAGATCAGCAGCGGCGATGTCCCTCCAACGTTTCTTAGGACCGTGTCTGGGCCTTGTGTTGAGTCCCTCAGCAAACAGAACGCGCTTGGGGAGACGGGAATCCTCCATTCGCCCAAGGTGGCCAAGCCAGCGTAAACGGTGACAGCGTACGACCTCCGCCATTGACGACAGCATACCGAAACGACGGGCTAGTTCCTCAGAAGAAATGCGCTCCTGCCACTGCTGGTCCCGTGACACACCCAGAATCACTCGGATGCAATGGTGATGGAATACCTCCAGGCGATGTAGCTGCGGGGCCTTCAACGTCCAGGTCTCTGATGCATAAAACAGGACCATCAAGACGCAAGCTTGGTACACATAGCGCCGTGTCCCAAGAGACAGTGACGTGCACACACACACACACACACACACACACACACACACACACACACACACCTCAGACCTCAGACCTGCCCATCGCGGAAGCGATGATAGCGAACAGCTATGTTAGACATAGCAACTTGTGCTGGGATTTCACCATTCAACAGCTTGCAAGGCTGATGAATTGACCGCCACTATTTTTAGCCTGGTATCCACCACGCACGCACACACACACACACACACACACACACACACACACACGCACGCGCACACACACACACACACACACACACACACACACACACACACACACACACACACACTGGTACACTTTGTTCAGGCAATTTGCAGCAGATCTTGAGATCTTCACATTCACCCCATCATTCAATCCACTGCTGCGTACGTGTTTGTAGGAAACTGCCCGTTTCAGTGAGATCATTGTCCACTCGATGTACAGTGTGAGCTACTGCTACCTTCTCTCAGTGTAGGATGACCATACTGCAGTATATTCTCATCTCTTTCCATATTGCAATGATATTATTGTTGCTGCTGCTGCTGTTGCTGCTGTGTTGTTGTTGTTGTTGTTGTTGTTGTTGTTGTTGTTGTTGTTGTTGTTGTTGTTGTTGTTGTTGTTGTTGTTGTTGTTGTTGTTGTTGTTGTTGTTGTTTGAAATCTTTTATTCTCACGATGGCCTGTGGCCAATAAGAGATGTTGTGGCCAATAAGAGATGTTGTTGTTGTTGTTGTTGTTTTGTCGTCGTCGTACCAGATGATGCTGCCTTGAGACGTCAGCAGAAAATAGAAGAGAACAAGCGGCGTAAAAGGATTCGTGCCAAGGAGCGACGTGATAGGATCAAGGCAGAGAAGCAGCTGATGGAGGAGATTCGCCGACAGGAACTGGATAGCAAAAGCCAGATAACCAGGTGGAAGCTGATGCAACAGGCAAAGCAGGAGTCAGCATCCAGCTCTGAATGTGTGACAACAATGACAACAAGCAGCTGCGATGGAACAAGCTCTGTCATGAGCACTGCAGATACTGCTGCTGCTGCTGCTACTTCAGATGTTAGTGCAACAGTCAGTTCTGTCAGTACAGCCGTGGTTGCTACTACTTCGACGGTGGCTGGAGTAACGGTGGCTTCCTCTACTACTGATAGTACGAGTCCTGGTACTTCTGCTGGACAGGCAAGTGGTACAACCAACTCCGGAATTGTCAAAACAGATGGCATTGCATCAAACGGCACGAAAACACAGACTGTGCAACCATTGAGCACCACCACCACCACCACAGCTGCTGCTGGTGCTGCTGCTGGTGCTGCTGCTGCTGCTGCCCATTCTACAACAGTAGTATCCTTACCAACAACTAGTACTGCATCATCAGGTAGAAAGCCAAGTACAAGTGCTTCTACAGACCAAGCAGCCATCCTCAAATTGATCCTAAGGACCAGCAGTGGTCGGCGCAATAACGAGTCCTGCGCACCAGCCACATCGAACAAAAACACCACTTCTGCCGTGGATGTGCCACCAGTTGGCTCAATCCAGCCTTCGTACTCTGCAGCAGCAATGGCACAACCTCTGTCTGATACACCGGGCCAGTTCCTTGCTGCTGCAGCAGCCACAGCAGCAGCAGGTCCAGGACAGAATTCCCTGTTGCCAAACACGCTGAATGCCAGCAGAAATGGACGTCCATTATCGCATGACAGTGGAACAGGCAAGGATTCCGGCAATGTCATTATCATACCGCCGACTGTAATGCACAACCCAAGACTTCAGAAACCATTCACTTATGATTCTGTGCAAACCCATCCAATGATGCCACCTCAGCTGCAGCAGCTACAGCACCAGCAACAGCAGCTACAGCAGCAACAACAACAGCTACAGCAACATCAACAGCTACAACAACAACAGCAGCAGCAGCATCAACAGCTACAGCAACAGCAGCAACAGCAACTACAGCAACAGCTTCCACCGTCGTCGTCGGATGAACCATTCTTATTAACGGGTTACAACATTCTGCCCAACAATGCCTCACTGGCAACCAAGGTATGGAACAATGCCTCGCTGGCAACCAAGGTATTGGAAGAAGGCTGGTGATTGTGCACTGCGTGGATGGATGTTCAATGAAACACTGACATTATTATCTGGCCAGTATTTCTTTCTTTTTCATCATGATGTTCACTTGTTGTTGAAGACACTTGTGTTGCAGTTATGCAGTCCTGCAAAAGCACTCTTTGCTCAACTGTGCTGATATGAGAAGGTTGGGTGGTTTTGTAATCAAGTGTGCGTATTTGTTCGTGCTTCTCTTGTCATGCAGCAAGTCACAAAGCCTCCACAATGCTACAATCCCTTGGCGGTTCTAGCTGGGCAGCCCAATGTGCCGATTGCAGCGGGAAAGCGATCACACAGTGACTCATCCTTGGGAGATGACCAGCAGATTTCCACAGGACATGGTGGCAACGTACAACAGACTGTAATGCCAGATGCCAAGCAACCTTTCAGAAGTGGCTTTGGTATGTGTGCAGCAACAAGATCTTTCAAGGCACGGTTGCGTTTGGGATGTCTGTGCTAAGAAGATCTTTCAAGTTACTGTTGCGTTCGGGGTGTTTGTATCAAGAAGATCATTCCAGTTAGTTACTGTTGCATTTGGGATGTTTGTCTGTGTTTTTGTGTTGGTGGTTAAAATCTGGTGCCATCAGGATTCAGTAGCTTGCCCTGGTGTACCGAGCAGTCTTCACAGAGATTGATCTAATGATGCACAATGTACTCAGTAGTAGGATTGGTCCTTATGTACACTGTCCCATGCCTGTGTTACTGTAGCGGGTCTTCCAGGGCAAGCAACGGGCGTTACAGGTGCGGGTCCAGTGGCCTCGGCCAGCAACTCTCAATCTGGCCTGGCTGAACTGCAAGCATCGTGGCAGGCTAGTCGTCTGTCTTCGCAGGACATGTTTCAGCCACGTCCACCGGGTGCTGCAATTATGCCATCATCCAGTTCAGATGCACTGTTTGCAGGTAACGCCGCGGTGTCATCACTCTCATCAGTAACTCTCCCATCGCATATGTCCACCTTCTCTGGCGGTATTGCTGTTGGAGGAACAGCTGCTAGCGTGCAGAGCAACACTTCACTACCGCCGATCCAGGACCCAACTGCCCTGTCGTGGCGGCCCAGCCTCAACATGTCGGCTGATGAGAACAGTCTCGTAGCTGCTGCAGAACGGGTTCCCCTAACGCCGTCACTCATTCAGCTCTACAAGACCATTGTGGAGGACAGTAAGTACATTGTACTACTACATGACATACGTGTACGATAGTGTGTGAAGAGAGGATACACGCGATCATGTACAGTCGTGGAAAGCCGAATCCCACACTTGCCATAGGGGACAGCACCACAAACGGACACCAATGATGTAATGCACTGTACCAAATTTGTACAATAGAGCCGTATGGATCCCAGACAGGTCGAAAGGTCACAGCGTAGATACACACGGTTCACAGTCATCGTACACATAAAGAGTATTGGTATCCAGTCCCCATTCATTTTGCGAGCACCGTTGAACCTTTGAGGTGAACCTTGACTATGATGAGTATGATTACTGTCATGAGACAGATACAAATTGTATGTAACACATGTACTACGTATGCAGGGCTGTAGGGGCTGCACACGGCATGGTGCAGTCCCTTATGCCAAGTGTTGTGCATGGTGTTGTGCATGGTGGTGTACATAGTGCTGTACATAGTGTCGATTATGGTGTGCGTGTATGTCACAGCATCAACACCCAGTGATGACGAAGATGACGATGAAGACACAACAAAGTTGACAATCGCCACTCCGCATGGTTCATCTCTATGCAGTGGATACGGCGTTGGTGCTATCAATATCGAAGACATGATCCAGCAGGTACCTGCAATGCCACTCACGCATCAATCCTTGAGACAAGTAGCTGACTTGCAGGCTACGAATAGCAATACAGCGGCACCACTGCAGCACACAACGCCTCTGTCTCATCCTCCAAACCCGGCAGCAGCCACAGGCGC
Source organism: Sycon ciliatum (assembly GCF_964019385.1). Taxonomy (NCBI): domain Eukaryota; kingdom Metazoa; phylum Porifera; class Calcarea; order Leucosolenida; family Sycettidae; genus Sycon; species Sycon ciliatum. The sequence continues at coordinate 87,160,031 of NC_088643.1, forward strand.
CGCCGCTCTGGCTGCCTCATCTCAGTTCCAGCAGATGCCCATGGCAATGCCACCGTCGCACTTGGGCACAGCACAACAAGCACCCAGCATAGCTCAGTTACCGTTCAACGACCCATCAGTGATGATGGCAGCAAGGTAAGACTAAACACCACACACACGCACGCACGCACGCACGCACGCACGCACGCACGCACGCACGCACGCACGCACGCACCCACACACACACACACACACACACACACAACATACATCTACACTGTAAATCCACTAGTCCAGTGAAAAGTCCACCATGAATGAAAAGTCACCCATGAATGAAAAGTCACCCATGAATGAAAAGTCACCCATGAGTGAAAAGTCCACCATGAATGAAAAGTCACCCATGAGTGAAAAGTCACCCATGAGTGAAAAGTCACCCATGAATGAAAAGTCACCCATGAATGAAAAGTCACCCATGAATGAAAAGTCACCCATGAATGAAAAGTCACCCATGAATGAAAAGTCACCCATGAATGAAAAGTCACCCATGAATGAAAAGTCACCCATGAATGAAAAGTCACCCATGAATGAAAAGTCACCCATGAATGGACAATAGTACAAGTACCTCCTAGTTGAAGACCTCCAAGTATCATAATAATTATTGTTCCAGGATGAAACTCCACATGAGCAGGACACTTGCCCAGTCATTGTTTTGGCTTTTCTTCACACACAAGTACAGACCAGGGAGTAATAAAATACCGGTATTTGTACTTCTCCCTGGTACAGACACTTGCCAAATCCTTATATTGCCATCCCTTCAACATACAGGGAACTCTACGGGCACAGTTCCAAGATGACAAACTTCACGTTTTGTGTGCTGCATTGCTTCTTCCTTGTCTTACCACTCCGCGGGGCCATGGTGTCTAACCGTAGTGGCTGATGTTACTGTTGTTGGTGCAGGGCCAATGCTGATCTACAAGTGAACACGTACGGCATTGGGGCGCAGGTGAACGAAGCACCGGTCTCCTCTAGCATTCTGCGTGACTGGTTGGGAGTGACAGGCAATCTCAAACCAGAGTTCTTTGACGAGCTGGAGCGGCAGCTAGACTTGTCCACGCTGACTGCGAAAGATTTGGCGTAGAAGGACTGCTGCCTCTGTTCCTCCTGCAGCCGAATAGGAGGTACACATGTTGAGTTAACAGCACAGCTAGGTAGTTGGCCCATCTTGAGGATTTCCGTGCTGAGTACATCTTGCACAGCAGTCGCTTTAGCCATCACACTAGGACTGGCTTGCGCTAGCAGCCATAGAAAACTTGAGTCTGATACAAGAATAGGATGTTGTTGGTAGGACTTGTGTGTAGTGTGCGCTGCAGCACAAGTTTGAGATGCCGGACGTTGCTAGCTCATGCACTATAACAAGATTTGCCCACATTCCTGTGTTTTTTTTACCCTCTATTCTTTTTCTCTGACGCCGCTATCCCTCCTTGATGATTCTATGAAAGCCAGGCGTACACTTCGTCTAGAGTGACAAGAGTTTGGTTAATTAGAATATTTTGGCTTTGAGCCAGCCGAGACTTGAAGTAGATGATTTACATTTGCCGCTTGCTTTGCTGCACGCTTTGCCCTGCAGTCTATGGCCGAGGTGTTCAACAGCGTGCATAGCCCTGGTTCTGCCTAGTCCATAGCTTTCTTAGCACATTATGACTATTTCCGATATGCGTGCTGTTTTATTTTGTTTTGTTTTTACTAACTTTTTAGCCATCAGCGCTGGTTGTGGTAATGCTGCCGGTGCTTCAGAGAATAAAAAAGTATTCATACACGGTTCATACGAATAACACTGCTTTCAACCCACGGGTTGTCTACATCACTAAACTGCTGTTTACAGCAAAAACAATACGCTGTGCCGGCTAGCCTTGTCTATTGAAAAGAGAGAACGATGCATTGTGTGCCGACTACAGTGGAACTTCAGTGTAGTGGATCTGAAAGGACCCTAACAAGTCTGTACATTATGGCCTACCTGTATGTACTCAGTAACTGTACACCCAACACCGCTATACTCGGTATAGCTAAATGCAGGGTCCCCAGAAAGAGCACTATAGCCCGCAGTACGTAGTATCCAGGCTACTTGATACAGACGTTTCACTGTACACCGGTGTATGCTTAGACAGCTGCTCCCCAGTGTGTAGTATAGTGGGTGATGTGATGAAGAGCAGCCGCACTTCATCACACTGCAGTGGAAATTACATTCGTTGGACCACTACGGATAACATTTCAACCTTTGGTCCTTTCTTCTGGATTAAAAAGAAGTGTAAATAAATTGAAAGAAACAGATATAAGTCGACAGCATCTCTATTAGCAACAAGTCAAGTCACTTAGTGCGTGGTTGGGTTCGTGCAAGGGGGTTAAACACCACTCTGTCCAGCAGAGGAATGAGCTATGGCAAAAAAAGAAGAATGAAAAAACATACATGCGAGCAATAAAAAGTCAATACAAGTGATGAGACCAGCAGAATGTCCTACGCAAATCGAGCAACACTGAGCAAAGCAGATGAATCAATGTTCCTACTTGTCAATGCTGACTCCTTGGCAATCTGTATCTTCAACTTAGCTGAGAGGTCACTGACTAAGCTCTTGGGTGACACCTTCGCATTTGTAATATCCTTGGCAACAACCTGGAATTGGTGTTGCAATACACATAATATTGTGCACACACGCACACGCACACACACGCACATGGCGACAATGTTTAGTGACAAATACAAAACTCTCATCCGGCGAGGATAGCTTCTCGAAAATAATCCTTTCACTAAATCGCTACAAGCACAATTATCAAGCTGTCCACATAATGTGATGACATCAGCTGGGCCAATGTAAACAAAGCAGTTACTGTGACCGCGTCACCATGGATACCGTAAGCTAACAAACACTCTACGGGTAGATAACTTACTGCCAAGATCGATAGTACACATCCAGTCAGAAGAACAGAACAGTACAACAGTACAGGTTACCATGGTTACTAGGCTACTACAGTACTGTAGTACAATCATATTGCTACTGCTACTGCTACTTCAGTACATGTACTCAGAGTTTCTTGCTACTGCTACTTCAGTACATGTACTCAGAGTTTCTTGCTACTGCTACTTCAGTACATGTACTCAGAGTTTCTTGCTACTGCTACTTCAGTACATGTACTCAGAGTTTCTTGCTACTGCTACTTCAGTACATGTACTCAGAGTTTCTTGCTACTGCTACTTCAGTACATGTACTCAGAGTTTCTTGCTACTGCTACTTCAGTACATGTACTCAGAGTTTCTTGCTACTGCTACTTCAGTACATGTACTCAGAGTTTCTTGCTACTGCTACTTCAGTACATGTACTCAGAGTTTCCTGCTACTGCTACTTCAGTACATGTACTCAGAGTTTCTTGCTACTGCTACTTCAGTACATGTACTCAGAGTTTCCTGCTACTGCTACTTCAGTACATGTACTCAGAGTTTCTTGCTACTGCTACTTCAGTACATGTACTCAGAGTTTCTTGCTACTGCTACTTCAGTACATGTACTCAGAGTTTCTTGCTACTGCTACTTCAGTACATGTACTCAGAGTTTCCTGCTACTGCTACTTCAGTACATGTACTCAGAGTTTCTTGCTACTGCTACTTCAGTACATGTACTCAGAGTTTCTTGCTACTGCTACTTCAGTACATGTACTCAGAGTTTCTTGCTACTGCTACTTCAGTACATGTACTCAGAGTTTCTTGCTACTGCTACTTCAGTACATGTACTCAGAGTTTCTTGCTACTGCTACTTCAGTACATGTACTCAGAGTTTCTTGCGCAAGCAATCATCAGGCAGCTAAGAGATTGTTTATGCAATGTACATGTGCTAGTAGTATCCTGGGCCATTGCTCTGCCTGGATGAGTCATCACTGCTCCACACTTGATAGTGTGTTGAGCACTTTGTGCATGTCAAGGTTCTTTTTCACTTTACATTGTACCACCAAGAGTACATGACTGCAACTTAAAAGAGTGTGCAGCTCGAATGGGTTGCCGTCACTGTAAATTTCCTGGAGTACTTTGAGGTACATGTACATCATTTCATTTTAGTGATCTTGTACAGTCAGTATCGCCTATAGCGTTGGTGTTTGATTTTGAGCATTTTATCACTATAAGCGATATATTACTATGACCGATACTGCATGCAATGTATGCGAGTGGGGTGTCAAACGACTCAGCGCGCCGTGCACATACGCACTACATACATGTACATTGTCATGTTGCTGGCTGTAGCTCCTGACACACAAAATCAGCATTTCCTCATGATGGAGGCATGTGTTGGCAACTTGTACGAGCAAAACTCACCAAACAACACTCACTGGACAAGTTTTTCACAAAGAAGTAACACCCTGTTCTCCTCTGGCATCGCTTGATTTTACATCAATCACTATAACCGATGCAAAAATAATGTAATAAAGGTCTTTTGAAATATGAATTTGATCACTATAGGCGATATATTACTATAGACGATTATTACTACAGTCAGACCTCGCTTAACCGCACACATCCGTTTCCCACAAAAATATCCGGATAGGCGAGGGAACCGGATAATTGAACACCGATTATGTTGGATGCATCACGTATGCTGTAAATCTGTAACCAGCTATTTTCTTCCGGATGGCGAGGGATCCGGATAAAAGAGGACCGGATGAGCGAGGTCTGACTGTATACACGATAACTGTGTATACTTAGTTATGGCAAATGAAAATGAATTTGAGAAATTGATCACTATATCCGGTATATTACTATATCCGCCAACCTTATAGGCGATACGGACTGTATATGCAAGCAGGATTCAAGCAGATCTCCTGGTGCACAACTGCAGCGCAGTTGTGTGTACTACGCCACTTCCCAGAGACTACCTGCATCCACTGTGACGTAATCCAGGAATTTGGCCATGACAGAATACCCAAGCAAAAAGACAAAAGTTGCACGTTCTTGTTTTCATGTCGACACCACAATGTACGAGAACCAAAAACAGTCAAAATAATAAAGCTCGCTCGTTCATTTACGACATTATCATAAATGAACGAGCATCTCACCAGAGCAGTGATTGCACTGATAGAGATAACATTGATCATAACACACTACCTAAATAGCAAATACAAGGCAGACTGAAAGTCATAGAGGACACGGTAGCTACAGTGTCATCCTCTTCCTTACCATCATCACTTTCCAGCCAATAGCTTCGAGAAGATTTGCTTCAAAGTCAACAATGGTCTGAGCATCGATAGGTATGCTCCCATCCGGCCTGGCATCTGGCATCACAAGCCATGCAACATGATGCACGGTGTCATCCGGCCACACAATGTGCCCAGTCGAGTTCACTGAATAGACAACAACAAACACAATCGCATTCATTAGTTTCAGGGAATGCATAGGGGAAAAGCCTGCAGAAAAAATGACTTCTCTCCAAGCCAGCATTGCTCTACCACTAAGCTATGGTGTAGTCAACATCCAAGCAGAGACCATTTAACATTTCTCTTCCGACTTCAACAAGCATTTCAGCTCAACAAATACAGGAGAAATATACAGAGCAGCACATTTCCACCGCATTCCAACTGAACAACGGAGTTTCCACCGCATTCCAACTGAACAACGGAGCTCTCCAATATATGCAGAAGATGGAACAAGATTCGGCTCGCAGCATACCGCAGTTCTTTCACAGCAATACTCCGCAACTATGGGCCTTGCCTGTTGGATTGATATCACGTAACACAAGGTTCAGGTGGCAAGGCAGACCCAGTTTGCAGTGTGTAGTCTAGCTTACCCCCGAGCAGTTTTACATGATACTACTCTGCACACAGTGGACGAGTTGGGATGCTTTTATTACTCAAACATTAAAGGCTTCCTGCAGTTTCATAAACAGTTCAGAGTAGAGCCTACACGCTCTCTTCCATTGACACTGCAATAATTCAACTTTATCAATGCTGGTTTGGGAGCTTGCACACCATTGTGAACCTGATGAAGGCAATTTGCCGAAACGTTGGAATGATTATTGTGAAATGAGTTGAATAATTGCAGTGTCAATGGAAGAGGGCGTGTAGGCTCTACTCTGAACTGAAACATTAAAGTTCTAAAAATTCACTGTTAGGACAGGGACCAAAAGCACACCAGCCCATAATGTACCGGATTCGGTCAGAAAAAGTCCAGGATTCACTTCTATGCCCTATACACGTCACACAGGCACACACATAGGCAGATGCATACACAGCTGCTACATACCAGATTGAGGTAGCACAGTTCCATCTGCCGACAGCGCGGCGACGAATGGCACACGCACAACACCAGCTAGTTTCACTTGCGTGGAGACAGGCCCATCAAGTGCTTGCGCCAACATTGCCGACATGGAGCGCATTACGTCCTGCAGAAAGGACGATTGAATGAAATATCAAACACAAGACGATGATGCCCAGTAGTCATTACAGACAAACCT
>NC_088643.1:87171496-87198996 GCF_964019385.1 Sycon ciliatum
ACACACACACACACACACACACACACACACACACACACACACATACACAGAGATCTGGAACCCACCAGCAAGATGTGTAGTCATTGGCGATGCCTCCTGCAAGTAGCCAAGGTTTCCTTCCACCAAGCTAGAGACACAGAGCCTTGCTTGTACCAGAGCAGATTCATCCTGGATATTTGCGGTTCTATACAAACACAGCAGTGACAACGACAACAATGATAACAACAAGGTTACAAGAATATGAACAGCAGCAACAACATGCTGCAAGACCACCATCTAACAAGGCTCGAGCGTGAGGATGCTAAGCACGGCTGGTAGTAATAAAATCACCACTTCTGGGTGAAATAGAACCAGTGTTAGGGTAGATTTGTGAACCAGAGTTAGAGTAGGGTTTGTGAACCAGAGTTAGAGTAGGTGTGTGTGGCAATTGGTGGGTAAACATTGACCCAGCAATCATGTTGTGCAGCATGTATTTTAGTGAGACTTTTCCACACTACTGTAAATATACAAAATTTCGGCGCTGCAAAATTTCGGCACTTCACGATTTTTGACATTTCGGCGGCGATTTATTTTCGGCGTGGGGTAGAGGGCACGGTATAGTGCGACAGATGCTGTGAAAATTTTCATCGGCGTTTTAATTTAGGCGTTATGGGTCGGTGCCGAATTTAGCCGAAATTAAATAGCTGCCGAAAATTTGTATATTTACAGTATTGGTGAAGTGACTTGCAGAAATCAAAATGCTGCACTGATTATGACACTACGCTATTGTGTACGTAGTAGCTGCCTGGGAACGAGCATCATCGCATCGTGTCTCGCCCAGCATTACTGGTACATCACATTCTACGAGTGTGCTCTCCAAGCTCACACTGCAAAACGCAAGTCGTGTGTGAACGAGTAATTACTGTGTATGTACGTCAGATGCAGGACAGTAGCTGTGCTTACTTCATGTACGTGAGAATACTGTTGATAAGCGGCAAGGTAACAAGAGATGGGCCGCCGTTATGCAGCATCCAGATCAGCTTCGGAGCTACCTTCTGCCTGCAAACCATATGAAAACAACAAGCAGCAGTGCCAACAGAGATAAAGATTTAAATTTTTTTTTAAAGCTTCCCAGTCACACACCATGTGCTTCGGTAGTTGGCAATACAGTGCAGGTACTGATACTGTGGAACTGGACAACTGCAGACTGCAGTACAAATACTGTACAGGTGCTAGGTGTGCCACTGTGAGTCTGTGAGTCTGTGAGTCTGTGAGTCTGTCACACTTCACATCATGTTACAATAATCTACAATCCTGTATGTGAACATGACTATGATGATTACTAAACCTTAGTCAGATTCTAAATTTTCTAATTCTGAATGGTACAAGTGTGGGCAGAGGACTATCCCTACTGTTTCAGAACATGAGTGCATAGAGAGGTCAGAGCAGCTTGAGACAACAGCTGAGTCACTCCAGTTGTGGGTCTAGATATTTCTGCTTGAAAATATCGGCAAATATGTCATGAAGCTACACTAGGTAAAACATGACACACTTCGTCCAATTTGATTGTCCAGGTCTCAACGGGTTTTAGACAGCTCTGCAGATTAGTGACTAGCCTTACACAACAGCTGGGTAGCAGACTTCACTTGCACACATCTCCGACAGAACATGCCCCATGGCCTGAGAGTTCATTTGTCCAAGTTGATCATGGTGAAAGCACACGGCAGAACTGAGTATCTTGTGATATACAGGCAGACGGTCACTGTAAACACAGGCACACACAAACACATCAAATACATTGTGTGCTGTTAAATCTTCTCCTCTCTCTCTCTCTCTCTCTCTCTCTCTCTCTCTCTCTCTCTCTCTCTCTCTCTCTCTCTCTCTCTCTCTCTCTCTCTCTCTCTCTCTCTCTCTCTCTCTCTCTCTCTCTCTCTCTCTCTCTCTCTCTCTCTCTCTCTCTCTCTCTCTCTCTCTTGTATTTCTGTCTTGCACCTCTGTCTCTGTCTCACATACACCCCTCCCCCCGCCCACACACAGGCATACACGCACACCGGCCCACACCCACACGCATACATGCACACAGAGGCACACATGCATAGGTGCACACAGATACAGATATACACAGGCGAACTAAATGACACCATCAAGCCATACTTACGGGCTGAGGCTGGACAAGCGAAGCAACTTGAGCAGGGCACAGAGGTCAAGCAAATTCAAGTCCTCAAACAGACCACTGAAACACAAACAGAACAGCAACAACAATTGAACATTTGGAGTCATCTTCAAAAGCGCACCTTGTTCAGACGACAGACGCATCAAGTTAACTTTGTGTTCTGACAGACAGTCCTGCACAGTGAGTCAGAAAGGTTGTGCTCGGATAGATGCTCTTACAAGCAGAGCATCAGGAGAGCAGGCCAAAATAGATCCACTGAAACACCAGCGTACCCAGTGCAGGCGATTGTCACATGACCTTGATCCGTATTCTTGATGTTGTGGTCCGTTCACGCAGAGAAGCACTCACTGGCACTAGCACTTTCGACTGGCAGCTTGCATTTGTGCGGCTCAGAAGAAGCAGTCTACTTTATTACGTTCAACATTTGTCAAATCCTAGAAGAGAAGATAATAACGACAGCAGCAAGCATGATGGAACATGAAATATCCCTACCTGAAATGCTCTTTCCACACTGGCACTAAATGTTCAAACGTTTTCGCCATGGCCACATCCAGTAAATCTGAGCCGCAGTCGTGCATGTAACCATCATGTACGCGATCTAGAACGGCGATAAGCGGTGTGGCGAGTCCTTGCAATGCAGTGCGCATGTAGGGTGAGCTACGAGAGAGAACACACAGATGATGGGCAATGTCCACAGCAGTACACTTACAAGTGCAGCTATTTCAAAACACGATGCACACAGAGAGTGGCGCCCGGTAGCTAGTAGCAAATACACACAATCACAACAAATCAGAACTGTTCAACACAAACAGAAGTTCCTATGGTTCCTGAAACGAATGTCAACAAATGCCCTGTATGATATGAGTGCAATGCAGTACAGTCTTAGGGCTACTCTATATGACTGACCCATCAGTAAAGAAATCATGCGCTAAGTGGCAATGCTTGACGATATCCATCAACGACGGTGGGAGCTTGGCAACACCATCGGTAAAGTTCCACAGCACTGGCATTGAATTTCTACCGACAGCCAGTACTGGAACGCTCTGTAGCACAAAGTAGTGCAGGCACACACACACACACACACACACACACACACACACACACACACGCGCGCGCGCGCGCACGCATACACACATACGGAACAACCACCGTAAGCGCTCATGGCAAGAAAAGCGGGGCCACACACCAGACAAAACTTGTATCTGCAAAATGTTTTTTGATATCGCCTTGCATCCTCTGTAGTTGAACTTTGGGATTAGCAGCTGCTCATTCATACAGGGTGGGGGAAATGACTGCAAAAACACAAAATTATTAGTGTCCTTACGCAAGAATAGCTGTTAGAGTCATTTCCCCCACACTGTATGAATGAGCAGCTGCTAATCCCAAAGTTCAACTACAGAGGATGCAAGGCGATATCAAAAAAAACAGGCCAGCGGCAACAGTAGCAATGTGGTGGACTTAGCAATGAGTTATCAATGAGTTATCAATGGTACCTTGGGCGATGCATCGCACAGAGCCTGTGACAGTAGCAACTCCTCCAACTTAGGACCAGATATTCCAAGCTGGATCGAAAACAAAACCAGGCACAGCATACGGGCCAGAGATTCGAGTAAAGGGACAATAAAGAGAGGTTTAGGACACGGGCACTGGACAAGAAGATTTGAATACAAAGCATTCATGGTTCGGAGCTTCGCTTGGCACATAAAACAGGGTCTGCTACACACACACACACACACACACACACACACACACACACACACACACACACACACACACACACACACACACACACACACACACACACACACACACACACACACACACACGCGCATACACACACACACACACACATACACACACACATGTACGCACGCACGCACGCGCGCGCACACACACATACACACACATGCACACACACGCACGCACGCACGCACGCACGCACGCACGCACGCACGCACACACACACACACACACACATGCACGTATGTGCAGAGGTATTGCATGGAAGTGTGCAAGCGGCACTTTTTTTGCTCATGTGGCAAGTTGAAAGCGGTTCGTCACACTGTCCTTGTCCACCATAATGCTGATTTCTATGCCCCATGGTTACTCTTTAGACTGGAAGGAGCAACATACTTGAATATACTAAGTCCATAGTTGCCTTTCCTGTACATATTCTAGTCCACATTAGCAGAAGAACCTTTGAGTTGACATTTAGCGACAGAGAGAACATGAGGGCTAGATCTATGGATATTTAATGGCACTGAAGAATATAGTTACAATCACATCACAGGTTGTTTACTTGTATTCGTGTACAGACAAAACGGGAAGAGAGAGAGAGAGAGAGAGAGAGAGAGAGAGAGAGAGAGAGAGAGAGAGAGAGAGAGAGAGAGAGAGAGAGAGGAGGAAAGAGTTTTCAAAAGTGGACAGCAGCAGCACTGCTGCAGACTTGCGCAGTGTACAGGCAGCATCACACTTACATGTGCACAGATGAGCGCCAAGGTCTCACGGTACTGCACTCCTTTGCCATCATGATCATCGAGACGTTCCACAGCTTGGAGAAGGGACGTGACTGCAGAACCCAGGGTCTCATGCCACTGTTGCCAGTGGGGCTCTGTGGGCACTTCCACACATCTAAACCTTCCACAGGAGGTATAGGATGTCAATGCTTCCAAAACCAGCTCTTGATCACTTGGAGTTGGTGCTCTCAAGCTGGCATAGTTTATCAGCAGCCTCAGTAAAATCTGTGCAAATAAGGCCAGGAAATCGCCACAAATGCAACTTTATCAGACGTTGAACACGAGCAGCTACAGGTTACTTAGGCTGCGTTTACACGACAACGATTGAAAACGATTTGCGTTTACACGACAACGAAGTAGGACCTAAACGGAACGAAATCGTTGCGTTAACTACTATCGTTTACACGACAACGCCCGAAAACGATACCTAAACGGAACGAAATGGAAACGCACTTCAAAGTGTTTTGAAACGTTTTCAAAACGTTTTCAAAACGTTTTCGTTCTCGTGTAAACGGTGAAAACAGTGAAAACGATTGGAAACGGAGCGCGGTCATGGGAACCATTCCGCGCGGGACTATATTTCGCGGGAAATACCTGACCTTGGCGACCACCAGCGCGTACCAACTCCAACTAACGTGTTACTTCCCGCCCTTGCGCCAAGCCAGCACGTACTAACTCCAGCCTGCTCGCCCGTTTTCCGTTTTCGTGTGAACGGTTCAAAACGATTTGCCGTTCTCGTGTAAACGGTTTGAAAACGATTCAAGGCCAGCCCGTTTTCGTTCCGTTTCGTTCCGTTTCGTTTCGTTTCGTCTCCGTGTAAACGCAGCCTGAGTATATAGTGTACACATCCAGGATCTCACATCCAGGATCTCATTTTAAAATATGTACAAGTACCTGACTCCACGTGCAGATCCGTATATAGTCTATAAAATGGAGCTGTACAGTGCTGTTCAATGAAATCTGGATTGAGGGAAAGAGCAACGCTGGGTGCACTTGGGTGCACTGCAGCCCTGCCCTGCTCTGTCCTGCCCAGCCCTGCCCTGCTCTGTCCTGCCCAGCCCTGCCCTGCCCTGCCTTATAGCCCTGCCCTGCCCTGTCCAGCCCTGCCATGCCCTACACATGTGTGTGCTATGGTTACATGAAGACACACAAGCCTACACGTCTAGCTCGTAAATCTTTTTCTGCATGTTGCCCAGCATTGTACAGTGAGCAGAACTAGTACAGTTGTGGCAAGTGAAATCCAACACTTGGCATAAGGGACTGCACCATGCAGTCTGCAGCCCTGCATACGTACAGTACATGTGTTACATACAACTTTATCTGTCTGATGACAAAATTCGTACTCATCACAGTCAAGGTTCAAAAGGTTAAGGTGCTGGCAAAAATGAATGGGGATTGGATACCAATACTCCTCATGTGTACCATATTTGTGAACCGTGTGTATCTACGCTGTGATCTTTCAATCTGTTTGGGATGCATACGGCTCTATAGTACAAATTAGGTGCAGTGCATTACATCATTGATGTCCATTTGTGGCGCTGTCCCCTATGGCAAGTGTCGGATTTCACTTGCCACAACTGTAGATGTGCAATACAAATTACTACACCATTGTACTAATCAAGTGTAATTGCTGCCCTGTGTAACACACACTATACCACCGCAGCTTAGCTCACTGACATGCTTACAGTAATAATTCTTTCCATAGAACTACTACACTCACCGTCTGGCTTTGTTCAGCGGGTATATCATTCTGCCAAGCGTTGGCCAAGACAGCAGCGTGCTCCTCCAAGCTGAACAGATCTCTTCTTCGTGCAGCCTCCAGTTTCGGCCACATGCGCGCATACACAGTGCGCAGCAGTGGACTGGCACCGGCTGATGCAGGCGTTGCTGGCGCTGGCACATGAGACTGCTGATCCGAGGGTTGGCATTGATTCGAGGCGGCACTGCTGTCATGAGCGGCCTGGCTCAGCACATACACTTCGCTCAGGAGACTAGTACAGTGGTGAGCTGATACATACTCATATGTCGACAAGGCCACAATACGCTTTCCGATCTCTTCCAGAATGTCGGGAAGGAAGACATACTTCGTTTGCTGCAGACACACAACAACAGCATGTGATACAGCTCATTTCTTACTGGCCCGCTCCAGGCAAATATCCACGCCTCGTTCAACACAATCCTGAATTACTCACAGTAAGCACAGGATGGACAAAGATGCAGTGACTACGGGCACGTTCCAATACACACAATTCCATCCATCTAGAATGCACACACCGTTCAATTACACCAATTTCTGCACCGGAATCCACAGAATCTAATTCTGCCCCATTCCAAGGTGAAGACGGACCTTCTAAGTTCTAATCCTCCTTTTTAGTCACTCAGACTTACGAATATTCTTAATTCTCCCACCGGGATATACACATTAAATTTTGGTCTACGCTTTCTTGACACCACGCATGCCTGCTGCATGTAACGTTTTACTACTGATTTGCACAAAGAGTTGTACCAAGAGTACATAATCCCCAGAGTGTGCAACACCTGATCCAACTCTGCATAGGGTCTTGGTCGAGCGTAATCGGATCTTCTGATGTCATGCGTACACTCCACACCAGCACAAGGCCGGTCTCGAGGCAGGGCACCATTGTTTTTGATCCTAGAGTACCCGCGACTCCCCGGGTTCCCCTCAGATGTGTACGGTATTATGACGCAAAGATCCGATTACGCTCGACCAAGACCCTATGCAGAGCTGGATCAGGCGCTGCACACTCTGGGGGTTATGTACTCTTGGTTGTACACGTGACATCTTTCCATGGTTCTAGAGAGCGATCATGAGTATAGATAGATTCCAGCTGTTCGTTTACATGGCCGCAATCCGCTCATCCTGGCCATTGACAATTCCAAACCTGGGTCAAGAACGTGTAAAGAAATGCACCCTGTGTCTGATGAATACGGATAAAAGCAGGAGAGAAGACAAGTAAGACATAGAGTAAATACCTTTTTGATATCAGCAGTCAAGCGTAACAAGTCCAAAACTCTTCTCAGTGGCATGTCTCCAACAACGGCATGGATAAGATGCAGCACCTCATGTGGTACACCGAACACGTTTGTCTAGCGATAACAACAGCAAACGAAGCGAGGCAGAATAAGCTAGCGAGCATCAGACCCTCAGACTGTCCACACACACATGCCTACACATGATCACACAACCACTTGAAGTACCGTAATGCCGCGTATAAAAGCAGTTGCTTACGGCCGTATAAGCCGGGGTTCAAACCATGCTTGTATTCAAGTTTTGCTTCTATTCAAAACATGCTTCTACGTCAACATCATCAGTCTAAACTGTGCAGTACATACTGCCACACACACACTTGCATGCGTACCTTGCAGAGATCGGCTTCTATTCAAATCGTGCTTCTGTGTCCCGACGGGCTTCGAAAAATCGGCTTCTATTCGAGTCATGCTTCTATACAGGTCATGCTTTTATACGCGACACTACAGTATGCGCCACTTGCAGGACAATGGCATGCAGAATACCATGAAGGATATGGAGAGGACAGCAAGATACACCAACTCCTGGTACTTTAAAGAACTACTTGTATTTATAATACAACACATATCGATGGAGGTTCAGGATAATCAAATTCTACATGGATACCTCCTACGAGTATTCTAAGCACCAAGTCAAAGCACACGATTTAAAGTGTGAGGTAAACTTTACCTTATCAACTTTCTCATGAAGATTAACAAGATCGAGGCAGCAATGCGGCAGCGCGAGACCTCGCCTGAAGATGTCGTGCACAATCTTCGCAACCGTTTTCGAAAAGAGCTTTTCCATTGCCAAGCTTTGCCTCTGCGTCCAATGCGGAGGGTAAGTGGTAAAGATCTCAACCAAGGCATGACTGGTTGCCTCATAGACCCTCTCCTCAGCTTCCTTGTCGAAAACCGAGGCCCGCTTAATGCCACATACAGTCACCAGTTTGTCTGGTATGGATAAAGGATAACACACAAACACAAAACCTCGGTATTGAACATAACAGTAAAACACATGCACTCTCTCTCTCTCTCTCTCTCTCTCTCTCTCTCTCATCTCGTCTTGTCTTGGTTGAGCACTCTTTCTGGTTTGCATCTAAGTTATCTGTTTTACGCTGCAGTGCAAGGCTGGCTATGTTCCTCGTCGTTGGAGCACTCTAACTTATGACACTTTCAGTCAATTAAAGAAAAGAAGCTTTGCAGCTCACTGGCCAGCCGCCTTCATTGCAATCAATTCAGCCAGCCATGCTGAGTTCCGCTGAAGAGGCATAAGCCATAACAATATTGAAACAGCAGCTACTGTGTTGTACCTGTGTTGTACCTGTCCAGAGATTGAGTGCACATAGTACTCAGTAACTGCGTGCACATTGTACTCAGTAACTGCGTGCACACAGTACTCACAAGCAGCTGATGCGGATTTCAGACAGTTGAAGATTTCCACTGCATGCTCCAAACGAACAACAGTACTCTCCAGTAGATGCTTGTGGTAGAAGTTCCAAAACGACCATTCCTGGATAACAACAAAAAGGAAATTACAAGATTGCAGAAACACGGAAATAGTGCAAAAAAATTAACAACACGACTCAACATTTTAAAGTACAATAAGCCACGCAAAGAAGACCGAGACTACAGTAGATCACATAATTATCAAGCAGCCAGAACACCAAAGTTTGTTCACACAATGACTAGACTGTAGACAATGCGGCGGCCACGTGTAGGAGTAAAACAACACAGTACTAACCTTGGGTGACATGATTCGGTTGGGCAGCGGCTGGCCCACGTGATGTGGCACAGTGCGTGCAATCGTCAACAAGTGACCTGCATCTTTCATTGGCGATGGATCTTTGGCGGACGTAATCAGCGACAACACATCTACAAAAAGCTGTAGAATCACAACAAAACAAGGCACAACACCAAACTTTGCAAGCATGCCATACCATGCCTGATGCATGCCATACCATGCCTGATGCATGCCATACCATGCCTGATGCATGCCATACCATGCCTGATGCATGCCATACCATGCCTGATGCATGCCATACCATGCCTGATGCATGCCATACCATGCCTGATGCATGCCATACCATGCCTGATGCATGCCATACCATGCCTGATGCATGCAGCATCACAGACTCGGAGTCTACATACAGATTATGAGCTTTGAATTCCCAGCGGAAATGCAGAGAAATGTCAAAAGTATTCCAATACACACAAGCAAGACAAAGCCATGTCAGAGCGGCTTGTTAATTAATCTGCGTCTCATGTCCTACACACTACATAGTAGGCACCATGACATTGTACGCAGCTGTGTATTGAGGCTCTGTATCCAGTGCATTGAGGCTCTGTATCCAGTGCATTGAGGCTCTGTATCCAGTGCATTGAGGCTCTGTATCCAGTGTATTGAGGCTCTGTATCCAGTGCATTGAGGCTCTGTATCCAGTGTATTGAGGCTCTGTATCCAGTGCATTGAGCACCATTCCGGCAGCTGTTGCTACCCTCTAGACTGCCCCTACGCGAACATTGTAATGAGAGCCTGCTACTCTGGCGGGGGAGGATGGACATGTACACATAAATGCTAAATCTAAAATATTACTATGAAGTACAGTACAGTCTTATCAATGTGTTAAGCAAATTTTTAAAACCATTCAATAGCTGAGAAACTACATCAGTACCCCGAAGAACTGTCTCACCGAACTATCATGCACATTGCAGGCAGACAGCAGCTGAAGGATCTCCACAGATGTCGGAATAGAAGCACCAGTCGAATAGTTCACAAGAGATCTCAGCATTTGTATCTAATCAACAGCAAGGAAGGAGATACCAAAATCGAACACCACACCAATGCAAGAACTATACATGTACCACGAAAAAGTGACACACAACAAATAACATCTTTCGGACATGCTCGTATTCACTTCAATTGATCTTGGACTGTGCTGCTATCACAACAGTGCGAGGTACCGGTACATGCCATTTCATCGTCGAGAAACCTGCTACTATAGTATGTGCCTAAATTTCAACAATTTTCTGACAACCCATGCTCCCGGTCATTATTGGAGACCTGGACTCTTTTCGTACTTTTAAGAAATAATACGAGCACAGTCTCTAAAGAGCACACAGACCTTGTGTGCGAGCACAATCTCTAAGCAGTGTGGGTCACAATTGAAGTATGCAACAGTTCACTGACTGCATGAAAAACAACAATGCAGCATGCCAACAAGCACATGCTTGTTAGGAGGAATAACGATCTACTGGTTCCTTTCTGGTGCCCAATGTAACTTGAAACATACATTTTGACAATAATTATTATGTATCTCCCTGAGTACTCGAGTGTAGGTTTCAAAAACCTGACACGTTAAGATTTACGCATTTACTGCCATTTAGATATTGGTCCATTGCAAAAAAAGGACGTTATGTTATACTTGCAGTAGCACCGGAAGATGGCGAAATGTTGAATCATTGCTATAAAAAATTGATAAAAAATTGATGTGAAAACGATGTGCAGTGTTTTGCAGAGTTATGAGAACGAGCTTGTCAGCTCGAATGCCTTTCTTCTAAATGAAACTGCAAGAAGCCTCACTCTTACTTCTGAACTGGTAGATCTGTAACTGAAATAATAAGAACCCCAGGCTCTTATACGAGAGAGAGAGCATGGGAAGTGGATGCAAGGGACACTGGCACAGCTCCTTACCTTTGCATCCCAGGGAAAATACGGAATAGTACTCTTGAAGTGCATAGCAACTGAGCCTGGTAGCTTCTTCAGTGCAGCTGCATGGGTTTTCAGGAGCTCCTTCACGTCAATGCCATACTACAGCAAGCAAGAAATAAGATATGGCACATTACAATGGTATTACTTCGATATACAAAAAAATGAATCAATAGAAACCTACCGGTGTGTGAGATTAAGTCTGACTGTTTTCCACATACATGTATGTGTGTACATACACCAGCACTATCCACATCTGTAGGTACCAGTACACCACTATCCACATCTGTAGGTACCAGTACACCACTATCCACATCTGTAGGTACCAGTACACCACTATCCACATCTGTAGGTACCAGTACACCACTATCCACATCTGTAGGTACCAGTACACCACTATCCACATCTGTAGGTACCAGTACACCACTATCCACATCTGTAGGTACCAGTACACCACTATCCACATCTGTAGGTACCAGTACACCACTATCCACATCTGTAGGTACCAGTACACCACTATCCACATCTGTAGGTACCAGTACACCACTATCCACATCTGTAGGTACCAGTACACCACTACCGTCCGCATACATAGGTACACAATCACTCTGAAAGGATCAAGGCACCACAAGCAGCTTCTACACTGGTTATTATTACAAAGAAGGAAACCAGCCTGTGAACAGTACTGTTTCGTCCTTTGGGTGAGCAAATATCAAAGATGAGTTAATTTTCAAAGAAACCAGAAAGCAACTAGCGGTATGATCGGCCACACAAGTGTGCGAAGCTAGTAATATTGCAAAGTACGTTCGAATGTGCTAAAACTCTGATTTTAGCACTGCCTCTGTGAACAAGTTATCAAGGAACAACACCATGATCAGTACACATACCTTGCCATTACCACCGCCTTCCACAAGAACAGAGAGAGTAGCCATCAGAGCTGCTAAATCTTCTGGTTGCCCAACGGGCCATACATCCAAATGAGACTTCACAACGTCGGCAGGAAATGGCACGGTGAAGCCAATCTTGGACCATAGCTTGACAAAGCT
This sequence comes from Sycon ciliatum, assembly GCF_964019385.1. Taxonomy (NCBI): domain Eukaryota; kingdom Metazoa; phylum Porifera; class Calcarea; order Leucosolenida; family Sycettidae; genus Sycon; species Sycon ciliatum. The sequence continues at coordinate 87,183,947 of NC_088643.1, forward strand.
ACATACCTGCCGACATATAGAGCACAACGAACAACACTCAACGAACGAAGTCTTCTCCAGCCATAAAACAGAGTCGACTATGACTTCCATGGCCCTGATTGGCACAAATGCAACTATTTCTTACACTTTGGTGAACTAAGTTACTTGCACAACTATAAGAATGCTTGAGAGGAGACCAGGGGCTACTTGTCACGTCGATCGACTTGTACACCTACTGTGTATGCACACAGTCTGAGGAGACTTGGCACAAGTACACAGTACATTTGCCAACACATCCACTGTATACACGGTGCGTATAACCATTGGCCATAGAAAAAGAAGAAAAAAAGAAATAAAGTAGTTTGATGCGGGCTGGCATTTTGTTTTGTTTGGTCTGGCCTTATGCAGTACTGTCCGCACGAGATTCGGCGGGGAATATCCCTGTTGATAATGATCTCAAATCTCTTGGCAACTCGTTGAAAGCCACTCACAATCACAACAAAACATGCTTTCTCTTCACCGCTCCTGTTCGTTTCATCAGCACGGAACACACAAGGCTAAACCATTTATAGTCAACCTCGCAAATAACTACGTTGGGTATATGTGCTTGTAATTGTGTCACCAGTAAGGAATGTGGAGATTGCACATTCAACCATGTAAACATGGTCTTCTGGCAGCATCAGCGTGTCATGCCCATGCGCTTATATGTGAGGGTGCGCTTATACGCAGTTAAAGGGCACATGCGCCTCTATGCACGTCATTACAGTAACACCATTATCTCCATGCCTAGCAACTATTTGACTGCTGCATACAATCAACCTTGTGAATAACGACAACTCCCAAAAAAGATAACAACACTTTTATCATGCGTCATCGACGGTCATTGTTCGCAAGGTTGACTGAAATTATGTCTCCCAGTACTGGCAGTAGTCTCACTACAGAATAATTCACTAGGTATGAAACATGTTGTATCATCTGGCAGACTGAAATTTATTTCACGTCTTGATATTGATCTCCACAGAAAACTATCATAAGAAAACTATGAAAAATTCAACATTTTCCTAGAGAAAACATACCTGCTCGGGAGAGAAGTCTAGGGCTCGGAAACACAGCTCTGGAAGCACCGACTCTTGGTAGTCCTGCTGCAGTTGGCAAGAAGATGGTTGAGTAAGTGCCGAGTCGAAAGGGGAGAGTGGAACGTGCTGCTGCTGCTGCTGGAACGATGTAAACAGACTGCGGCCCAGTGAGATCAGTAAATCAGATGGAACCTCGTCTGCACGAGACATCACTACAGGCAGTGCAGGTTGCAAAGTCCTGGGCAGATACACACATACAAAGCCAATAACGTAAATGCGCATTATTTCTCAGCATGCCGTGTACATGTAGAAGTCCTGACATGACTCACATTCTTGACGATATAACACCCAGGTATTACAAGTACAAACAGTACATGTACACAGCACGCCGTGTAGCTTGATACCCCGAACTATATATCAGAGACTGTTTTGACAAAGATTTTATCCAGGCATAGTTTCAAAACTCAAAACAAGCCCACTCATCCTCAGATGAAGATCTTCACGGACAAAACGGCTCTTACTGAAGGAACGGCTGGAAACTAGGCCAAGACCTCTGCATGACCAGAGCTTCAAGGAACTCTTCCAATTTGGAGGAATCTTCAACATTGTCCAAGAACTTGGATGTGGCAATAGACTGCAGTAGTGACTGAAGCCATCTTCGCCAGAATTCAATATTCCCTTCAGAAAACTCCACGATTCTCCGAACTGACGGCACCTGGGTACACAGACAAGAAGGAAAGTACATGGGGAAGGAGAAGACAATCAGGCAAGCACATGAATGAATATGGCTCGAACATGCTACATCACAGTGGCCCAGGGAGTCCACAAATAACGACACACAGACCCACTGTAGATACTAGGGCTGCAACGGGTAGGGGTTTGGCCGGGTAACGAGTTCCGAGTATTTCTATCCGGGGAGCATGGGTACCCTATCGTGTGTGTGTGTGTGTGTGTGTGTGTGTGTGTGTGTGTGTGTGTGTGTGTGTGTGTGTGTGTGTGTGTGTGTGTGTGTGTGTGTGTGTGTGGGTGGGTGTGGTGTGGGTGTGTGTGTGTGTGTGGTGTGGGTGGGTGTGGGTGTATGTGTGTGTGCGTGCGTGTGTGTGTGCGTGTCACTGTGTAATAGATGGATAGATAGATAGATAGAGAGAGAGAGAGAGAGAGAGAGAGAGAGAGAGAGAGAGAGAGAGAGAGAGAGAAAGAGAGAGAAAGAGAGAGAGAGAGAGAGAGAGAGAGAGAGAGAGCGAGAGAGAGAGAGAGAGAGAGAGCTCCTGCACCCGTCACGATGATTGGACATCGACCTCGCATGGACTTCAGACTGTTGCTTCCCAAACAAAAAAAGAATGCATAGCTGGAAGCAGCAGGGGTCAAGATGCATGCAGGCCAACCGGAACCGGTCCGGTGGTCAGGTTATCACCGGGCCAACATTTTATCCACGAACACACGTACATATGTGTTTACTACTATGGAAGCCATGTGTACCCGGCATATCATACGCAAAGTATGAAAGGCACTGAAACTGCCAGACCAATCCAAAACTGCTTCCGGCGGTCCTGGCATGGATTATTGGCCATGACATACTGGTATCAAACAACATTAACTAGCCTATACTGGTATTGCACATTTCCGTTTCACCGCCTTTTCCGAGGCCACATGATAATACAAGTAGACACTGCATTATTTGATGCATGCTACTGCCTACACTCACCAAAGCTGAACACTCCTCCGCTGGAATGATACCACCGCGGTCTATTGCATTGTGAACGTAGTTGTTGTTGAGCAGTCCAAGGACATGGATCTTATCTGTATTGCCACCTTGACATTCTCTCAGTGCTCTATCGTAACACTTCACCACATGTAAGACTTGGGGACGAGAAAATGTACGCCCTTTCTGGAGTTCTGAATGCAGCTCTTTCTTCAGCCAATGAGCAGAATTAAGCTTTTTTGTAGGCAGTACGTAAGATTTAGGGACAGGGGTACTTCCAAGCTCCAGGACACTTCTGTGAATGTCCTCCTTCTCCAAACTCTTTCTGGTATCGTCTACTTCAGCACTTTGAAGCTCTTCGGCGTGAGAACTACAATACATTCGCCCAGAGACACTGGGACGAGTCCTTAGAGATGTGCAACGCTGACCAGAGGACACTGTCCACCTCAAACGTGACAACATGGTGAAATTGAGGAGATCCACACACAACGTTAACACTACATGCACGAAGAAGTAGTTTTCACTCTTATTTGCTCGGTTTTATAAATGCCCAGAGGTCAACAATGATATTACAAGCGCTTCATCGAAATAGGAAAAGCCAATGCCAATGCAATGGCGAACCAAGACGAAGATCAAGGTTCATGAATTCACTTCAAACTCAAAATAGCAATCTCTGCCAAAAGAAAATTATGTGCACGTGATGTTGACGAGATTTGACGTCATGATTTTTGAATTATTTGACCCAAAGACAATTGGATAATCTACTTACATGTACCATGAATACATCTTCTCCTTTAGTTCGAATTAATTATTTGACCGTGCTGTCGCTCACTAGCAAACTGTTACTCAGTAGTTAGATTTGTCTTGGGTCATTCCAGTGGACTTCGGCAGGTGATGGACGAACTGAAATAATCTAGAGGAAGGAAAAAAAGGTTGGACGCTAGTTTATATTTAGATGGACATTGATTTTATTTATGTTTTGAGCAATACGTGATGTAGAACAACTGTTTATAGCGTATTCACATCTACACTGCAGATATCAAGGCATGAAGCATTCTCCGTATGTCATTGCACACGATTGAGAATGTCATGAGAAGTTTTGAATCTTCTTGCAGTTTCAACGATGTAGAATACACTCAAGTGGACACTCCCATTCCAAAAGACACCGAAAATCCGAACTAGCTTCGTTATATAAGAACATTTCGGCCATCATGAGATACAAATAGTGATGCTATCAAGCTGGCAAGGGGCAGCTTATAATATGTGGAGTGTGTTCCGCCGATGATCTGTCAATTCTCACACTAAAAGTCTGGCGCCTATCAAAGTACAATGTACAAAGAGCGGCAGCTAAGATGCCAACACCACAAGTGTACTGTGAATCACTATACAATGCGTTGTAAAGAACGGCATCAGCAAAGGGTGTGGGTGATAATGCAAGTGAAAAAGAGAGGTGCCACCACTAGCAGTCTAGCTCAGGCTACTGTCAGTTTTCTCATATCACCTCTGGATCTCAATTGCCTCGTGCAATTTGCAAATTGGCCTTATCAGCTGACAGTAGCCTGGGCCAGGCTGCTGTGGCACCTCTCTTTTTCACTCGCACGATCACCCACCTTTGCTGATTGTTTTCTTCACAGTGCATTGCACAGTGATTCACAGTACACTTGTGCTGTAGGCATCTTACTATGATCTTAGCCGCCGCTCTTCGAACATTGCACTTTGATAGGCGCCGGTATTTCGGCGTGAGAATTGACAGATCATCGGCGGAACACACTCCATATAACCTTCTCCTTGTCGGCTCGAATAGGATTATTGTTTGTACCTGATGATGGTCAAGTGCCGAAATGTTCGAATATAACAAAGCTGGTTTGGCATTTGCAGTGTCATTATTTTGATGTGTCATTTGTGTGTGTGTGTGTGTGTGTGTGTGTGTGTGTGTGTGTGTGTGTGTGTGTGTGTGTGTGTGTGTGTGTGTGTGTGTGTGTGTGTGTGTGTGTGTGTGTGTGTGTGTGTGTGTGTGTGTGTGTGTGTGTGTGTGTGTGTGTGTGTGTGTGTGTGTGTGTGTGTGTGTGTGTGTGTGTGTGTGTGTGTGTGTGTGTGTGTGTGTGTGTGTGTGTGTGTGTGTGTGTGTGTGTGTGTGTGTGTGTGTGTGTGTGTGTGTGTGTGTGTGTGTGTGTGTGTGTGTGTGTGTGTGTGTGTGTGTGTGTGTGTGTGTGTGTGTGTGTGTGTGTGTGTGTGTGTGTGTGTGTGTGTGTGTGTGTGTGTGTGTGTGTGTGTGTGTGTGTGTGTGTGTGTGTGTGTGTGTGTGTGTGTGTGTGTGTGTGTGTGTGTGTGTGTGTGTGTGTGTGTGTGTGTGTGTGTGTGTGTGTGTGTGTGTGTGTGTGTGTGTGTGTGTGTGTGTGTGTGTGTGTGTGTGTGTGTGTGTGTGTGTGTGTGTGTGTGTGTGTGTGTGTGTGTGTGTGTGTGTGTGTGTGTGTGTGTGTGTGTGTGTGTGTGTGTGTGTGTGTGTGTGTGTGTGTGTGTGTGTGTGTGTGTGTGTGTGTGTGTGTGTGTGTGTGTGTGTGTGTGTGTGTGTGTGTGTGTGTGTGTGTGTGTGTGTGTGTGTGTGTGTGTGTGTGTGTGTGTGTGTGTGTGTGTGTGTGTGTGTGTGTGTGTGTGTGTGTGTGTGTGTGTGTGTGTGTGTGTGTGTGTGTGTGTGTGTGTGTGTGTGTGTGTGTGTGTGTGTGTGTGTGTGTGTGTGTGTGTGTGTGTGTGTGTGTGTGTGTGTGTGTGTGTGTGTGTGTGTGTGTGTGTGTGTGTGTGTGTGTGTGTGTGTGTGTGTGTGTGTGTGTGTGTGTGTGTGTGTGTGTGTGTGTGTGTGTGTGTGTGTGTGTGTGTGTGTGTGTGTGTGTGTGTGTGTGTGTGTGTGTGTGTGTGTGTGTGTGTGTGTGTGTGTGTATACATTCGATATACATGTACTGATGTCTGATACCCTGAACATCAATAGTGATCATGTCGTGGTACACTACTTATGTTCTGTTTTCATGCTTTGTATTTCCCACAGACAATCAATATCATTACTCCAACTGGAGAGAGGGAGAGCAATGCTAAGAGCTGCACAACAGATCCATACCTTGAGATCACTTCGCATAGCTCGGCATTTCAACAGCAGCAGCAGCAGTAGCATGTCACTCATCCATCCCCGTACTGGTGTTCTGTTGGCTGACTCTAGCGATGATCATGCCCCGGCTACTGTACTGTCTGCACTGCGTCACTTCCCACCTAAGGGAAAGCTCCTTGTCATTGATGCCAACTCGCATAGCACAACAACTGACAATACAAGACTTGTTCAGCGACTCAAGATGGTACGCGATGTATATGCATCATGTCCGAATGATTCAGAAGTTGCAATAGCCGTGGACATGACATCAGCAGAACAAGTGTTTGACCGTCATAGCGTAGCATTGTCGAAATGTGATGTTGCACTGATATCAAAGGCGGCCATGGTGCGTCACAGTGACCTTGTTGCTAGGCTGTCCGCGTTGGGTGTTGAGCCCACTGTTGTAGATGACAGAAATGGAGATGCTCGCAATGGCGATGTTAGCCTGTTGGTAAGTACGTGTGGATGTAATTCATGTGTGTCTGTGCCTAAGTATGTGTAGATGATCCACATCAGGCTGCATCGCGATATGTTGGCTTCTCAAAGCATGTGGTACTAACGTGAGACTGAAGGAAAATGATACGAATTCTCATTTTGTAAAATAGAGGGCAAGCAAAATGGAACGAGTTATAAAGCAACTATCCACGACTGTGACAAGGTCAGAAAGTGTGATAACAGGGCACAAAACTGACAGGCTACTGAGACATTCAACGACTTGAGACCTAGCTCTAACATATCTCCAGTGCGCAAACCAACAGCCTTCCAACTTGGAAGGTTCAAGGTTAGGTAGGACCGAAGAGGGGAAGGTGAGCGCAGCGAACGTTCCATTGTGCTTTTCGTCTATTTTACATTTATTGCTGGCTCAGTATCCGAGTTAAATTCTCATTTTGTTCAGAAATCTCGTCTTTGGGGCTTGTGCAGTTTAGTGGCCTTTAGTCACTTGTCACCAGCAGGCATAGATCTTCACCGTTTCTTTTGGAAGGGCATGTACGCAAGCACACGCACGCACACACGCGCGCACACGTACACACACACACACACACACACACACACACACACACACACACACACACACACACCTTGGACCTTGAACCTTGGACACATTGTCAGGGATGATGGGGATTGAGCAGGTCCGGAGCAGCAGGGCCGTTGACGGGACGGGTCTCATGGTCTCCTGAAACGCAGACCGCCACTGCAGAGATCTACATGTAGTAAGTATACATGTAGGTGTACTAGTATGTGACACCAAAAAGTTAGGGTGCCAGTTTCCAATGAATGGACTGTAGGTGTACTAGTATGTAGGTTTATGCGCAGCCAAGTATTCCCAGGCATGCACGTTTCTAGAAATTGCCTGTTTCTCTTGTGCATGTATCTTTGTGTTCATGCAGCCTTTGTTTGATGGTTCCGGGGCCAAAGTGTATGACAATGTCGTATTGGGTAAGTCAACAGGATATGTTGGTGCGTGCACTCCTGTGCTAGTGTAAGCCTGGATTACAATGGGGTAGTGTGGGTAATGGTGAGCGTGCTTTTAGGTATATTCCACCCACAGGCTTGCTACAGGATCAGAACACAGACCTGCAGTTACTCAGGAGCTGTGACTCAGAGTGGTAGAAGAGGTGGATCAGCCTACGGTTAGGGACAGACGAGAGAGAGAGAGAGAGAGAGAGAGAGAGAGAGAGAGAGAGAGAGAGAGAGAGAGAGAGAGAGAGAGAGAGAGAGAGAGAGAGAGAGAGAGAGAGCGAGTGAGAGAGAGAGTGAGCGAGTGAGAGAGAGTGAGCGAGTGAGAGAGAGTGAGCGAGTGAGAGAGAGTGAGCGAGTGAGAGAGAGAGAGAGAGAGAGAGAGAGAGAGAGAGAGAGTGAGTGAGTGAGTGAGTGAGTGAGAGTGTGCGAGTGAGAGAGACTTTTCTGAACAGCACGCGGCAGAGTGATGAGTATGATGCACATGTGTGTACTGCGTAGGCAATCAGTGTGGCGTCATAAAGACATTGTGCGCGGAGAATGCTTTCACATGGATTATCAGTTGAAGATCAGGTGTGCATGATTACTGCTGTGTGTTCGTAAACAAGGCTTAGCGCACACACTAAACCACTAAACCATCATTTTACCAGGGTAGTGTTGTTTTTATTTATTTTGAAGAATTGTTTTTCTTCTGACTGTCCTTTTCAGCGAAAATGTACTTACCTCGCGTCCGAATTGTTGCAGACCCATGGCTGTTGTTACAGACGCATGGATGTTGTATTGTTGCAGACCCATGGCTGTTGTATTGGTGCTGTTACTTGGACATAGTGAATTGTATGTGCCTTTTCTGAAGCTTATAATAATACTTGTGTTCTATGACTGTGTAGGGGGTACGTTTGATCGCTTGCATTACGGCCATCGACTGTTCCTTGCGACTGCCTGCCTTCTGGCCCGCAAGAAATTAACAATTGGTTTGACCAGTCCGAAGATGTTAGGCAAGAAGACTTTGGGTGATATCATTCAGCCGGTGAGCGAGGATTAGACTGAATGTTTCCTGCGTAGAATATACTTGTTATGGGTGTATAGTGACGATTGACCTATGTCTAGCTCCACTGTAATGCTACACTTAGGGCGTGTTTGGTTGGTACGATCTAGAACAGGATCGAACAGCTGGTGCCCATGGAGCAACCTCATGCCAACCAAACGGTACTCCAGAAACAGAGTACGTTCATGTGAAAAGTGTGTCAAACGCGGTTGAATTCGTGAAATTGTGTACGAGTCACCATGGTCACTTTCTACGGTACACCAAGTGCATGCCAAGTGCAACCCAAAAGCGTATGCGCATGATCATTTGGGACCAAAATCGATGTTCCCGCCAGGTTACGCTGTGAAAAAGTAAAAATCTGGCTGCTCCAGCCTGGAGGCCGGAGCAAGTAGAACATGTTCTGGCCGACCCAGAACAGGCACAGTCCCAACCAAACTGAATCCTGTTCTAGATTGTACCAACCAAACACGCCCTTAATGTCTCTCATCATTGAGATTGACGCCCGTTCACTACGCATGTAAACTTTAAAATATATTATGTCCTGAGTGTACATCGTGCTCTGATGAAAATTCCCAGGTGGTGCACATGATAATTATTTTCATACAGAACAAGATAAACATAGCAAAGACAGTACGGAATGTCAAACACACAGGGAAGGCGATTCAGCAGAGCACTGTATGTACAATATAAATTATATAATATAAATTATTATTCAGTTGTTTCTCTGCCGATGATCCGTGTGTAACCAGGCCCAGCAATCTTGTAATAGGGTGATCAGGAGGATGACCATGTTTGTATGTTGTATTCTGTTCTGTTGTGCAGTTTGAGTACCGTAAGTCTTTCCTTGAGCAATTCTTGGGGCGTATCCGAGGCAATCTGGAGATCAACATAGAGAAAATCGAGGATGCAGCGGGTCCAGCTGGTGTTGATGGAACATTGCAGCTGCTTGTGGCAACGCCGGAAGTCGCCAGTGGCGTGGACTTCATCAACAAGATCAGAAAAGAAAAGGTAAGGATGATGCGAAGAGGACAACAGTAGTTGTAGCTAAGCCGGGTTGTTGTGTTTCTCAGCAAATCAACACGGCTAAGAGGTCGTGTAGTTCACAGAAAAACTGAATATTTTCTCAGTATCTGAACACGAAAATGTCACAACTCAGATACTGTACCACTAGTATGCGTTTCTATTCGTTGTTAGTAGTAGTAGAGTATGTCTGAGTCTGAATTACAAGTAGGTGGTCTTGGAAGTATGGTTTATTCTATCATAGATTCGCACACGCACTCACACACCTTTTTCTGCATGTAGATGTGCTATTCGAATTATCATTGCATTTCTTTGGTGGCATGGAAAGTAGCCGCAACCCTCCTCAACTATGCCGTTCACCACAACATTACCAACGTGTCTTTCTTCAAAATTCATGAAATGAATATGGAGAACTGTTCGCTACCTTTACCTTTTTTCTTTTGCTTACGAGCTGAGAAGTTGCGACTTTGGTGGTAGTATTAGAAGAAGGTGGCTGCTCCCAACGTTGGAGCTCATTCTTTTTGCCGGCTGACTGACACTTGGCTGACTTGGCTGAGTCACAACAGTCATGATTTAGTCAAGTGTCATTCAGTCGGCAGGAAGCTCCAACATTGGGAGCAGTCACCTTCTTCGCTTTTGCAGGCCAAATATCATAGTTTCAAAGAAACATTGTTGTTGTTGTATATTTATTTCTTAGGATCTTTCACCTCTGAAACTTCATGTTGCTGACTTGGCTATGGTAACTGAACATGACAAGCTTAGTTCAACAGATTTGAGACGTCTTGATCTTGGCCGACTACAGCCAACATACCAGGTAAGGGTCATGACATTGCTTGTAGCTTGTACTTTTAAGTTGTAGCTTGTAGCTTGTGGCTTGTGGCTTGTGGCTGGATGATGGGTTACTGTAGTGTTTTGTGGCTGAGATCTCTTGACGGTTAGTGTGTGTGTGCAGAGCAGCCCCGGGACAGAGCCAGCCTATGTTATGTTCAGCACATAGCCCATTCGCACTCCCATGGCTAGCTAACACCCCTCCTTTGCATTGGCTTTTGCCATTGGACGGTGAAACGAGAGAGCTTGGAAGCTCAGGGCCCTACGCTATGCTTTTTTGCTTGCTCATCATGCATGTAACGTGTCAAAGCTGTGTTGACCCTGGCTAGCGCCAAACGATACTGAAGTAACGTCTGTTGCATAGCTACGGGATTAATATTTGGTGTTTATTTTTATTTTTTTGTGTCACGCCTGGCGCTATCCCGTATTTGTCACGTACCGTACCGTACCATCACAGACAGCTGGCCACAAACAGCTGGCCACAATATTTTTGTTTGTTTGTGCCATCGGCCTGCGCCTGGCGCTATCCCGTACCTGTCTCGTTTCTGCCGATCACGGGCGTTCTGGAGTCGACGGGATGTCTGTCCTAACGTTTCCTGTGACCGGTAGGCATATGCGGATAATTCCGGCAGAAAAATTGGCAGAATTCGGTACTTTTTCTGGTAAGTTTCATGCATGTTTGGTAGGTGGATAAAGAAATGGAGCAGAATTCGAGGAATTGCCCGCCATAAGGTTTGTATGGTTCTGCCAATTTCACTGCTTTTCGAGCAGAATCTGCCACCTCTTCGAGCATTATCCGCACACCCCCAGTGACCGGCGCTGACTCTGCCGATCACGGGCGTTCGGGAGTCGACGGGATGTCTGTCCTGCCGTTTCCTGTGACCGGCGCTGACTCTGCCGATCACGGACGTTCTGGAGTCGACGGGATCTCTCTTCCGACGTTTCCTGTGACCGGCGCTGACTCGCCCGTTCAGGATTATTTTGGAGATGACGGGATCTCTCTTCCAAAGTACTTCAAGTATATTTTTGCTGACGCATCCTGTCACCTATTCGGCAACTAACGTCCATTCTAATTGCATTTCCTCGTCTCCCTACTTCGTATTTCTTTCCAGAAAATCTCCCTATACAGCAGGGAGTCGTTTACATAATACGAATCCCTGCCATACATCTATATACGTTATAATTATTATGCTATCGGCCTACATGCGATTCGCGGGCTGGTCGACAGGCGGCCCAGCCAGCCTGCCAGTGGGATCTCGGCCTCGCACACAAATCCACACAAAATGCTACTGCACTATCGGCCTGAATGCATTTCCCCGATACACTTCGCATATATACTCATTCTCTTGATGGTACCGTACTCTTGATGGTACAGGACAGGTACGGGATAGCGCCGGGCATGCTGATGGCACAAACAAACAAAAATATTGTGGCCAGCTGTCTTTGCTGGTACGGTACGGTATGGGACAGATACGGGATAGCGCCAGGCGTGACACAAACAAACACCAAACGAGAGAGCTTGGAAGCTCAGGGCCCCACGCTATGCTTTTTTGCCTTGATGACCTGGACAAAAAAAGCATAGGGATGTTATAAATTTTTCAATTCTCCTATTTTTATTTCAGGGCATAACCTGGGATTCGAACCCGCACAATCGCTCTACATTCATTCCCCGATACACTTCGCATTCATACTCATTCTTCCAAGTTGCTTCACGTTATGATCTTACGCTATTTAGGATCGGTGTACAGTAGTAGTAGTAGTAGTAGATTTTATTATTTTACTAGGGGAGTCCCAACAGGCGTTGCCTTTTTACTGGGAACCCTAGATACAGGCCGCCATCATTGACACACCGCCAAACCAATAATTTCTTTACTCAGTTCAATCCATGTTGCAACGCTTATCTTTGCCCGACTCCATGCTTCTCGTCTCTGGGGACTTCAACGCTCGTTGCTCGGATTGGTATGGATCGACCACAGATGCGGGTTCATCATCAACTGCTTTGTCTGCTTCAAATGCTCTCCATATCACAGCTCGTTACTTTTCCCACACATTACTCCCAACACAGTGGTCATGCCAGTGCGTTAGACCTGGTGATAACCAACCACCCACTACTTCTTTCTAACCTCTCAACTGCCGCACCGCACTCCAATTACAAAGTCAGCGAGACACACGAAGTGTTGCCATCCCTGCCGAACCAAGTCAGTTCAACTTTTCTTCATTCGATACATCCCTCGAAGCCTGCAAAGTGTGGTCCCTCTTTGGCCAGTGCTTATCGACTATCGATTGGTTCAGCGAGCTCCAGTCTTGGAACTGAACCATATACCATATACCATATATTGTGGCCAGCTGTTTGTGGCCAGCTGTGCTCGGTGGTACGGTACGGGACAGATACGGTACCAGCCAATATTGTGGCCAGTTGTTATGTACGATCCTGTAGAGCCTTTGTAGTCACAGATACGGGACAGATACGGGATAGCTCCAGGCGTGACACAAACAAACAAACAAACAAACAAACAAACACCAAATTAAAGCTGTGTGGACCCTGGCTAGCGCCAGACGTTACTGAAGTAACGTCTTCTGCATAGCTACGGGAATTAAAGCTGTGTGGACCCTGGCTAGCGCCAGACGTTACTGAAGTAACGTCTTCTGCATAGCTACGGGAATAAAGTAGAAATAAAAAATAAAATAAAATTACACTACATGTAGTATGAATGAACTACAGAAGGTAAGAATAGCTGATTGCATGCATGCACCAGAAGGTAAGAATAGCTGATTGCATGCATGCACCAGCTAGCCTCTGGTGCAGTTTCTTTGATATTGTGATATTTGACTCGTCACTTCTGTGTCCTATTCAGCTGCAACCTACGGTTCAGTCTGTGCGTCGCAACCCTTGGATGAGGAGATGGGAACGTGTGCAAAGCCTTGATGAATGTATGTCAATTTCTTCAGGCTTCAGTTTTCTTGCTATGAGTACATCGTGTGTGCTTGCAGCCCATCAAGCCTGACTACTGGTGTGTGGGATCAAGTGGGTCACTGCTACCAGTATACGACATAAGCACTGAATGTCTTACTTGAAGTATATGCCTAATGGCTATGTCATCGTGATGTGGGATAAAAGAGAGTTTCATTGCATGCAGCTGCAACGTTACTTGATGCCGTTGGTCTGGTTCTGCAGTCCATGTACTGTTGCCAGTGCATTGAGTGAGAAGTCTAGTGTAACAGATGACAAAGGGTCTATCACTCACGCATTGCTCATGCACTACTCCTGTGCTACCCATGTAGTTTTTGAAGTGTGTACGTGTGTGCGCGCGCGCGTGTGTGCCCGGAATGCTATACATGAGCGCAACTTACTCAACACTGTTTATCTGGGTATGTATGTGTGTGCTTGCAGCATCTCGGTGTGAAGCAGTGAAACGAGAACGGACTCGCTCTTACGTCATCGGCCTGACTGGTGGTATTGCGGCTGGAAAGTCAAACATTGCTCAGCGTCTTGAAGAACTCGGCGCTCGCGTTGTCTATGCAGACCAGGTTGGTGCTCAGAAGTCGTACCATGCTTGGTATGCATGCATGCCTGTATGGCTGGCCACACTTAGAAGACAAAAAAGAACCCGGCCGACCAACCACATAGCAGCTGAGTGAAGTGAGTCTAAAACACATACTGTCTTTAAAGGGGAAGTAATCAAATGTTCACCAGTTGTAGTCTTCGGGGTGCTGAGTCGAATGGTCTTGGTCCGAGGAAGCTGAGACGCTCCTTTCCTCCTTTATTCCCAATCGAACTCGCCACTTCCACCGAAACTGGGTGGCTGCGCCCTACTAAATGGGGATTTGTATGCGAAATGTCACTAAAAGCGCCATTTCGTTCTTTTTAAAGCACGGATGACAGCGATCGGCGCCGTAGAGAAAGATAGGAAGAAGGTAAGGGTTGGTTCACATAAGCAAAATCGACGCCGCAAGACATCGCAAGACTTCGGCGGTGAGCCAGCTCCCGATCCGTTGCGCATACGGTTCGAGTACCAAATCTACTACAAAGTAGTACAGAATGTGCCCAAATGCTACGACAAGTTTGCCAATTGAAGCTTGAATTCTTTGTTTCTTCAGTAGGTCAAGGTCTTTCGGTGATGGCCAGTCGGTGCTACCTTTTACTGGAGATCATGAAACTACTTCTACACCTTTTATTGCTGTCTAGTAAGCGGTGGTGTCGAAATTATGCGTTGTCTATGTATCCTTCGTATTTTTTTGTTTCAATTGTATTTGTCTCATAAGTTGCACAACAGTCAAGCAGATCATCCGAGAAGGCGGGGTGGTATGCTGACTTAATTTGCCACCTTGAAAGGACTACAAGAATGGCAAACGGACCTCATCTTTAGCTTCAATTTAGGAAAATTTAGGACAAGTCTTGGTTTGAAATTTTGACAGTCTGGCTTCCGATCCCTCCCGGCACCGGCGCGAACGGTTCACAAACCACTTTTGGTCAAAATTGTACGGGATCGCCGCCGGGGCAGACCGCAAGAGTTGGGCACTGTCCAACTTTGCTGGCGGTCCCTTGCGATATTTTACCGTATGGTTTTGTTATGACTGCACTGGTTCACATAATCGCAATGCGCCGGAAGAGGTTGCAAGAGGCCCACTCCCGGTGACTCCCGGCGCGTACCGGCGATATGTGAACCAACCCTAACATTTATAAACAAGACGAATACATTCAGAGGACAAGTGGGAGCAGTGAGACACCAGACAACCTACAGATTTGCTAACTTTGCTGCATAAAAAATCTACGTGAGAATTCCAGGACAATTGCAAGTCAAATAC
>NC_088643.1:87203996-87234838 GCF_964019385.1 Sycon ciliatum
TCCTTAAATTTTGTTTCCTTGACCAACAGGATGTATTGGTGTTCCGTTGATTGTCCAGGCAAGCATCAATATCAGACCAAACTGAGTAGAAGCTGCTGAAGGGAAGTTGTCATCTTCATTTTGATTCATTGGTGGTTGGATGAGTGTGGCTATACTGAGCTCTCTCCATTGGACTGAGGAAAGGAAGATGTGGCATTGTTTTCATTAGTGCTGTTGGGTTTGTAAATCCTCAAGGGAAAGCTGATGCGAGGGAGACCCAGTGGAAAACAAGGATTGAGCCCTGCAGGTATGATGCAAGAACTCATTGCCCATTTCACCCAGATATCGGGAATGTATTTCTGGCTAGAGTCATGTGCCGCCATGGCTTAGGGGTTAAAGTGCCTGTCTAGTAAACAGGAGACCCCCGGTTCGAATCCGGGCGGTGGCTGGTCGCTGATGATGAGAGTGCCGAGTCTCTTGATGGTTTGTGTCCATCACCACCCACTTGTCTGGGATAAGACGGCTCTCCGAGGCTTCTTATTTTTACTTTCTTTTCTTGTAGTTTTTTTCGTAGTTGTAGTTTGGGGAAATGTTCTGCGCATGAGATGTTGGGTAACCAAAAAAAGAAAAAAGGAGAGGCCGAGGCTTCTCCTTTTCTCTTTTTGTCTGGTTACCCAAAAAGTAATTGTTTCGTTTATGTATTTGTGAATGTGTACCCGCATGCTAGTTTGTACGTGAAGTGAGTGGGTGCCGGGATACCCCGTTGGGGGTTGGGTCCCACCAGCCTGTGTGGATTCACAGGAAGCAGGGGCGTGCGCAGGAATTTGACGAGGGGAGGGGGGGGGGGGGTTGTGCCTCCCCCCCCCCTCCCCCGTACAAGTACATGACTTGTTGTTGGTTGACAGCATGTAACAAGGTGGAGGACACCGTGTTTGGAACACAGTGACCTTGTTTGAACAAAAACAAGGTTTATCTAATACCAAGTACATGACTTGTATAATCATGTCAATCAGTCAGTCACTCATGTACATGAGTGCATGATAGGCCCAGCCAGATTCTGCCGGCAATTCTTTCGGCAAAATATCAAAGAAGAGATTGGTGCGACTTCGGCGACACACAATTCCCCAAAATATCAAAGAATTGGAAAATCGGAGCAAAACACCGAGATTTGGGGTAAAATTGATGTTTGATCCTTGGATGTCCTTGCTTTCTTGCCCGTTCAGCACTATACATCACACAGGACAAGACCATTTCACTGAAGATATCACTGGGATTCCGTGACTGTGGATCACCATGAATTTTGGAAGAATCCGGACACATGTTTGTGAAAACCAGTGTTGAGAAACCGACCAGGAGATTTTTATGAAACTTTGTATGGGAAGTCGGTAAAACACCCGTTTTCTGGAGAAAAATGAAGCAGAATATTGAGTTTCTAGTGCCAGGCTCAGCAAAATATCGATGATTTTGCAGCAACATTTTGCGGCAAGATATCGAGGCGAGCGGAGCAGCCCCCCGCGCCCCCATCTGCGCACGCCCCTGGGAAGCGTGAGTTTCAGTGTCTGAAGAAAAGGGCCGCTGCTGGGATGACGACCATACCATAGCTTAGTAGTAGAGTATCGCCGGCCATAAGCGAGGGTCCCTTGTTCCAGTCCTGGTGATGGCAGGCAATTATTTTCTTCGGACTTTTCCGGTTTTCAACCCCCTCAAACTTATGAATATTTGTATGTGTCTTTATAGATTCTCGATAGGCCTAAATTGATGGCGTGTCCATTCGTATTATGGTGTAAATGTTTGTAGGCTCAGATCCTCACTCGACTTGCTCACATGGCCAGGTCTTTGACTACGTATGGTTTGGAAGCGGACAAGACTGACTATTCCAAAACATACATAGTACAACTGTGTCATATTGAGATGTGCAACACGTTTGTTTGCTTTCATTTTGCAGATGGCACATCAAGCTTATGCTCCCGGCACTGAGTTGTTTGATGACATTGTCAAGGAGTTTGGACCTGGTAAGTTGTTTAACTTGTTTCACTGTACTTGGACTTTCTGCTTCACACTGCTCCTTCTTGCAGTTGAAGCTTGCAGCCCATCAACACATCATAGCGGTCAGGCATGGAGTTAAAAACTGAATCCAGCTTTCTATAGAGATAAATAATGTCAGTACACAGGAGAAGTGATCCCCGGCGTCCACCGCAAAGAGTGCTCTAGAATGCCGGGATGTAGTGGGGCTAGTACACACAAATGAAGCGGTTGGTGTGAAGCCAACCTCTTCCTTTGTGAGATAAATACACTGTGGTGCTGTATGCACAGCCAGTATTAGAAACTATACCAAAAGCCAACACAAGGGACATTGAAGTTGGTACATCTAGTGAAAGTTTGAACGTTTTATTATTTTAAAAGGATTCCCGAAGGCATCTCGCCTGTCGAGGGGTCTCTATAATCGGAACTTCGGAAGTGTTATTGCAGATGAGAGATGAGCACAGAAGGGTAAGAGTGGAAATGCATAGGCCATAGCATAGAAAATCTATCAGATCGGTGAGTTAGAGATGCTTGGTTTAAATCTGGCTTTGGAAATTTTATTTTTCATTACCGTATCAGGTTCAGCCTCATTTTATCTGTGCGGCGCTGATGAGTCCAGAAAGGACGAAACAGTTCTGTTCGCAGATTGAGGTCGAAGTTATAAAAGAAAACCAAACCCATCACGGGGATGTGATCACCAGGGCTATGGAATAACAGTACAGTGAAATGTATATTGAACGAAATGCTTATGCAGAGCTTTCTTTAAAAAATCATGAAGGCTGCTTACCGATGTGACTTTGGGAGGGGGACAGTTCCATAGGGTACTGAATATGTGGGGAAAGAGAGAAGAAAAGCGCTGTCTGTGTATGGTTATTAACTTACTTGGGATGGCGGGCACTGTGCGTAACATAGATAATATTGAATTTTGATGAGTAGATGTTGAATTTTCATGAGCAATTGGGATAAAAATGAATGTACTTCAAGAGAAGAACAAGACACATATACTGCCTCTAGTGTTGCAAGGACTCTAGAAAACACAATTCATTGAGATTTCCTTTAGTTTCATGAATGTCAAACTCTACCTTTTTCGCCCGCAGGAAGACTCGACATACCTTTGCTTGAAGGATGTTCCTTTGTAATACGGCAGCACTGAGGTGTGTATTGCAGAATCGGTAATTGCTAGTAGTAAAGGGTGAAGCCATGCCTCTATTAGATATCAAATGTCGAGAGATTCCGATGTAATCAATGTTATATACGGATAGGATACGGATACTTTGTGGATACAGTGGCGGCAGTTTACTAATCCAATACGGAGTGGTGGGTGAGTGAGTGCGTGTGAGCGGGGATAATGATAAGGTGATTGCGATGATGTGTTACGTGGTGCTTCTGGGGAACCCATAGTTTCCTATGCAGTATATCCTTTGAGAAGCTGGCGAGCTGCGTCTTCGCTGATGGTTAAACCGTCCAGCACAATCTTACCATAGAGCAGGGAGCATTTGATGCCCTTAGCACACAGCTGTTTGTAGAGTGGTATGGCTTGCCGGCAGTCTTTCTCCTGATTTGGTGTTAGATCATGGTTGACATACACATGTGTATCATCGGGCTTGAGGCCAAGGCGAAGTTGCATGATCGTAACTCTAGTAGCAGCTCTATCCATGGACACATGGACAAGTTTCTACTTTCCAGATGGCGTTGTGCGTCCAATGTGTTTTGCTTGAAGGGTAGTTGAGCATCAATGTCAGGCATCATTAAAACAATAATTTCGGGCACATTCTCGCGTTCCTCTCCTGGATGACCAACAATCACCACGTTGTTTTGAATTTCCATCTGTACATGCTGCTCATGTACGAGTTCCCGTACCGCATGGAGATCACACAGTACGGGAGACACTGGCAGGGCCTTTTCGCGATTGCACCAGGCTGCTGCAGGGATGCAACAGTGTCATGCAGCGTACTGTTGTGCTCTCGTAGCTTACGGTTGTCCTTCTCTGGACCCTTACCCTGTCATCTAAATCTCTGAAGGCCTCCTTGATATCCTGGACTTCTACAACAATAGCGGCCATTCTGACTTCTAATATCTCGTCCATTGTCTCTCTGAACTGCCCGATCAGCTCCTCTACTGACGCAATACTGTTTACACTACATTGTAGGCATGACCTGTGGCAGACTTTCCCGATTGGTCTTTCTGCAATCTAGAGCTGGATTGGCGAAGCTTTTCCGGTGGTGTTGTGGCTTTTGACTTTTCAGTCAAACATGACAGTGAGCCAGTATACCAATTGTCCTGGTTTCTGTTCATCCTCTGCGAGAAAATCACTTGGGTCTGTAATACAGATGCAGAGTGGGTCTAGATAACAATGCGATTCCTTAGGGCCGGGTTCCACTGCGGCTCCGCTGCTCCGCAACACTTGGCTGCATGCAGCGGAGCAGCGCGGTTCCATTAACACTCGCCATTCACGGTACTGCGGTTGTGCTCCACTTTTTTTATGACGTTTTACCTGCCTACCTGTGCGAAATCAAAAAAATCCTCGTCATCTGGCCTGCGCAACGCATTAAAATTTGGATTTTAAAATTCTCGCGTACAAAACAATGCAAAATACGGGAAACAGGTCGAGCCGCAACCGCGGCTCGCAGTTTTTGATCAAGAATCGTAGGGAAAGCTCGCGGTGAGCCGCGGCCTCGCTGCTCCAGCTCGAGCCACGGTCACCATGGTAATGATGACGTTTCAAGCATGCTACTGATGTGTGTTGGGACTGTGGGCATGTATGGTTTGGTGTGCCCTACTTTGTATTGCTGACAGAGATTGTTCATGCTGATGGCTCCATCAACAGGGCTGCTCTGGGAAAGATTGTGTTTGGATGCTCAGTGAGTAATCATCTTGAGTTGCATTGGTGCGTTTATTGTATAATTTACCTGCTACAGCATAATTTTACGTTAGTGCATGGCAGGGGGGGGGGGGCTTATGGCTTGTTAGTGCCCGAGGGCTAACATGGAAGGCGCTAACAAACCATTAGGTCCGACCTGCCATGCACTACCGTATTTCTCTGAATATAAGTCACACCTTTTCACATTAAACTTCAAGGAGCAAAGAAGGAGGTGCGCCTTACAATGGAGTGTGACATCCTACTTATGTTAATATAATGAAACGATATGGCTCAAACCTAAAAGTGGGGTGCGACTGACAATCGGGGAAATCCGGTAACTATTTTAGAACGAGGTTATTCTTCCCCTTGCATAGAAGCTGACCAAGAAAGTTAATTTTCTAAGATGTCAGGATAATCTTCACCGATTCGAGTTGCAATGTAACAAACGAAACGCATGCTTCAAGAGAACAGTAGACTTGCACAGGTTCTAGAAACAAACCTGATCGACCTCTGAATTATTTGCACAAGCATTGCATAGGGACTGTATTGTGCTACATGTACAAGCAATGCAGATGAATCCAATTTAGAGAGGACGACGAGGTGGCCGAGTGGTTAAGGCGATGGACTGCTAATCCATTGGGCTCTGCCCGCGTGGGTTCGAATCCCATCTTCGTCGTATTCTTTTTTTGCAACCTTGACTACCTGGTTCCAATTTTTTCTCATTTTATCGTTGTGGTGGATGGCTGTACCATTTATAGGTATTTTACTACTCCCTGGTTTCAGGCATAGTGTGGAACATTAGCGATGAATGTCTTCTACCGTGACCACCCAGCAGCAGGACACCCATCGTAGCAAATAGAACGCATTGTTTGTATACCCTTACAATGTACATAGGGTAGTTAGTGGTTTGTGTGCAGAAAGAAATGGATCAAATGAAATGCTGCGCTCTTGTTGTGAACTGCATTCTTATTGATAGCGGATGGAGCTATTTAGGGGCTTCGAGAGCCCCTTTTCGGAACCTGTTATAAGTTCGATCTTGGGTATTAATAGCGTTCAGCCAGTAAACAAACGTAAACAAGGCAACCACCACATCTGCCCAGCTGTCAATAACAGCGGTAAAGGGAGTACGAGAGCAGTTATACAAGCTGTCAAACTTGGGGGTGGGGGGGGGGGTTGCACCATGGTTCTCTTTCACCAGTTTTCAGCTCTAGCCAGTGATAGAAGGGTCACAGTACAGTAGTGGGTGGACTGGCTTATCTGTACTGACGCCAGATCCGGGAAACCTCCATTGCCAAGTGTTTCTGCGATGTCCAGTGTTTTGGCGCCAGTTGGGCAAACGAAGCGGGCAGATGTGTCTCTCGAAGTTGCTGGGAGGAGAGGCTCCTCCATGCTGAGGATGACTCTGGAAGCAGTTTTCTGCTGGCGAGGTTTGACTTCACCGCCGTCACGATATTGCATCTTGGCTGCCCACACATGCACGCCGCATCCTGCCGGAAATAGGCTTCCATTGCAAGTTGGAGTGGAGCGTCATGCGGCATCCGGAGAACGTGACCATTCATGCCAGTAGTGAATAGCCTGTTTTGCCAAAATAATGTTTTCTCACTTCTTTTCTCACTTCATTGATTTTTTAATGTGTTGTGAAGAAACCTACAATATTTTCTCTCTCACATGCCATTACCAGCAGAATCTGCAACAGCCACGGATCTCTACTGCTGTATCATCTTTCCACAAAGCATCCCAATCCACAGGCTAATAATATGTTCTTGTCGTTCCTCTATGTCCAGGAGCGCATGAATGTCTTGAATCAACTGTGCTGGCCAGTTCTCCGCACTCAAGTCAATGACATTCTGCAGAAGTCCGCGACCAGCGCACATCGCATTGTGGTTGTGGAAGCAGCTGTCCTGATTGAAGCGGGCATGTCTTCTCTTGTGGATGAAGTATGGACAGTAATGGTGCCGCATAGTGAGGTACGATTTTGTTTCATGAATGTCAGGGTTACTTTACTCTTCCACTCAGATTGTTTGCCTCTGCAATCAGCCGAATTGAGTATAAGATTGAGGTGATATGGCGACTTGGATTGGCAGCTGTACTTACTATGCATGACCAGTGGCAGAACAGTTGTCAGAAGCGGTAACTTCACGGATTAGGTGCTTGGCTTTAGGCAAGGCCAATTCCACTGTGATGTATAGTTTCTCCAGCATGCACCAGAGCTGCTGGCAGCATTAGCAGACTATTGCCACTGTGGTGTGTTGTGTTTGTGCTGCTCTGGCTGTTCCAGGCTGTACGGCGCATCATGGAGCGCAACAATCTGCCAGAGGAAGATGCTGAGAAGCGTGTGTCATCACAGCGCAACAATGCTGAGCGCTTGGATGACGCTGATGTGATTTTCTCTCCACTCTGGGAGAAAGAAGCAACCTTCAAGAATCAGGTTCGTCTCACAGTATGCCATGTATACATCCTGTGTGTGCATGTGGCTATGTTGAGTAGGAAATGAAACAATTACAGTAAAACCTGGTGTAAGCAACCTCTGGGTTTAGCGACCACCTGCTCTCAACGACCGTTTTTCCATGCACCGACAGTTCTACACAGACACTGTGGGACCTGGTTCTAAAGACCACCTGGCTTTAATGACCGCTTTTGCTTGCACCGCGGGATGGTCACTTAAACCAAGTGTTTACTGTACATTTACAGAGAATCTCTTATCAATATGAATACGTGTACCGGTATATGGGCTCAGTCTTTGCTGGCCAGTGCTACCAGCAGCTGGGCACAGTTGGGTTGTATTTCCAGGCAGGATGGAGATGACATTTTAAACATATGTCACCTGAATCTCTAGAGAATGCTGTTCCTCTCCTATTTCCTTGTTTCTTTTTCAAACGGAGAAAAAGAAACAAATGACAGGACTGTTCTCCAGAGATTCACCGTGAAACATCTCCCCACCAAACTCCAAACCGCAGCTAAAATTACCTTCATGTACTCGTAAAAAGTTAACAAAACGGTTGCCATTTAATATGTACTAATTTTTTGGGGGAAACCTTTGCAACGGACTCTTATCACATTAAGACATGAATGAGAGAAGATATCAATTAAGTACCAAGACAAGACATGCACTAAGCATCTCAGTGAGCAGCATACCATTCATCACTATTGAAATGCATGCAGGGCCTAGGACTGACAGGAGAACGCTGTGGTGTGACAAACAACACAGCCATATTTTAATAAGGCGGCATGGAGACAAGAAACCTAATGTCGATAAAAAAAATTAAGTGAGCGCACTCGTACCACGACACCAATGGAACAATATGAAAGGATTTGAACGTTGTTTTCTTGTGATTATCATCAGAACTCGTCATCACACTAAGAGTTGGACTACAAAAGGAAAGATTTATATGGTACCATAAAGTGAACATTAAATCTAAAACTAAAACAAGAAACACTAATATTCTAAAGCTATCACTGGTAAAGGCGTGATTACATGGGGTGCAAGCACTGTGAAAGCATGTGCAGATTGGAGAAGTGCAGGTGAGAAATGTACATGTATGTGAGTGGTCTTCACCAGTGATAGCTTTAGAATATTAGTGTTTCTTGTATTAGTTTTAGATCTAATGTTCACTTTATGGTACCATAGTCTTTCCTTTTGTAGGCCAACTCTTAGTGTGATACAGTAACGATTTCTGATGATAATCACAAGAAAACGACGTTCAAATCCTTTCATATTGTTCCATTGGTGTCGTGGTATGAGTGCGCTCGCTTTTTTTTATCGACAATATTTTAATGCACAAGCATACCACGTTGCTGAAGTTTGCATGATGCTTCATGGAAGTGCTACTAGTGTTCCAGAAAGAATTTTTCTTTTCTTTTTAGTAAGTTTCGTTGGTGCCCATGTTGCACAATTGTAGCAGAGTACAGGGAGTACAAAGGCATTATAGAGCCGGATGCGGAGATCCTCCGAAACTAGCGACCTACGGATCCACAGCGTCCAGAATTTACCAAAGGCAACAGTTGCCAGTTGCTGTCGCCGTAGCATATCCTCGGCATCACCTAATAGGGACCTGAGTTTCTTGGTGGTTCGCCACTCCTCCTCGATGCGATCAGTGTGCCGTTCGATGTGCGTGTGCTCTGTTTTGGTCTCATTCACTTTCAAATCCCATTCGAGGAGCTTGTTGGATATGGTTGGAAGGAGGGTCCTCAGCCTCTCACCATCAGTAGTCACGAAATCCACATCGTCGGCGTAGGCAGCTGAGCCGTATTGAGGCCTTCCACCGAAAGCAGCTGCGGGCGCTAATCGGCATTGTGTTCCCGAATCGGATTAGGAACGAGAGGCTCTATGAGCGTACCGGCGCGGTTCCTCTCGGCATTATCATCTTGAGAGCTAGGTGGAGGCTCTTTGGGCACGTCCTCCGGCTCCCGGCTGACTCCCCACCATCACTGGCCATGGGAGCGTACTTCGCAGAGCCTCGTCCAGCGGGCTGGAGGGGACGACCAAGACACACACTACCAACGCTACTACAAGATGATGCCAAGCGGATTGGACTTTCCTTGTCAAGCAAAGTCGATCTGGAGGCGTTCCGTGCCCTTGCTGCTGACCGAAGCGGTTGGGTGGGCATCTGTGCCCGAGTGGTTTCGGCACCCTAGTTTTTGTCTTCTTTTCGCATATTTCTTCTTTTTCTGAAACTGTTATGGTCTTTTGTATCTATTCGAAGTGGCTTATGCGAACATTTTTGGCTGGTTTGCATGATTTGCATGCCCATTAATGCAGCTGCAGGCCATGCTGATGTCTACGCGAACAAGCACATAATAATAATAATAATAAGTCCACTATGCTCCCGAATAAATCCGGAAAGTGGTGGCGGGGCCCTGCTGCTCAGCCAACTTTGGTGGTCTCGGCGTCTGCACAGACAAAGTGCGCCAGGAAAAAAAGGGAAAAGACTTAAGAGAGAGGGACCATAGCATACAGACAAAAGCTCCTAGGCGAATGAGTTGGCAGTATAGCGAATTTGTGAAACTACTTCCTCCGCCCAAGCAAAATTTTCGCTTATCTTTACACTTTTTACTGATACACTCCAGGTTCTCAGAACGGCTTATAACGACTCAGAATGAGTTGAGGAGTCGTTGAACATCAAGAGAAACTCTCAAAGTCGAAAAATGTAGAAGTCATCCTTTGTCATCAGCCGACGCAGCACTTGTTGTCGGGTAGTGCTTCGCACTTTCCAGAAGCGCAAATATTTCGTATCGACACTTTTCCAAGCGCTTCACCTCCTTCATGAGTACAATCGGCCGTGTTTCCGACCAGCCGAAGCTTACGAGCTCAGCGTCGCTTTGCAGGGTCGTTCCCGTTGACATCAGGCGAATGACCTGGGTGAGTGACAACCCTGTCATCGAAGCCTTTCTTTTCCCCACTGTTTTGCCCAGTGCCGACTCTGGTTCATTTTGCAGTATGTGGGCGAGCGTCGCTGTCGCTGAGTGGCTTTCTCAGCTTCAAGCTCAGCTGCAAGCTCACGTGCATTTTTACCGTACACACATTTTGTGCCGGATGCAATCAAACACGCTGGCTTTTCGCAACATGACACCTCTGCTCTGTACTCCAGTGGTACTCTAGCAGCACCCACCTAGCTTGACAAGTGACTGACTTTGTGTGTCTTTTTTACCAGTTCACTCGCGTTCAAGGCGCTCTACTCTAGCTTCTTCTTTACTCTTTGCCGACTTCGCCGACTTGTTTGGAACTGGTACGCCTGAACCAGTAGATTTGTGTGATGGTGAAGTGCACACGATGCAAAAATTGCTGTCAGACACCTGTCATTGGGCTGAAGGAGATGCGAAAATTTTGCCTGGGCGGAGGAAGTAGGAAAATAACAAAGCGTCAGTTGCTCTGTGCCAGTCCAGACGCAGCAGGTACCTATGGCACCTTTCCTTGAAGGACTGCAGCTGTCGTGGGTGCGGTACGGTTTGCGAGACGTGTCCTGGCAGGTTGTTCCACGTTGTGATGGCACAATCGGGGAACCCATTGCGGAGGCTGCTCCGTGTGCATCCTGGGAATGTTGACTTTAGCTGGATCGGTGGTGCTGAGCGGTCTTAGTTGCCAGCCTGGTCGATGGTCTGCACGGATGGTATGGGTCGGCTGGGGCTGGTAACATGGCCTTCAGAAGACATGCAAGCTTGAAAAGAAACGACAGGGATGCAACCATTCTGCGGTGCTGTAGGCTGGGAAGCCAAACTCCCGGGCCGATGAATATCAGCGCCCTGTGCTGAATCTTGTCCAAGCGGGATGCACTGGAGCCAATACACACCAAGGAGCAGTACTCCATAAGAGGGCAGACAAAACCCCTTGTATATGTACATGGTTGTGCTACCTCTGGCGTCTACAATGGGGGCAACCTTGGTGAGCAAGTGAAGCCGCTGGGCGGCCTTAGTTGCAATGGAGAGGAGATGAGTTGAGAAGGACAGCTGGGTATCAAAGGTGACACCGAGCAGCTTATTATCCCACTCCTCCGGGATGGGAGCTCCTGCGAACATTACAGATGGCATAGCTGGGGGGGGGGGGGGTGGCTTACGGTGATCAATAGTCGTCGCCTTAGACTTGGACGGCTCAAACGTTGCTTTCCAGTCTGCACCCCACTCAGAAACGCTGTCCACGGCGGCTTGGAGCTGCACTGTGGAGTCAGCATTGCCGGATGTGGCAGACAGAGCATCCGCATAGGTGGCAAGTTTGGAGCCCGCGTCTGCACTTGGCATGCCGTGTGCATTTTGTTGTCAGTGAAAAGCAGTGGTTTCTCCCTTGATATGTCGCAGTGCTACTTTAGTATAGTAGGTAGGTCACAAACGTTTATGTTTAAAAAAAATGAAATAAGCTACCGTTATTAGGCCTAGCTACCGTGTAGGACACCGGCACTGCAGGTGACATAAATGGACATGATTGTCATAAGTTGAGGAATGGAAAAGGGAACAGTCTGAAGAAAGAATTGACTGTCACCACCAGGACTCGAACCAGGGACCTTCGCTTGAGGCCAACAATGCTCTAACCACTGATTTTTCCCTTTTATTTTGTGCACCAACAGATCAAGCCAGCGTGGGAAGAAGCCAATCGCAGGGCACTGGCTTGTGAAATGACATTGTGTGGCAAGACGCTGGATGAACTGGCGTAAGTTAACGTTTGTGTGCCACTTCTGGAAGGTGTTACTACGTTTTATGTGAGCTTTCTGGTCGTGCTGCACATGTGGAGTAGTGATGCCTATGCTCTTTTTTTTTCTTCTTTTTACGCATCATCCATCCATGTGTTGGTTGAACACTTAGTGGAAGTGCTGCTGCTACTGCTGCTGTGCATTCGTTTATTTTTGTGTTTATGTGTTTTGAATCTTAGGCTTTTCACGATTTGCGCCAAGGTGTCGAAGGACTCGTCGCCGTCTGAGCTGCAGAGCGCAGTAGAGAAGCTGCCAGCATCCGATCAAGCAGTGATCATGAGTCGCTTGCACTCACTTCATCATATCCTGCCCTACTTGCTTGTGAGTGCACCATCCAATACATGTAGTTTTCACTGTGCTCTACTACATGTACTTGTATATGAAGGTGGCAGTTGGGCTTGTCATTGTGACCTGCTATTTGGACATTACAAATGTACCCTTGTATTCCACTCAGTCATGCCTCAGTCATGCCTCAGTCATGCCTCAGTCATGCCACATGTTACGTTCTTATACACACCACACACCACATCAGCACATGTGAAAGTTCTTATACACACCACATCACCACATGTGAAAGTTCTTCTTCACTTTTCATTGTTCATGTTGAACACTGATGGCTTAATACTCCTTTGCTGTTCGTCTACTGTTATTCATTCCGTAGGATCCGTGCCTTGTGCAGGCATGCGCTGTGTCCGCGATCCACGCCAATGGCAGTTTTGCTAGCAATGGTGTGTTCACATGTTGCAAGGAGGTAAGTTGTTCGCTGATCAGCCAGTCATTACATAGTACAGTCAGACCTCGCTTATCCGCTCCTCTTTTATCCCGATCACTCGCCATCCGCAAGAAAATCTCTGGTAACCGATTTACAGCATAATTATGTTATGCATACAGTGGGTGTGTTCGATTATCCGGTTCCCTCGCCTATCCGGATATTTTTGTGGAAAACGGATGTGTGCGGTTAAGCGAGGTCTGACTGTACACCAACCACGCATCATCCACTACCTGCGTTTTACTTGTGAGTAGTTTCCGAACATTACACAATGCCATAGTGTGATTTAAAAAAGCCTCTTTTACAAGAAAAACACAATACACATGTTTGCCCTGGTGACCAACTAGAACACTGTGGCAATGTGTTAGGACAACACGTTTCCATAGCTCTCAACACACTGAAGTGCTTTTTTTTTTAAATCTTTGGTGTACCAAGCTTCATATTGGCCAGGCGTAAAACTGCAGTAGAAATTTACAAGCTTGAGTGACGAATCCATTGTATTTTGTGTACACGTGTTGATGGTATGTTGTGATTTACGTAGCTTGAGGACAATGTCAAGTCGGTGCTGTCTACGATCACTCTCAATCAGCATATGAGATCAACGGGTAGGTCTATGACTACATGACTATTGTGCAATTGTGCACACTGTACTTTCTAGCCTGGCTAGCAAGGGGACCCCTCAAGGACCCTGTGTACAGGGGATTCCCTTATCATTTGACTTGAATTGACTGTCACACCATTGGTCCAGGTTCTACTGGCCCTGCGACAGGTGGTCGCTTGAACAGAGTGGTCTCCTTGACAGGTTTTACTGTGTGTTGTATCTGCTGTACATGTGTCTGAAGTGCCAGCATACTGTCTTATCAGCAAGTGCTGCACACATGCATGTGTCTACTGTACACACATGTGTTGTGTTGATCAAGCAATTGAATTATTGGGCATATGCAGCAATGACACAGCATCAAGGGTCCTGGATTATTTCAACACCAATTCACAGAGGTAGAATGCAATGTAGCCTTTTTTGTGCTCTGTGCACTTGTGTATCAGATATTGACATTGGCTATACAAAGTGTTGCCTCTGTACATTGGTGTACTGCTGTAGATGGAGGCTTTGACTTCTGCTCCACACCCAGTGAAGACAGTGACCTATACAACTTATTGGTTGCCCTCAAGACCGCATCTCCCACATCTTCCCGGCTTTAGTTAGTTGAACCTCCTGACTAGTATTAATATGCCCTGATCTGTAAGCACATCCACAAGCTTTGTTTTTACAAGTCTTGCTACGGACTGTGCAGTAAATACTTCCATACTTTACCTAAAATGTGTAGTGCTTACTGCACAGTATGTGTGTAGTGTTTCTATGCGACTACACAGTACATATACAGTGCTTACTAGTTACTACTGCACAGCATGTGCAGGTAGGTAACTATCCCCATGTCACCGCACTGTTTCAAGAGCTCTGGCATTTACAGTCTTGTCCAGTGGCAGTAGAACCACTAGTACTAGTGGTGTGGTAGTGGCAATGCGTGCGTGCAGTTAGCAGTCTCTAGCTCTGGGGTGCAGGAGCTATTGACAAGTGTTGCTGGTGTTGTGTTACCTGCTCCTAGGTGGGCAGATAGTTGCTAGCCTCTGGCTTGTTGTTGCTGACCATTCTGAGTCCACTCTCTTTAGAGTTCTTTTCTTCTCTAATCAGCATGTCAATGTAAGTACATGACGGCCAATCCACTGCTTCCTGTTTACAATATGTTTGTGTCTTGGTCATGCCGCCACCACATAGGTGACGCCTGTGCTTACACATGACCACAAGCACTGTGCTAGCAGCCATTTCACATTCTCTCCTTTGTGCTGCTTGTTTGTTTGCTCTTGGCTTATCATGCACCTTTGCTCCTTGAAAGCTTTATCAGTAAGTAGCCAGCACCCCCATTTGCAGTTCACTTGAGAAATTGACAACAAGTGACTGGGAAAGCCTCTGGCTCTCTGTACACATGCTCTGTACATGTACATGTACGTGACCTCCATCCATTGTTATCTCTCCTCACCGTGAGCTGACGTGATCTCCCTTCATTTCATCAGCTACTTGCACGTTTCCTTTGCATGATTAGGATGGCTAACACACATGCACACACTAAAACATTGTTCCACGTTCCCATATTCTCCACTTGGGAACATTGGAATTTACCTATGTGCTATTTCTATTTTACATTATTATTTTTTTACTATTCTGCATTCCCTTTCCGTCATTTTTCACATCAACATCAATATTGACCCTTCATAAATACTAAAACATCTTCATATTATAAAATGCTTCACCATCATCATATTGCGCATTATTTCATCATGTCAGTATGGTTTCAATGTTTCAAAATGAAAGCTGAATTTGCTCACCCCTTTCTGAAAAATATTTTTTTGTAAAACAAATCACCGATATCCACAGACTGGACGTCTTACAAATAGTCCTCGTAATTAGGCGGTTTGTTTGAACACTGTTTTTATTTAGATGTTTGATCATTTCCAAAGTTTGAGATTAGAGCTTGTGCCCTTTTCCAGTGAGCGTGAAGGTAATCCTGGGCAAGTGAACACTGTCACTGGATGTTGCTGCTGCCTGGCCGCCGCCGTGCCACCATACACCAGCACTGCTTGCGGAGTACATGTCTGCGCTCGTACATTGCATGGTTATCCAGCCTTGTATGATCAAGCCGGCACTACCTCGAGGTACCTGTCTTTATGATTGCGCGGCCCCACCCGGCTGCTGTCAGATACAATTTCCACACATGTCTGCCAGTTATTTCAGCACCGCCATACCCGCGATCTTGAAAGGAGCTCCACACCTCACCGCCGCAGTATGCCTGCACACTCATTACCTCATATAGCTAGGGAATAGCTGGGGAATAGCTGGGGAATAGCTAGGAAATAGCTGGGGAATAGCTGGGCCGCCTCATCACTGCGGTCTGATGAGTGTTTGTGAACACGAAACTCAGAAGAAATACTTCTGGTCTTTGTTGCTTTGCCTTTATGTGATCGTATGAGAGTAGGTTTCAGGTTGAGTCCAAAGGTTCCACCACTTGGTTATACAATGTAGAATCACTCCGCGGGAATTCCACTCAAACGGAATAATTATTGTACTTGAAGTGTACAGAACCAATAATATCCATTCTTAAAGTATAGTAACTATGGTAACGCCATCAGACATCCAAGTATCAATACTGTTACTTCACTGTGAGGTGTAGACCAGTGAGGTCAGTTCACTACATGTGATGTACTGCGTATGGTAGGGGTACATAGCACTAACTGCACTTTGACCAAAATAATGATGACAAACCATGGTGCCAAGAAAGCATTCAGTCACTCTGGCGTCCCGCTGCCTTTTGTTTGCCGTGGCGATTATCATGTGAGTGGCTTCAAGAAAACTTGTCAACACTGTTCCATCCAGCCCACATGCATCCATGCTGCTGAATTGGTCATACTGGTGGAGTGGAGGTGGTTTCTGTAGCGCCCGTGCCATCAGCACCCGTGTTATTTCCGCTTGCTTCAACTGTGCCTCCCAGCTTGCTGGCTGATGAGCCACGGCTGCCAGGTCCCACGACAGAATGTGCAGGTCCACACGGCCGACAAGTACACTGCTCCGCCTGTTAGCCAACAATATAGCAGGTAGTAGGTACACACGGTTATCCTATTAAATAGTCTACACGCCATTCATGTTTGAATTGTCTGCGGGTTCAGAGGATTGAAGGAGGCCCAAAGCCTTCAGTTATTCATCAACTTTTCACTTGCAACATAGACACTGATGTGTAAGGTATAATGGGGGGGGGGCAATGGGATGGTCCAATTACAATGAAGCCTCCTGTTCAACAGTGATCATTTGAAGCAAGCTAATTGACTCGGAACAAAAAAATTCATTTGTATCTCAAGTGTTGCAATTCATAAAGTAATCATGGTGAAGTATCTAGCTACTGATCATAATCATGATTATAGCCAAAGGAGAAACAGCGCAATCAGACCGTGGCATTCAGTAGACAGCAGACCAAACACTGATAACAATGCCTCTTACCCGTGGAATCCTGATGTTTCTCTTTGTGCCGGAGCAGACCAGTGAAACATTACTGTGCACGATCTTTGTGGGCTCACAGCACTTGCACGTTTCTGTAAACAGTCCATTCTGCACAAACAAAGACAGGGTAAAGTGAAAGGAGATTGACAGGAGACCATGGATGCACACCAGCACTTCACTGGCCTTCATTGCTGCATTGCAATCACTGTACAGTGCACAATGCATAGTGTACATGCAGCATAATGCATAAGTACCAGTAACACACACAACATGTTAATTAAGTTGGCCTCGGGGAACATTGATTGCTCTGTCAAACGATCCTGAATTTCACTACAATTGTAGGAGCACCATTTTTACAGGTTTCACGCCATAACCATTTGTTGGTAACCTAATTCTGACATGGTATTTCCTACTATTTCACCATTCAGGGCTGCTAAAAGCCGACAGCAATAGACAATGTTCATGATAATGCCTGACATCCAATGTAGACAAGGATTCGCAAAATGTCCACACTGGATATCATCGAGAGGGGTTTGGGGAGTGTTTGGTCAAAGCTAACCTCGTGACAACTTGAACTACAGGTCTACTCTCCATATAACGTAATCTCTGGGACCACGCAAAAAGTATGTTATATCGAGAGTTATGTTATGTAGAAAACCATGTGTAAAATACAAGATGCACCTCAAAATGAAGGGTATTACAAGGCGGGTTCAACCGTGCAAACATATACACACTGTACCACCATCGACATCAGATACCATCAATGCCGCAGAATATATGCACAATAAGACTAAACTGGCTAGCTACGGCTACAGCTTGATTGTACCGCGCACGTGAATCTACGTTGTATCGAGAGTGCACACGTCGGGGACTGCGCCGTAGGGTGCGTTATGCCGAGGTTTACGTTATGTAGGACTAAACTGGCCTAAACTGCCTAGCTACAGCTACCGCTTGATCGTACCGTGCAAGTGAATTTATGTTGTATCGAGAGTTCGCACGTCGGGGACCGCCGTAGCGTGTGTTATGTCGAGGTTTATGTTATGTAGAATTATGTTGTGTAGAACAAAACTTGTATGGGAGTGATGCTGTTTCGGCGCGGGATTTGATTTTTTTATGTACTAGCGAGGTTTATGTACAAGTGAGAGTTGTTATATCGAGAGCAGACCTGTACCAGGTTCCCGTGTGCCCACATGCTCGATTTGCATCACCTTGCAGTCATGCTGCATATTGTGAGGTGTATGGTTTTGTATCGTTCCCTTCAGCTTTACAGTGATAGCTGGGATCACGCGGCACTGATGATGTAATGCTGTGTGATCACGCGGCACTGATGATGTAATGCTGCTGGACAGTACTGGCAAGACTGCAGAATCCTGTGCTTTTCCCATTCTGCTCAATCCGAGAGCACTGAGAAAGGCGTGTGAGTCTGTACTGGAGGCTTTCAATACTGGGCCCTGCAACTACTATGATGCCGTGATCACTGTTCCTCTCCAAGTACTAGTAGCTAAAACCACAAGGCTGGGACGGTTTCACGACGTTTTACACATTTAATAGGGGAAGTACCATGGATGCAGCCTCCACAGCCATCAACCAGCAGTGGAAGTCTCCAGGAATCATTACAGCAACACCCTGCGGCGGGCTCCCTCCTTTTCCAATGTCTACCAGCTGTTTCTCCCCGGTATATATATCACTGATTCGAAGGTTTGGTGTACTTCTGAAGTGCACGTCATCAAACACCAACCGTGAGTAGCGTCTGTCCCAAGGAACAGGCTTGCTGACTTTTAAGGGTTGAAGCTAGTCATGCAGCAGCTGAGCTCAGCCTGAGCTTTCAGTATCCTCCACCAGTAGTGGGAGACATAGCAATTCTGTTTCAGTGCAACTTTCATTCTTCTAATTTCTTCTACCAAGATCAGCAGCTGATATGACAGGATTCCGCTTGGTACAACGTCCGGCAAACCGGTTTTCCTAAAGTTACCAGCTTAGTGGTCAATACTAGTACTAGCAATCCACAATGCAACACACGCATGCACAAACACACACACACACACACACACACCATGTGGCGCACTGATGTAGACAGCCTGTCCTGCTTTCTAAGGAGATTGGACTGGATTCACATGCAGGAACACCATAGAGGGGTACTGCTAGAGGTACTGCTAGAGAGGTACTGCTAGGCTGTTGGATTTGCCAAACCTAGAGTACGTAACTTCAATACAGCTGATGTGTTTTGCCACAGCTTAGAGGATGTGGTGCAATTCCGAGGCTCCAGGAACAAGAAATTTCAATACGCACTCCCGCTCCCCCCCCCCCCCCAGGACTTAACACTGGTCAGTAGATGTTTACTTGCTTCAATGGTTTGAGCTGTGATTGAAGTACGCTGCAATATCAGGTACTGCTTCAGAAGTAAAACAAAATTTGACCAACAGAGTGTAGGGTGTCTTCTTTACAAGCAGATGTTGGTGACAGCCAGTGCAATCTAATCCTAGGCCACCGGCTACATACTATTCAGTTGATGATTATTCAGTGTTGTGTGAACGAGCTATGCCGTTTGTCATCAATGTCTGCTTGGTGTGTAGGTCATCATGCAGCACTACACATGCACGGTGTGTTGGTCTAATCTACTCTGTCTGATCACAAGTGGCCCATGAGCTACAGCTAGCCATGGCGTCACAGAGTCAGCTGAACTACAGGTACAATACAGCGGCGGCATGATGGAAATGATACTGAGACTTGGTCTGTGAAGTCCTTTTGATGTTTATGCTACATGCCAGCAAGATACAGTAAAAGACATTCCCTGTTTACAAGTCATGCTTGTAACCTACAGCTTGATGGATGGGAACAAAGGGAAATTCACACAATCAATGCCATGAAAACTCGGCCTTACATGCAGGAAGTCCTCACTAGGCTGGGATGATGACGGGCAGGTTCCAGCACAACTCTCTGTCTGGAATTCCCCTTGGCATCCATCTTCAGTGACCTGCAATGTACAGCAGCAATGTTACCGCAACAGTATATGTGGCATCACCACAGGATTGGAACACCGCTTCATTACAATCACAACTGACTATACGACTTCCGTGCAATTGTGCCAGTAACTCATAGTCACGGATTCTCTAGGCATGGAGGTTCTGCTTCAGCTAATGAGTTAGCCACTGGGGGCTTGCTACCAACCTGACACTCTCGATGACCAGGTATACAGAACAACTGAGAGCAGCGGCGCCAGGATAATCAAGGCAAACAAAGGCAGTGTTTTTGGCAGAAATTGAAAGTCCAGACATTCTCAAGTCTTCCAGATTGGAGATGCTGGAGTCACTTCATGCTAAGGAAACTTGACAACCACTCCGGTTCTCAAGCCTTTTTTTAAAGATCGCTGCTGCACATGCAGTATATTATCACAACAAACACAAGACTGAGTGTGACAAGTTGAGCTGCAAATGGAGAAGAAGCGTAACTATAGTGTTGCAGAACAGCTACTGCCAGCATGTCGGCGGATACGGTTGGATGCAGAAGCTGCACTGGATTACTGGATCAGTGCAGGAGGGAGAGACAGATCGATAGTCTTACCCGCATTGTGTATATTCTTGGATTGCAGCTTTGGCTGTATTGTAGATCGGTTGATGTCCAGACTCGGCGGGGGACAGAAAGGGCAGAGCACCAGAGCAACAGCACAACCCAGTACCGGCAAGTAAGTGGCATCATCATCACAGTTCTCTAGTTTGATCTCCGATTTCCTTCCTAGTCGGAGCCGCCAATACTGGTATAGTTGAGTCCAACAGTGGAGAAGAAGTTTGAAGGAGCAGGAAACAGGCAACGTTGGTCATCTGCTCAATCTGCACAACATTTACCGAGTAGAAGAAATGCACAAGAACTCAACTGCATGGTTCAACACA
Source organism: Sycon ciliatum (assembly GCF_964019385.1). Classification (NCBI taxonomy): domain Eukaryota; kingdom Metazoa; phylum Porifera; class Calcarea; order Leucosolenida; family Sycettidae; genus Sycon; species Sycon ciliatum. The sequence goes on from NC_088643.1 coordinate 87,224,737, forward strand.
CTTGTTGCACAATATGAAGAGAGGAAATAGGGATACCCGCACAACTGCAAGCTACCTTTTATAACGGCACTAGGCAATGCTGGCGAGCATTCCGGGCAAAGGCTCAAGTGGCGGTAGAATGCCAAAGAACATTCCTTGCTTGGAGTTGCTTATTCAGATCATATTGCAGTCAATCAACCCTGTAGCACGTTCATGTCTCCCATGTGATTTTGTCCCTGGGAACTGAACAAATCCCAGCCTTGGCCAGTCTCCAGACAGCCGGTACACAACCTATCCTGGCTCTGTCAGTTCCTGGGGCTCAGTGCAGCCACACACCCGTAGTCCAAGCAGCTCAGTCTCACGCCGGGTCAGGTTCTTAGGTTATCGGGACAATCGGCCAATCGGGCCTCAGTGCTTGTCATCAGTCCCTGAACAGCAATGCCACCACTATGCTGTGATGCCAATGTTAATAACCATAGGTGCTCAGTACTGTCTCACAATTATGCCAAACTACTAGTATACCCTGGAGGCCACCTGCCAATTACTCTTGCCAACGGTCCAAGTTGATCTGGACATCTCACGATGCTCATTAACCATCATCAGCATGATCATTAGAATATTTGTTTACATATCATCAATGATGAGATGCCCAAGCAGATTGAACACACACATATGCCACCAACTTGAAGATATCATAGCGGCTACAGGTGATTACAAGCGACCAGGCACAAACTGCATTCAGGACCATTGCACATTTACTATGATTGAAGCTATCATATGTTAATGAACTGAGTCGAGACCCTGGCTGCATGGTTATATTTACATGGGAAGGGGCTCAGTAAACCAAAGTAAGAGCCTGTTTGATCTGTAACATCACCCGTAAATGCACTCAGAACATGAAGTCCAGATATACGTTGCAAGCCCGACACAGTATTGCACTGCTGTCCAGGACTGAGATTGCAATGTTACACTTAGTTCAGCTAAGGTCATCCGATTATGCTTAGCCAAAACTAGTCACATGACCAGAGCCTCTAGAACACTGCATGGGCCAAACTGACTCATAGTCACACACGTCCGCATGATTTGAACACTCCTCTAAGAACCCATGCAGAAGTGAATGTTCATGGTCCCTTACCTGCATGTAACCTGTGCGGATTTTGAAACAAGACTTGGCAACCAGCTTCCCTGTGTCCAATGGCAATCAGGATCACTGACTCAGACTGTGCAGCACTGTCCCTTCTTTCCCTGGTGACACAGCAACGTACACTGACTATGCCGCAGTACTATCCCAGTCACTCATCTCCAAATATGTCACCGCCGGGCCATGGCAGTTAGTATACGATAACAACCTTTAGGGTATCTATGCCCCATCCCTTAGGCACAGGGTCACTAATTCCTTCAGTCTTCTCATTTCAAACTGCGATGCCCAAGACTAACACTACTTGCAAGAGACTAGTAATGGCTGGTAGCACAGGCCAGGTCATTGATCAGATAACTTTGTGTCTACTAGTCACTCAGGGGGAACTGGCACTCATTGTCTTTGACTTGCCCTCCATCAAGTAACGGACTGTTTTAAAGATATCCATACAAACTAACATTGCACACACATTGGACGTGGGCCCAGCATGCAGGACACCAACCTCTCACTTATCAACTTCACAAAGACACTGCGAGGGCAGTCTCATGCAGTGCCCACTGCATTGGAGTTGAAAGGACTTCAGTCAGTACAGTAGTATGGCCAGTACTGGCATCACATTACACTGACCTACTGCCACTGTGACTTAGTGTGGCTGTGCCCACTGCCCAGGCCAGGGCCAGACAACACCTGATTTATCACCCCAGGTTGTGGAGCACACTACCACAGTGCTCCCACAGTACATCATGGTACAGGAACAGCAGGGCGGGCACTGCACTAATCGTGACCTCACACGGTAACATGGTCATGTTCATGTGCCAGGGTGATGGGGAGCATTACATCCAGCCTGCCCGCTATGATTTATCTCACGGTGTGGATTGTGTGACTTTCACCACACTACAGGATACATGTCCACCTACTCATAAGGCCAGTCTGGAGGACAAGGCTACTTACCACCTTCCCCGGGCCAAAGGAAAAGTGCTGTCAACCAGATCATGCTGGCTGATCTGTATTAATTTTATTAACATTCCGTGATCCTACTTATGTATTTACTAGGGGAAGATTACTGCCTTTCTGAGCTTGGTTCCACTGATGGTAGCAATGTGGCCTTGGTAAAATGTGTAGTGCCAACACTCATGACAAATCCCAGCAGGGGTCAGTTTGGAGACATCATAGCTATGTGGAAGCACAGTGACCCCCTGCTTTAACCCAGCGCCCATGATGATTGTGTGAGGGGATCCTGCCCATGCCATGTATCAGTAAAAGGTATTCCAACAACTACATGTAATACTAATAGTATCTCTGCAGGTCGTGGGCCTGCACTGCACTGCCTGCTTACAACAGTACCCTGTATACAACAAGACTAGTAGCCAACACAGTACTGCCTGTCGCCTAAGAACTGACCCCCCCCCCCCCCCCTCTTGTCCAGTACTATACTAATATAGGCAGGAGTGTGGTCTAGGTCTAGGTTTAGGCCACAAGTTACTTGTAGGGAGTCTCTCCCTTGCAAACACTCACTCTCAGCCCACATTATAATACAAATTGACATAGTCATTGTACTGCATGACACAGACAAAGCACATGATGTGGGCATCGCCATTGCTGCTATTGTGTTAGCCTAATCCATTCCTGCAGTCCTGGTACTGGGTAGCCACTATTATTCTGCAAGGCCCTTCCAGAGCAGACCATTCTACTTGCTGAAGTCATGAAGTTGCTGTTCGTGACTTTGCCGGGTTTCAGCGACGGTTTGGAGTGGCCACCTGTGGTGGTCTTTTGTCTCTTGACCCTAGCACATGTCATCTCATTTGGGTGCTCAGGCACACCCGCACTCAACATGGTCTAGAGTCTACACGCCCCACCAAAGTTGGCCACCAGTCACCTAGAAGCTTGGTCCTTGACTTCTTACTGGCTTCGTTTCCCGCTCCAATTTCAGCTCCTAATTGTAGCACTAACGGCCGTCAAGTCATCTTTCGAAAATAATCCAATTATCGCAGTTATTTATGGAACCACACGTTACCAAATTCAGACAGATATTTGGGGAAACTCACGTTTTCGCTGACTTGTGATGCTCGATCTCGATCGAGGACAGATTCCCTCAGACCTGCCGCCTAGCGTATCCTCTCACTTTCCACCGGCAGATCTCAGCTCTGCAAACGGCGGTAAAGGTGTACGTGTGGGACCCACGACATTCTGCAACCTACTACTCCTAGATATAGACTGCTCTCGGACGGAAAGAAAGAGCAATTATTTATCTTGAAAAACAAAACTTTACTTCTCTTGGTCATCGAGCAGTGGATAAACTACTGCGTCCTTGATTGAACATAGTCATTGGCACCGCACTGGTGGTGGGTCTGCTGCCTGCAATGTTGCGGCGCCCTAGCCAGTGAGAGAGCTGAGAACGAGCTAGTGATCGTGATGGGGTTGTGCCGCAGGTCACAGGCGGTCTGCCCACCGGTTTAAAGCTCTGCACGTTTCGCATTTCCACAAAGGCCACAACAGTAAAAGCGCATGTCAACTGCTCCAAGAGCTGATTGCGGATTGATTGTGAGAGTCTGAGACACTACCGCTGCCTCTCCACTCGGGTAGCCGCTAAATGAAGGCGAGGAGACTCGGAGAGTCTGGTGGCCACATCCTCGGACACAAACAACCAGAACTTACGAATGGAGTCTACTATGCAGAGAGAATGTGCCACGTGCTGAGTACATGACCCCGGCGTCCCTGTGTCAGAAAGACGCGGAATGCCACGCCAACGCTTTCTTCATCATTGTCTTGGACAATTGGTTCTAAGTTGAGCCTGACTCGAGTAAGAGGGCCATTATCGGTCACATCACCACCCTACAACTTAGTACAAGCACTTGAATTCAACTACAGAAAGGACTTCTGTCTGACAATAGGCTGGAATGGGCATACAAATTACAAGCAAAACAATATTAACAGTACACTGTACTTACAGCAGGCCGCGAGGCAGCCGTGGGCTACAGTTCCCAATGTTCTGGTGTTAGGACCAACTGCATGAGCACTAGCGAAGCGGAGCACTTCACTTGCCACCGCAAAATGATAGACAGACGGCTAAACTGCCAGCATATCCATGCATTACTTTCATCAGATGATCCAATCAAACTCAACAACGTATTGTACAGTCATGCAGACCTACAAGACCAAAGGCTCCTTAGGCTTGGCAACTAGCTTTAGCCTTGTGCAGGGTACAGTAGATCTACATTGGTTTGTGGATAAAGAAATGGACCAGAATTCAAGGAAGTGTCTGCCATTAGGTGTGTACAGTTCTGCCAATTTCACTGCTTTTCGAGCAGAAGCTGCCAATTTCTCCAGCATTATCAAGTAAGCCATTCATGATTCTTGCCGCTCTGCAGTCCTTCACAAAAACAAAACAAAAATGTTACTAGTAATACTACTTGTATTCCTTGGGCTTGGTGGCAAGGGTTGCTGTTGTTGACAGATGAGTTCATGGACTGTCACTGTGGGCAGAAATCATCATCACCCTGAAAGGCCATCCCCACTGACCCTAGACATTGCTCCCATTCCCACCGACCCTAGACTTTGCTCCCATTCTCACTGACCCTGGACATCCTTACACTTCATGTTACTACATCATGGATCATTGTCAAGATACTAGTAGAACACAAATCTCCTACATCGAAGAAATACACCCACCACGCGTACCTTTTTGAAAACATACATCATTGTAGTTGCAAGTACTTGACTCTGAGTACATGTTACTGCACCTTGCAAGTCAACTGGGGTACACTTTACAAACCAAAACAGACATCTATGCAAGACGCTCCAGTATACCAGGTACATGTACTATCATTCTGTGTGTGTGTGTGTGTGTGTGTGTGTGTGTGTGTGTGTGTGTGTGTGTGTGTGTGCGCGTGTGTGTGTGTGTGTCTAAAAAAAAGAAAAATGGAAAAAATGGAAAAAATGAAAAATAGGGATTCACTGGCCAGAAAAAGTCACTTCAAACAGCTGTGTGGTGGACTGATACCAGGCTAAAAATAGTGGCGGTCAATTCATCAGCCTTGCAAGCTGTTGAATGGTGTAATCCCAGCACAAGTTGCTATGTCTTACATAGCTGTTCGCTATCATCGCTTCCGCGATGGGCATGTCTGAGGTCTGAGGTGTGTGTCTGAGCCAACCTGTCGGAAGGATACCTACTGTCCTTCTTGCGAAAGCATTTGGAAGTTGGACTAGTTTCAGCTCCACAATCCAGTGTGTCGTTACTATAATTATAGCTTTCATGGCTGAGGTTGTTGGTATGTCTGTTGGCTCTGGGTTCCCAGTACTCAGAAGCCGAGGCTGGTTGGTAAAGTAACTCCAATTTCACTTCAAGGTACCAGTGCATCTAGTGTCTGCTTCTATCAAAGCAGCGTACTGTCAAGAGTACATGATTGTACTCTTGGTACTGTCATACTGGTTGCCCCAGCAAGTGTAGGGTGTGCATTGCCATAGGTAACTGTCTTGGCCGTTTTATGCCGCTGTACTCCGTGTGGTGTAGACCAGGTGTGCATTGGTGGTCGATTCACATGGCTTCGCCAGTTGTGTGGATTAGACAGTTATTTGGCGCAAGTCTTGATCTGTCTCATTCAGATCTTGTTCGCTATCGTTGCTATGAGAAAATCTGTGGGGCAGATTTGCGTGCTTCCTTTGCGACGGGCGTATACATGGTACATGGTACATGGTGTGTCTGAGCCATAGCAACTTGTGCTACACACACACGCACACACACACACACACACACACACACACGCACAAACACACACACACACCACACCACACACACACACACACACACACACACACACACACACACACACACACACACACACACACACACACACACACACACACATACACACATATGCACACACTGTAGCCTAGCATACGATCGTGCATGTACATGATGTACCACATACATGTATAGTCCTGGAGCCAGGTCCAGAAATCTGACAGTGTCATTTGACACCTCGTCCAGGAAAGATTTGACTTCAAATTCGGAGAGGCGGACCAACTATACGAATTTTGGAGAAAACTAGAAGTTCCCAATGTTGTCCGTTTGGAAGTTATGAGCTATTTCCAAATTGCTTAGGTTACTATGGTAACCTGTGTGCAATTAGCCGTTTCTGAGGCAAAGCCGATACAATTTTGGAGAAAAAAGTTACCTTGTTGGAAGGCGAGCTCTTTCCAAGACTATTATTGAAAACGAGAAGTTTATAGAACTGTCGGCTTCCTTGTCACAGGAATGTCTCGAATTTCTACGGTTACCGTGGTAACGTGTATGCAATTAGCCACTTCTAAGCCAAAGTCAGTGCATTTTCTCCCCTGTAGGCAGGTGGAAAGCAGAGAATAGTTATAATATTGTGGCTTAGAGGTCTATTGGGCTGTTTCATGCCTGGTTTGTAGAGACTGGGCTCCTCTCCCCTCTAACAGTAACACTACCGGGATTGCATTGACCTGGCGCTTGTTCCCTCCCTTCCTTCACATAATACAATGTACATGTACATGTAGTACCCAGACAGCGGTGTGCTATGTTGACAGGATTGGTCACCATGATCCACTACTATACTAGTACTTTCCACCCAATTCACATTTTCACATGTCATGCAGGCTGTTCAATCGACATGTACATGTACCGGTACATGTACATGTTTAGGAAGCACATTGCCCATGAAATACAGTCATGTACATGTACATGGCATGGTGTACATGTAGACCGGGACGGGGGCCTACGCCAAGACCTGGAAGGACAATTTTGATCAACGAGATGACAAACAACTGCCCTAACCGCAACATGCAACAAACTCAGCCACATATTCCGTGCTCACGTGTCATCCTTCAGCAACTCACCGCAAATCTGTACGTGATCACATAGGGTACCCTGTAAAAAGGCCTTAGGCCTGTGGGGATTGCCCTATTCAAAATTTAAATAATAATAATAATAATAACTCACAGCAAGCATTTACACAAGAAGGTCTGGTCACATTCCTCTGATCAAGCAACAGTTTCAAAACAGTCCCGGACTGACCCCATGGCCCATGGGGCAGTGACCTCTCCTGCTATCTAGCCGAGCCACTATGAATTCTACACCTAGTACCAAGAGTGTATAACCGGGGGGGGGGTTATAACTCTTGCTAGTACCTGTACCGGTACATGTGGCATCATTTCCAGCACTCACAGATACATGTACAATCATGTACATGTACATGTACGTGTGCAGCAGTTGTTCACCATCCAACTCGGCTACAAGTGATGCAAATACAGTACAGTACCTGATGCCACAGATTATTCCATGTACATCGAACACCCTGGATGGTTTCACTTGTATACAATCGAGAGTAGTCAGTATTATTATTCAACTCCTACAAGCCATATCTCTTGCCAATTGTCAACGTTTTGGAGAAAATCGTTGATCGGCAGGTTGTGGAGTTCTTAGTGACAATAGTGAGGTTTCTGCCCTGCCACGGACCAGTTTGCATACTCCGAACTCTCTCGTCTTCTAAGTCCTGGCATCTCCGTGTGATATGAGAAGGGAACTTGGTGTGTTTGGTTGAACGACTATACATGTGCATGAAGTACATGACATTGTATACATGTATACATGTAATTTAGAAAGCGCACCAGTAACAACAACAATAACAATAATGAATATCACAACAGTGTTCTGGACATGTACTTCAGTTCAGTACATTGTACAATGTACAGTGTTGGCCAGATGTTTGGGCCTACCCAAGAGAAAACGGGTTTCTAGAGAGAATCTTTGTAAAGTGCACGAAAAAACCTTATGAAGTTGACTGTCTTAATAAGAGATGATTCTCTGATCCGTCCTTTGACGACTACACAGTTGTGAAATAAAATAAAGTCAAATTAATCGAAAAAGCGTAGGCCCAAACTTACGGCCAAAATTGAAAAACAACAAAATCCAGGTGACTAGCTAATTGACATCAACTAAAACTAATCTAAATGATTTGTTTCCATGCTAAGAACCTATCAGTGAACTGCTTGCCCAATTTTACCACTTAGTAGGTACTCTCTTTGCCTTGACGGCAGCCTCCATGCACGCCGGCATGGTCGCGACGGGTTTCGCGGACTTGTCCCTGCTGATCTTCCGCCATGCTCTCTTGCACACTTCCCCAGGCTGTGTTTCTGTTGATGGGACTTGGGGAACATCGTGGCAGAGTCTATTCAGCATTTCCCACAAATCCTCAATCGGATTTAGGTCCGGCGACTGCGCCGGCCGCTCCAGTACGCGATATCGGCGGTCCGCCAATTACGCCTTTGCCGCGTGTGCGCGCGCAAATACACCATCCAGACCGTGCAACACATCGATCATGGACGGCTGCATACTGTTCTGCAGTATCCCTTGGTATTGGTCTGCTTTCATCGCCCCATTAACGTTGTAGAGCCGCCCGACACCGTTGCCGGCGACGCGGTCCCGTATCATGATGTAGCCACTACTGTGCTTGACTGTTCCAACAGTACACTCTGGCACCAGTTGTACGCCTGGTCTACGACTGAAATACACCACACCATCTGGTGCTCTCATATTAAATTTAAACTTGTGGGACCACAGCACGTTTCTCCACTGGTCCACAGTACATCCTGGGTGGGCCCTGGCAAAGACCAGTCGTTTCTTCAATTTTCTGGCTGATATACGGTTTTGTTGTGGTCCTGTAGCCTCTCAGGCCGGCTTTCAGCAGTCTGGGACGTTCCATACGGCTCGGGACATGTTTGCCACGGTTTTGCACCAGTCTGCCTTGAGCTCGTACGACAAAATCCTTCTGCTAGCCAGAGACATCACCTTGAGGCACCTGTCGTCACGAGCAGACGTCAGCCTTGGATGACCAGAACGAGGCGTATTCTTGCAGCTTTGCGTTACTGCGAACCTGGTGACAATTTTCTCACCGTACGCACACAAACGCAGGTCAAATTGGCGATATCATTCGACCAGAGGCCATCACTATTCATCTTCACTGTCAACTCCCTCACGTCAGAGCCAAAGTTGCTTGGATCGACCCATGGTGAAGGAGAAATGTCAAAAACAGCAACTAAAATTTGTTGTTCGTGTCGTGAGGACCACCACGTGTCGTGCAGTTCAATTTCCCGCTGGTTTTGCATCACACATTTTTGTACCGTACGGTATGGTACAAATTCAAATATTTTGGCCAAAAATTTGGGCCTAGCTTTTTCATGATTTTCACGTGAAAATTTGTTTTGAAGCGCACGTGCACTGTTGAAAACTTATCTCCCGCGTTTTCATCAGGCTTGCAGCAGGTTTGAAGATAAACAACCTGGCAGCACCACTACATTGTGCCAAACCCCAAAAATTTATAGGTAGGCCCAAACTTCTGGCCAACACTGTACATGTACACCTTACAGTACTGGCCTCTTTTACGGGCAAGATGATTCTTTGGATGTGAAAAAATACGTGTAGTCATGTACATGTACATGACAAAACATACAATGTAGTTTGGTTGCCAGCATGTTACAAGCTACGTGTAGGCGGAGGATGCACTGAGTCTGTGTTCGAAAACAGAGCTCCTTATGACCTTACTACAACCTCCACGGTTGGCATTGCCCTGGTCTTGCGACCATTTGAACTATAATGGGGGCTAGCCCCAGTTCTAATATATGCTAGGGAATTGTTTGAGTCTTCTTGTTTTTGCTTTTGCTATCAGTCGTGTTTCCTTGCTCGTTCTTGGATGTCAGTCCTGCCTAAATCCTCTTGATCCTTTTGTGTGGATCCCGGCACTAAATCAGGAGAGAGGGGTCCAGTCTCTACAAACCAGGCTTGCAACAGCCCAATAGACCTCTAAGCCACATTATTATAACTATTCTCTGCTTTCCACCTGCCTACAGGGGAGAAAATGCACTGATTTTCGCTTAGAAGTGGCTAATTGCATACACGTTACCGCGGTAACCGTAGAAATTCGAGAAATTCCTGTGACAAGGAAGCCGACAGTCCTATAAACTTCT
>NC_088643.1:87235038-87380038 GCF_964019385.1 Sycon ciliatum
GAGAGAGAGAGAGAGAGAGAGAGAGAGAGAGAGAGAGAGAGAGAGAGATGCTAATCACCTAGGCTAGTACCCAAGAGTCCATACCATGCCCCATCACGGTTGACAGACAGTGAAACCAGTAGTACTCGTACTACAAGTGCGGGTACGGGTAACCACTGACAACGTATGGCCGGCAGGTACACGTACGTAGGTATTGCAGTGGCAAAGCATAGGAAGGAAGCGTGCATCCAATCTGCAATGTAGGAAATGCGTGCTGTGTCTGGTGATTCCAGCACGATTATCGGGAATCCTTCGTGACAGGGCCTCATCACTTCGTTCGCTCTCCTCTTTCTATTTGTGTCCTATAATACCAAAATAAAGCAATTCACTCCGAGTGGTCCGTTTCAAAATGCCACTGACTCCATACGTGGACGCTGCGATGTAGTATAGTCTGCGCTGAACATCACGAGTCTGAAAGTGTTGTTCTGACGTACAAAGGGGGCATGCCGACTGCCTGAGGCTGAGGGTTAGTAGTAGGTATTTCCAGTTGAGTTTAATGATGCAAGGAGCCTGCCAACAGCCATCACCAAGAACAAGCTTGCAGCTTGACTGGTGAGGTACATACACATGTACATGTATGTGCCAGGGCAAGGCCGCTGAAGACATGCAGATCCGGCATGGAATTACTGGGAAGCACACACGACCAGCTATTACCGGTACATGTATACAATGTATTATAATAACTCAATACTAGTTCAAAACTAACTAGTATTAGATAAACCTTGTTATAGTTCACACATATTGTTAGACAACACCCATATGGTTCAAATAGTCCTAATGGACCGGGGCTCTGCCAACCGTGGATGGTTGTAGTAAGGTCACTGTTTCCGCAAACAGTGTCCTCCACCTTGTTTCATGCTGTCAATCTAACAACATATGTGTGTATGATGTCCTGGAAAGAATAGGAAAGTCGCTGATTGGTGGTCTCCTAGTGTCTCCTAGTGGTCTTTAGAATCATTTCGCCCAGTTTCGTTCACATAATCATTCCCACTCTCTTCAAGAAGTTAGAACAGTACTGGCACGTCACTACTGGTACTCCGCCAAGGCGCCAACCATCACTGGCACAGCCACGGGTTCACAGCCGCGGGTTCACAGCCGCGGGTTCGCAGCCGCGGGTTCGCAGCCGCGGGTTCACAACCGCGGGTTCACAGCCGCGGGTTCACAGCCACGGGTTCACAGCCGCGGGTTCACAGCCGCGGGTTCACAGCCGCGGGTTCCCAGCCGCGGGTTCACAGCCACGGGTTCACAGCCGCGGGTTCTAGGAGAACGGGGATGTAGATGAACAATGCAGGCCGTTATCGCGGGCCTTGCGAATAGGCTGTGATACCGAGTGTCGGTGTAGTGTTGAAGGCCAGAGACCGTGCTGGTCGACTCCCTGTCTTGAGTGACATTCCGCGAAGGCAATAACCGGTTGGTGATGGTGGGGCGCATGGTGTACTGGTATCAAGATTTTTTTTTTTTTTATGCGGTTCGAGGCTTTCAATTTCACTTTCAGTGCCATCCTATATCTGCAATCTTCCTACAGTTGTAGGCTCGCGTAACCTACAACTACATGTACATGTATATTGTAACTAGTAACTGCAGAGATGTACAACAAAGCCTTCCATTTTCGAGTCGGATGTTGAGCCAATAATAAATGTAGAAAGGAAACATTCGACGACCTGACACCTAGCTCAGGAAAGAGGGGAAGGTTAGCGGAACCAAAATGAGTACAAGCTAAAGTCCCACGGGAACAAAGAGTGTCGACTGGTACTGGACGATGGCGAGACCAATACTTGACAAAGCGGTCCAACTACAATTCGAATCAGCAAAGCAGCACACCACCCAGCTTGGGTGGCTCAGAACTATCAAAGATAACTTAGGCTACAGAAGGGGAAGCTTTGCGCACAAAACAGAACGCCCAACTCCTACAGTACTAGTATTCCTCATGTGTGCTGCTTTGCTGCTTCGAATTGTAGTTATACCGCTTTGCCTGGAAGTATCTTACTGGTCTCGCCAGGGTCCAGTAACAGTCGACATTCTTTGCAGGTTCCCGTGGAACTTTAGCTTGTGCTCATTTTTGTCGCGCTTACCTTCCCCTCTTTGGTTTCTCCTTGTAGAACCTAAAGGATGTTGGTTAGCGCTTCGGAAAAGTGTTGGAGCTAGGTATCAGGTTGTCGAATGTCTCAGTACTGTCAGTTTTGGCCTAGTTGTTGCACTTTCGGACTGTATCTAATTACATGTACAAGTACAGTGGTGGACAGTTACTCTTACGAGTAACTATTATGTCCCATTCCTTTCTGCCTTTTTTATTCTCAACTATGAAAACGATGCACATGTACATGTATTGTGTGTAATGAACATCGATAACACAAGCCGCCGGCTATGCAACACAAATAATAATTGTGGCAAGGAAACCCGACCCCTCTATCATCGCCGTCATGTACATGTACATGTAACTCATGACATGAAGCATTTGAACTGGACGATGACGGGCAGACCTTGTCCTCCGGACACGAAAATATATGACTGTACATGTACTGTAGCAGCACTGAGAACGCCTACAACATTGCAAGGGACAACCGACAACGAAAATATCCGATCATCGAGTAGTAGCTGCTTCCAGTGGACTGGGAATCTGGGATACTACATTGTACAAAGTCATGCACATGTATTTTATAGATTTAGAATCACCTCGTAAAAACTCCAAGTCAATCTCCCATTGACACAAACCTCGTTTATTCAACATTTATTTATTACAGCAACTCATAGCACAGTGAAAACACCGGCCAATACAAAGAGAGAGGGTGTTAGCCAACCACGGCAAGGCAGGGAGAAGAGGAGGAGAAGAAAAAGGAACCGGCACGGATAAGCAGTGATTGCAACAAAATGAGAAACACAAAATCAAAGTCAAGGCGCGACAAGGCTCTTAAAAAGGCGGAGGGAAGAAAGGTCCTTAGCTTCTTGGGGAAGTGCCAGCCACGCAGAGTATGCAATGAAAAAGGGAGAGTGAAGTAGAAAGGAGGACTTAGGTTTCGGAAGGGAAAGGGAGTTTCTCGTGCTACGGGAAGAGAACCAGTTGAAACAGTGGAGGTGGGGTGGACACAGATTGAGTTTGAGAGAATGGATAAGGGTGACAAGATGTGAATTACGTCTCTTAGACAAAGGGGTAGTGTCAGCAAGGGCATACAGGGTGGAAGATGGAAGCATGCGGGGTTTTCGGAGGAGGATTTTGAGAACTTTTTTGTGGTGAATTTCGAGCTTGGCAACATAATCATATCCTATCCAATAAAAACAGTTCATAAAAACAGCTTTTTAGGATCGGACCAGTCCGCATAACCAAGAGAGCTAGCTCCCTTGGCTGCTGTTGCAAGAATGGGCCTTCCAGATAAGGTCTAACAAGGAGAAGTGGATATAGTTATGAAATGAACACCGGTAACCATGGAGACAGACCACACTCTCATTATAGATACTGGTTATAAATAGACCGAATAAGGAAAATGATCTGATAGCCTATATGAAGAGTAAAAGAAATTGAACCAATGACAACAAATACTCGTCCAGCACACGAGTTGTCATAGCAACACAAATAACAGCTGTCCACTAATTTTGTTGTTGGAGATTGAGTAGGAGTTTTTACTGGTTGATTCTAAATACAATAAATGCTCCGGCCTTGGGTTTATGACCTTTTATTACCTTTTATTATTATAAAAACCTCGGGGGACCTCGGTTTTTATAATAGTTTTTATTGGTCATAAACCCTCGGCCTCCTCATTTATTGTATACATAGGATGATACTTGATAGGAGGCAGGGGGTCGCAGCCTAAAAAAAGGTCGTGGACGCTGGTAGACCTACCAGCTGGTAACAATTATGTATAGTGTCTGTTGCAGCAGTTTTTTTGTTCCAGCGCCGATCGCTCCCGGATCGGACATACCGTCGGCACCGTGGCAACTGTTCACATCGTTCATGACTGTACTGTTCTGTAACTGAGTGTTATAGTGTGTAAATAGTGTGTAAAACTAACTGTACTCGCGTACTGTCTTCATCAGTTCATGATCCACTCATAAGAGTCATAGTCTACTACGTGACTGTACTGACCTATACTGTCACAGTGTGTACACTTGTTTTTGAACTAACTAGCTACTTACTTGAACTTTTTGTTGAAGTAATAGTTGAAGCGGTGCTGTGTCACAGTGTGTCACAGTGTGTGTTGCTGTGCAACAATCCTAGTCCTATGTCCTTCAATTCGCGGCCTAAAAGAATCAGGCTATGTTTTTCCCCCGTGCGAATCCGCAGTAGTGAAAAGAAGCGCCAATGCCATCTCATCGCCAATCTTCGTTCAACTCGAGCTCCGGTACGCGTACCCGCAGCTCGCCGCTTCACGACGAACCCATATCTCCGCCAGCAAAACGAACGAAGAAGACGTCGTTAGCGACCCTAGACCATGATCCTGAGCCAGGGACTCGCACCCGTAGCTGCAGTGTTGCGAAAGATGCTGATCCGGGTTATCCAATGACCGGCGAGGGCACGGTGTCGTTTGTGCCAGGGAGTGCTCCCTGGCTTGTACGACTCCCTGGTCAGGATCCGGGTCAAAGGCCATACTGCCGTCATTGTGAGGGTAGAGCTCTGTTTGAAAAAATGGCGCCAGCAGGAAGGTGTTTTACGCAGGTGAGAGAGATAGAATTTGCTCAATCGTGTCACTCCGATACTGAATCTGGCTCAACCTTTTGCAGGAGGCGGCCATTCAAAATGCATTGGATCACTTTCGAACTGCTGATGCCTGCGTTTTGTCGGAGCACTACCATGCAAGCGGTTAGTTTTATTCAGTATTGCTTCATTCAAATTTGAAATCTGAACAATGCTCTTAGTATCTTCCGTTCCCTATCCCTCCATGTCCCATGCACACCGATTTTGGAGTTTGTTGTCCTGTCTACAATAGGATTGTGACAGTGGAGCATCGTATGGAAATTGAAGGAGATTGCTTTGAAGTCTGGTGTTTCGAATTTGAATTGTTTTGCACGCATTACGTCACTGAGTACACTTCCCCAGAATCCCCACATGTACAAATGAGCCCGGTTTGTAATTTTTGTGGGATGGATTATGCTGAATTGCTGATATCAAGAGTGCATCAACAAGAGTATGCAACTGTGGTTATGGGTCGGTGCGCGGCGCGCTGCCTTCATTACGTAACTTGCCTCCATCACGCTCTGAAAGCATGCACTCAAACCCGCAATTTCTTGTACAAGCCCATCTGTTTTTGCTCGATTCGTTCCAGTACCTACGGGATCTCTAAATTTTGGGGTGTGAACTCCAGTTCCGTACGACAGTTCATTTCAAACCAGTGGGAAAGTGCGGTGTTTGATTTTCCGCAGGTGGGCTCCCCGGTAGTACATTGGGTACTGCACTTGCCTGCGACCCGAGAGGTCGCGGGTTCGAGCCCCGCAGTCGCACATCTGACTGCAAAATCCCCACGACGCAGCTCACCAGATCAAGGTGTGGGTCCTCTGCACTCAGTAGAGTCAAGTCGAGCGAGCTGCAACTCCCGGTGCCGAAAGGCGGGCTCACGCCCCGACATGGCTACTTCCCCTTGTCTAGCCCCCAAGACGAAAATGATAGAAGCCGACTGGCCGAAATTAAAAAAAAAAAAAAAAAAATTTCCGCAGTGCACGGACTGCAGCTGAATGATTGTAATGAGGCAGCACGCCACGCATCTGGCCCATAGAAAAGAGATCACAGTTGCATACTCTTGTTTATGGACTCTTGCTGATATTGGTATTGTGCATGTACCCACCTTGCACGACCTATGGTTCATTGACTCAAGGTTTCGTATCTCAGTGATTTTTAGTCTTCTCAATGCCACAGGACGGTGGGATTTGTAGTTTGAAATTGCATCACTTTCATACTACGCTGTATGGTGTAGTGATATCAGCAGTGCAGTGTACAGTTACGCGCACTTGGCACACTCGTCAGCTAGCACTTACTAGTACTATATAATGGAAAAAAGACTGCATGCATTTTTTTGCATTTTCTAGTTGTACGCTGGTTTCCAATGAGAAACTGTCACGATTTGATCTCTTCAGTTGGGTCATGTATTATTGTGCATAATCAATGTAAAGAGCATACTGCGGCGATTTCAATTCGCAAATGTGTGATGAAGAAAGTGTCTGCTCCAAACGTCGGAGCTTGTGCTTCCTGCCGATTGCCTTGACACTTGACTGACTCAAGACTGCATCTGGAGCACACGAGGAGCCTGTCGAACCTTCCACTGGGTAAACCTGCAAGAAAGCGCTACTCCCTGCTCAATACATGGTGTTTGGGGGAATTTGCCCTCATCAGTTGAGCTTGAGTAGGCTAGTGAAATTTCTTATCCGAGAGCACTGCATTATGACATGCAGTGCTCTCCGAGCCAAAGCATCACTAGGGATACCAAAGGTGTTTTGAGCTGACACTTTCTCCACCGATTACCGCCGATGTCGCTAATGTGCGATGGCCGCGCAAATAGCATAATATGTTTCCCACTATACAGAATGAAGCATCTCTCTACTAAGTGCGTGAAATATCACTGGAAACATGTAAACTGTATGGGGTTTTGAGGAATGGTCGGAGGACAGTTGAATATTTCTGAACATTCGGTACATGTACTGAAATATAGCCACGCCCAGTATTCAGTCAGTTGTAACCCTTTTGGTATCTTACTACAAGGATTTCATGGGGTACAATGCTAGCAATCCTGTTTTGCAAGGTTACACACATGTTCTGACACATTGTAGTTAGAGTTTGAACCCTTCCCCGGGTTTCGTGCTTGCCAGTATTCATAATATGTCATTCAAGGTTGACATATACCCACCACATACACAGGCAATTACAGTATAGAGGCAAGTCCTAGTAATGCAGTACACAACCTCCAGAATCCATTGCACATTGCACACAGTGACATTCCCAATAGTGTTGTGTCAAGAACTGACAGTAAGAAAGAGGTTTGTTTTACAGACATGTGAGTGTAGATATAGTGAAGAGTCAGGGGGCCATGCCGAGTAGAGCATGGTATTGTGCGTAGTACGGAGTAGTGCGAGGTCACGTACCGTCTATACATGGCGACAGACAGGGGCCATGAATGGGCAAAACGATAAGTAGATACAGGATATGACAAATAGGGCCTGGAGAGTTGTTTAAAAAAAATCATCCAGTATTCTGTATTGTCTGGACCTATGCCAAACGATGAACATTTGTTCCTTATCTTCTGCTTTATGAATGCCGTATTGCAATGCAGCGTCGTGTGAAGCCTCCCTTTACCTATTGGCTACCTCATTCTATCGCAACAACGAAGTGCACCGTTGCTTGCACGCCATCAAGAAGAATGTACACCTCGTCAGCCCCAGGCTCCGCTTGCTGCAAGCTAGATGCTGTGTGGATCTAAAGCAGTAAGTCGACGCATCAATGTGTATGACGCTGTGTATGTTGTTTCGCAATCTTTGAGCTTGGTTCCGTCCGTGTTGATATAGCGACACCGAATCACATGTGAGTATTTTATTGCGTGATTATACATGTAGTAGTACTTGTATTGCAGTGAAAAGGACTATTTGTGCACTCATTACACAACCATAGGAACGCAGTTGGATTCCAAAACCCTTTCCTTTTACTGTCATTATGGAGCCTCGACTGCCGAGAAGCGGAAAGATGTACACAATTAACATCCAAAAATACTCTAATTTCAGAAATTTTCGGTGCTCAATATTTTCGGTATGAGGGCAACAGGCCAGGTTAGGTGAACAGAAATTTTCGGTACAGAGAAGCAGTTCCCTTTTGGATTATGTGTGTTAGTGTTTGTTCGGTGTATTGAAATTTTAGGTATGAAACAGACGCACCGAAAGTACCGAAAATAAAAGTACACCGAAAAATTGTGAAATTACAGTAGCAATTAGATGTCAAAAATCACAGTAGCTACATGTAAACACATACGGATGTATACAAATGTTTGCGGATACGACGTACTCTGATAAGATGTAAAACTCGTGTATGACGGACATTTCAGCAGGCCCCAACAGATCTAGCCTCGCATACTATGTACTTTTGGGTGTTTTTATACACCTTTACACGTGACAGGTTTGCTTGACAGGTACATGCACTTCACTATGTTGACAGCGCGGTGGAGGCTGTTTGCCGCCAGGGAAGCCCGGTTTGGTGGCACTAAACACGTACATTTCTGAGTGCAATCAATAATTTCGAGCATTTCGATATACTGCACATGCATCGTGCAAATGGGGCGCAGGAGTCAACTTTGGACAAGAAGTACCTCGGATACTACTGTAAAAGCCATATATATATATAACGAAGTGCTAACTCTAACGAGTTAACGAGGAGAAATCTGTCGTTAAAATAGAAATCGTTATACAGAAATCGATACATATACTGTCCTATTGAGCGTTATATATGCGCCTCGTTAGAATAATGGCTTTTACAGTAAGTACTTTTTCCACTCCCCGGGGGGGGGGGGGGGGGGGGGGGTTCGTCTTATTCGAGTTCCACGGTATGTGGCTGTCTATAATATTGCCCATGTAACAAGTGCTATTTAATAGTGTACCGATACATTATATACACTTAAGTCACGTGTTTGTCTCTTATCTTGCCATCCATAGGTATGCTGCACTGCCATTTTGTGTTGGGATCGCCACTGATGTTGGGATCGGCCAGTTGGGACTCAAAAGACTTGATGAGCTTTTTGGCGACCTGGCATGCGAAGTTCTGGCCCTTTTGGGCCGTGCAAAACGGTATGTTGGAGTAGTGTATATTTTCATGTATTATATTTCAATGATTCTGCAACTTGGCATATGTTGCGTTGATTGGTCCGGCTCAGAACAGGGTTGTTTAGCGCATGGGTGTTTGATTGGTCGGCACTGGCTCTGACCCCCGATGCTGGAGTAGCCAGAACACATTTTATAACCAAACAAACGACTCAATAAGGTTGGTTCCCAGTGATTCACACTCTGAAATGTGACCAACCAAACTCATCCTTGGTGTGACATAGGACTGGCTACTGATGAGAGTTGTGACCTCTTCCAATTGCTGCAACAGACGAGTCATTTCCTCTGCTAACTTCTGTTGACTGCCGTTCAAGAGAAGCTCTCGGTCTTTCACTCTTTTTTCTTTGGAGTCAACTTGGCATCACTGACTATGGCTGTGTTTACATGAAGCGTTTCAACCCGGGTTGAGTTCGACCCGGGTCAGATTTCAACCCGCCATGAACACAAAATGAATGGCGCGTTCACATGGCGCATTGCGCTTGACCCGGGTTGAAATTTCGCCCCGGGTTGATTTCAACCCTCCCCCCAAGGGGAGGGTTGAAATCAACCCGGGTCAAGAAAATCGTACAAACGTACTTCTGTGCGTATCTCGCGCCCGGTTTGAACGGCACTGCAGATGCAAATTTCGCGCGAACGGATTCACGTGACCATACAGGACTCTAGAAGTGGACTTTTGGCGGCATATCAGTATTTGACCCGGGTCAACTGTCTTCATGTAAATGCTCACCTCTTTTGTCTATCGTACAGACTTTCAACCCGGGCTGAACTCGACCCGGGTTGAAATTTCTCATGTAAACCCAGCCCAAAGTTGTCATGGCAACTCTGAGATGCAAAGAGACAGCGCAGCATACTGGAGATTGTCTTTGAGTGGAACGATGTTCTGTCAGTTGAGTTTTCATAACACCAGTACAAAGGACATGCATGGCCAGTACTAGCAGTGACCATGGAATAGCGAGTAGGGTGCGACAATTTGTTGCAATTGATTCATCCCTACATTGCAGTGGCAAGCTCATCCCTGTAATTTTTCTACTGCCCTTTGTTGTCTGTTCTGCATGTGTATGTGCATGTGTATGTGCATGTGTATGTGTATGTGCATGTGTATGTGTGTTGTTGTCTGTTCGGTATGTGCACGTGTATGTGTGTTGTTGTCTGTTCTGTCTGTTCTGTATGTGTATGTGTGATTAGCATGCAAAAGCAACGGGATTTTGCGTCACAGTATTACCAAGCGAGCGTTGAGCGCAACCCGTTCATCTGGTCTGCATTCGAAGGCCTGTGCTACAGCGGTAAGAGAAGCTTGTTGACATGGATAAATACACCTGGCCTGTCTATCCCACGTTCTTGCAATCCGATAGTATTGTAAGACACGTTAATGACATTTGCTTTAAGACTTTCAGGTAGAAGCAATAACGCAAAACAAACGTGGGCTTTTCACAACCCAGTATGAATCAATCGTTCAAGTCCTGACATTAGTGGTCATCAGTCAGGCTAGTCGTGTTTCAAAAGCCTTGCTGTGAAAATGTTTTCATTAGCCTGTGTATGTGTAAGTGAAGGTTGTGTCCAGATTTGGTAGTGACTCTATGGGGAATCACAGTGTACCATTTCTTGGCCTCATGCGAAAGGGTGATATTCAGCGAACCATTAGTGTCTTCTTTTGCTGTGCGTAGTTTGTATGACTGTGTGAGCTGAACGCCTGTGTGAATGCCAGTCCTGTACATACAGTATGACTTCCCTATACGGACACCGCTCAGCAAAGGACACAATGATTTTATTTCTTCAGTCCCAATTGCTCCTGATCCAGTGGTAATGCATTCTGTAAGCAGGACATCTCCCTACACAGGACATCTCCCTACACAGGGCGCCTCCCTAAGCAGGACGCCTCCCTACACAGGACGCCTCCCTAAGCAGGACGCCTCCCTACACAGGACGCCTCCCTACACAGGACATCTCCCTAAGCAGGACACCTCCCTACATAAGACACCTCCCTACACAGGACATCTCCCCACGCAGGACACCTCCCTACACAGGACACCTCCGTACGCAGGACGCATCTTCTCCCCGCGGGGTGACCGTAATTCTGAACTTTCACTGTACATGTTTACTATGGTTTACTTCAGTTGCTGATGTACCGAATGTGGCCAGCATTTTCACAACTGAGCGTATTCCGCCTCGGTTCTACCCGTCTACTGGGTATTCCACTTGTGCTGAGGAGAGCCACCCGCCGTCATCGTTGGCATGTCGGGGAAACTCTCCACCACGGCCAACCAATGTAATTCTTCAAACTACCGACGCTACACCTGAGATGTTCTCGCCAGATGCAGGTGAGAGCTGTGCTCTTGCAGCTTACACAATGCAGTGCCGTTCCACTCTATAATATTAGAGAGGTTCCGCATAACGTAATTACGTTAGTCAAAAACGTAGTCGATCTACAGAAAGTCTTACGTAAACTGTATGCGCATCTGTGTTCCGCCATACGGAGTTTTCAAATCACGTAGCTGCCCTTGGCAACTCCGAACACCGCAGTGGACGACCAGGTCGACCTGGGGAGAGAGTCATAAATTTGTACCCCAATCCACTTACGGACCAGCTACGTTATCAGAGCCCTATCTACGTACTCTACGTAGACAACTTTCCGTAAGTGGAGTGCAAACTCGCGAATTCACGGGTTTTTCCCGCCCACTAACGTAAAGTTGCTCAACTTTACGTAGTGCGGCATAGCAGTTTCTGCTATGCAAAATCACAATTGCGTTGCAGTCTTTGATCTTGATTAGCATTTTTCTTTGAAGGTTGGGTGTTTACCACATTGTCCTTCTTGAGAGTGATGCCTGAAAGCCCATCTGCAAAAAACGACTGAAGCATACATGTGCACGCAGATTGAGAGTACCTGCACCACACACACACTGAACTGTATTCACGTTACTTGACAGACCAGGTTAGGCATGGATAGTCTGTATGTATTGCAGTTTTCTGCGAGTTACGGTGACTTTTGGGTAGCAGTAGATTGATTTTGCATCGCAAACTGCAATGCGATACAGGATAAATTCATCCCTGTATTGTATGTTGGTGGTGTGGATTTCAGGAATATTGTTTTTCGGGCGGGCTCAATGGCATTGAATGTATAGATGGTGCTAATGAGTACAAGCAACAGGTTTACCAGACCATGCCAGACCTTTTATGATAAATAATCCGAAATAGAGGTAGCAACATCCGCGATAATAGGGGGGGGGGGGGTTGTGTGTTGCTCCCTACGTACGAGCTTGTTATTTTCCTGTCGACGTGACTTTTTGTCATGTAAGAAAATGTCATGGATAGCTGGTGCATAGATATTGTCACAAGTCCCCATGAACTGTGGTGTTTTGGTGCTTTTTCTCAATGTTACTGTCTGCTTATAGCCAGTACGCCTGGGCGATACGAGGATCTCTGTGGTCCTGTGCCTAGCTCAAGCGCAGTGGCTGCACGTGGTGTTGCAAAGAGGATTCTGGTAGCTCAGCCACAGGATGCAACTCCTCTTGGACAAAGGTTAGGGGAAGGTCTGTCTGGTAATGCATGCCGGTGTTGGCTGCAGAAAAGGATACCCTTTCCCTGCGCAGGTTCTATCTTTGTAGTGCGTATGAACATTACTGAACGTTTGCTTGGTTGTGTTTATTCAACTTCCGGGCCCAAGGCGAATAGGTGTTTGTTTATGTTGTGTTATTCGTTACTGACAAGAATTTTCACACCTTGCCTCCAGCTACCCCGCGTCAACAGCCGGAGTGACAACTAGTGCATATTCGGCATCCCCGCCAGTAACAACACAGGAGAAAGTCGCTGTTCAGAGCCTTCAGCTGGACCCGCAAGAGCCACGCCAGTCCAAAATAACACCGACTGAGCCAGCGCCGGCGGTCATCACAAAGTCATTTGTGACTACGGGGATGAGGACGAAGGTGAGTTTTCTCTTTTCTGAGTTTTATATTCAACTTTCTTGTGCTAGTCTAATGTCTCGTGCTGCAGGTGCCCTTCACTGTAAAGCTTCACTGCATTTAGGCTGTCTGTCAGCTGAGCTTGGTCTGCCCCACTGGCACAGCCACCTTGTTTAGCCTCACCCATTAAAGCGGAAATCCGGAGGAAAATGAAACGTTCAGGGTCTGTAGAGTTTGGGGCGCTGAGTCGAATGGTGTTGATCCCAGATCTTTGCGACAAAGCGTTCTAGAGATACAGTGTATATCGATTTAATTATCATGTGTGAATCTCGGGGGGGGGGGTATGATGTCATGTTCCCGCGACACACCCTTGCAATGTCACAGCGTGCAGCTAGGTCAAAAGGATTGTGTGAAAGCAAAATAGTGCCGATGCTATCTAACTGATTTGGCCCGACTGAAAATAGGCAGGATAAGCGACCCCCGGAGATATATCTCCATGTGGGAGTGAGGATTGAGCCATGCCTGACCTTTGGTTTGGGGTTTAGAACCTCGGTATTCTGCTGAAGTATTGGTCGCACAGGCCCGTCAAGAGTGAGCGCTGTGTCTGCGGCAAATGAAGAAGGGGCAGCTATAATTATCTGGTCTCTGGAAAGCCTGGAAAGCAGAGCATTTCATGTTACTTGATATATTTGTTAACAGGACTTGAGAACAAGTTTTTGATGACCTCCAGATTAGCATGCTGGCACAGTGAATAGAGAACAGCGTGTGATTGACCGCCCATCTTGTTTCTTGTTCCTGGTTGCACAGTATGCTGCAGAAAAGCAATTCACTGCTCCGAGGACGGAACGCGTAAGTGCACGTACACTACGTGTAGTTGTTGATACCAACCATGAACCCTGCCCAGGGAAGCTGGCTGTACGTGTACATGAAGGCCTGGAATGCAATACCTGCTAAGTGCCAAATTAGAGAAAATCAGATGTTCACCTCAGTGCAATCAAAAGGTCTAGGGGCACCAGCAGGCAAGATTTCACATTCATTCCAGCTCTTCACATGTTATTGGTTAATGCTGCTTGCTGGAGGCAATACACTCTGATTCATCGTGTATGTAGTACACTTTATAGGGAGGATTGTTCAAGTGATAGTACCACCAAGAGTGTGCAGCTATGGGTCTATGGGGGTCTATGAGGTATAATTATAACAGCTAACTCTATCGAGTTGTACTCATCCAGAGCGTTGTTTGGATGTGAAGCTCTGGATTGGAGTGTACGAACACACGGTTGTACACCCTGGGGGGGGGGGATATGTACTTATAGTTATACCATTGGTACTTCAGCACACGAAGCACAGAAGCCATATAATTTTTTTCCGACTAGGCCTTTCATTCCATTACTCTTCAGGTCGAATACAGTGATAGTAAGCAAGTCCTTATAACCGGCACTTTTGGCGGGCAGAGCATTGACAAAAATAGCACTTGAAAAATGGAAAAAAAATTATGGCTTCTGTGCTTCGTGTGCTGATTTGCTTTCCTCCAACCAAAAATCTATTCAACCATTGGTACTAGGCAGAGGTCGCTTGATCACTTGCACCCTGTTCTCTAGCTTAGGCAACACGGTCATTGGGAGCATGGCCTGGCAAGTGTGTTGAGATGGTTGATTTACCACAGGCAAGAAATACAGTCTTTATCTCCATTTTATACTCCAGGCTTATATTTTTTCAAGCCGTCCTGATCCTGAGCTTCTATTGGAGTCCATGCCTATAGTTATTCAACCTAGTATTTTGTCAAAATCTGCATGGTCGTCTTGTGTGTGCATGATCCATTTACTGTTGGAGAGGACAGGTGGGACTGGCTGTTGTGAGGTGGATTGTGCCGAGACTTTACTTCAGTTTGTCCATTGTTATTTCAAGTACAGTGCGTATGTGAGGTGTGGGGTCGGTTCATTGCTCCGTTTGTTTCTCTGCTGCAGACGAAACAGGGAGGCGCGTGGAACCCTCCAGCTGGCAGGAAACTGTTCATTGAGTCAGCAAGTAACAGCGCTGCATCTACGCCTGCACCGCTATCGGCCGGACCGGTCACACGATCTGCAGCTCGCCGACTGATGCAAGACCGACACGTGCAGATGCCATCATCTGTGTATGGTGACAGGCCTTTGCCGGACGACAGTCTTGTGGCAACTGAAACACCTGCACCACAAGTTCGACCTCCATTCTCGGAGATCAAAGAAGACTTTACGTCTACAACGGGTAAGGATATTAATATTGTTTATCCAATGTCTTGTGAAGACAGCCAGTCAACAAACTTAGCGAGTATCCAGTATTTTTCCAGCACCAGCCAGCTCTATTGGTGAGCGTGCCTATATCACATATCGGCATGCCGAGCAAGGTCAAATATCAGATTAGATAAATGGCATAGTGATAAAAGAGGTGAAAGATTAGCACGAGAGAATGGGAATATTGACCTCGACCACAGGTAGGACTGTACTGATATCTGCCAGTACCACCTTGGATCCTGTCCAATACTCCGCCTCGTACATACTGGTGTGTATGTTGGGAGGGTGCTCAGCTCTCTGAAACAAAAATATCTTGTCATCTCTCTCTCTCTCTCTCTCTCTCTCTCTCTCTCTCTCTCTCTCTCTCTCTCTCTCTCTCTCTCTCTCTCTCAGATACACACCAGGCGCGTACGCAGGGGGGTTTCCCGTTGCCCCGAAACCCCCCCCAAATGTTCCCAACGAGCAACATTTTTGGGCATTTTTTGGTAGGGCACGCGATTGATCTGACAAGAATGCAAACTTCAACAGATCGTAACTCGGTCAAATCTCGCTCAATTCCAACAATCCAAATATCCAGGTCGAATAGAAAACGCTCAGCTGTCCGTAGAAGCAATTCTCGATGCGCTACGAGCAATGTTTCTGGAGATATATCATTCGTAAGTTGAGCCGCGATCTCGGCATTTAATTATTTCCAAAGCGTGCAGTGCGACTCGAGTATCGAGAATTTGAGACTGTTCGCCACATTGACTGGCTCAGATTTGCAGGGGCTTCACTTGTGATATTCTCAAGAGTACACAGCAAAACAATCGAAACTCTGCTATCGAGAAAAACGAAATCGCTGGAGCAGGACGCGTTTGGGCCTTTGGGGCATTTCTCGCACCGTTGCTGCCCTCTAGCACTGGATCATGTACATGTATACACTTATAAAATTAATAATTATAATACAGGTACAGTGCAGGAGCGTAGCAGCCGGTCCGGCCCCCCCCCCCCACCCCACCCCCACCAATGCCAAAAGTGCCCGGACCAATGCCAAAAGCGCCCAGAATACAGGATTGTGCACCCTAATTTCAAAAATTTCCCGGGGGACACCCCCGACCACCCGGACCGCCTCCAACGGCAGTGCTACGCGCCTGCAGTGTCCTGGCTATCATGGTCAACCTCATTCTCTTCCTCTCTTGGATACCTTTCCACTTCCAGGGAGCCCAAGATTATGAAGGTTGAATGAGTAGAACTGAAGTTATGATCCAAGGAACACGAATAATGCATAATTTTGAAAAATTTCTATGGCTCTTTAAAAGGGTTTAAAAAACTCATTGTTTGTGATTCGGTTGGAAACCCCCCTAGAAGTGACCCTGCGTACGCGCCTGCACACACACTCTTTGTTCGCCTACCGCTTCAGCGGCTTGTGTTTCACCAGGAGTACATGAGTGCTAAGGGGGTTGGCATCCATTCCTGGCACGGCAGTGCGAATTTCAGATCTTGGCTTTCGGCCCTTTGTCGGACAATTTAGGGTTGATGCCATGAAATGTGTCTTCCGTTTTAAATTACCTGTAGGTCGTCCTGCTTGACTGGCCAGGTTTGCACCGCAGTTCACCAGTTCCGCTATTCTTTCTTTCTTGTGTGCCCTGTTCAGGATCGTTGATGGATGATCTTCGTAGTCTAGCTGTAGCGGTGGCCAATGAAATGACATTCAAGCTTCAGTCAGCCTTGTCGTTGTTTGAAAAACTACCCACATGGATGCGTAACACGTCTTATGTTCTACGCAAGACAGCCAAGGCATACTTTGAAATACAACGTTACACATCGGTATGACCTGTTTCGGAGCTCATGTATTTCTTATTTATTTGCAATACGAATGTGTACATGACACACGCACATGCATGCGCACGCGCGCGCGCGCGCGCACACACACACACACACACCAGCAAACAGACACCATTTTGAAGCAGTGCAGATACAATATGCTTTCTGGTGTTTATGCAGGCGTTGAAGGCGTACAAGCAACTTGCGATGCTTCACCCATACTGTATTGATGGTACGGTATTACGTGCACTGGTGTCGTAGTACAGATACAATGTGCAAGCTGACATCTAAAGCAAACAATGTGATGATTAAAAATCATTAATTCCCAATTGGGTACACTGTATTTTTGTGCATGTGTGTGTGTGTGTGTGTGTGTGTGTATGCATGTGTGTGTGTGTGTGCGTGTGCGTGTGCCTCCTCATCCGTGTGCACAAGTACTCGGACCGTGTGTCCGAGTGTATGCATTGACTTCCTTGCTGCGGTGAATTTCTATGTGCCCAATTCACGTGTGGATCTTGGAGAGAATTTTTCTCTCTTGATGAGTTTACTGCGGCTTTGTTTTGGGTTTTTGTGTGGAGCAGTTCGACTCAGTGTACTTTCCACGTGTCCATTGATCTGGTGTAACGTTAGCTTGTCATGGAATTGAGCAAAGTTTTGAGAATCATTGAGTCCGCAAGAAGCTTAGAAGTTATGTTCTATACCGTTGCTGGCTTACCTGAGCATACGGATGATGTGGCTGTCTTGCAGGCATGGATACATACTCATCTTGTCTCTGGCAACTCAATGATGCTACAGCGCTCTCAAGCTTGGCTAATAAGCTCAACACTTTTGCTCCGCATCGCCCAGAAGTAAGCGCATTCTCTTGACCGGACTCCTCTCTTTGCATACCGTATATTCTCTATTATAAGCACAGGTCTCCATTACTAGCACACTGTGAGCACCTTTCGAAACATTATAAGCACAGTCTCTATTAGTAGCACGGTCTTGGTGGAAATCAATGCTGCATGCATGATATCCAGCATGTATTTCTTCTTGCTCTGTATGGATGTATTGGTTGAAATAATATAAGCACGGTCAGTCTCCAATATAAGCACGGGGTAGAGGGGTGTTGAAAAAATATAAGCACGGCGCTTATAATAGAGAATATACGCTATTTACTTCCTCCGTAAGCACACGAATTGGAGCATTATTTGTGCACTCACCACTTGCAACGAGCCAAGTTATACTGTACAGAAGCCATACCTGTAGTCTAGTATGCCATGTTTGGTCCGCAGTACGTTGTTAGAAAGCAAGGGCCTCTCCGTTGTGCAGGACTGTGTGCAGGACTGTGTCACTCAGGTTGCTCATGCGTGTATCGTTCACTCCAATGCTGTCTTGTTTTCTTGAGTACTGTTTCTGGATCCTGACTTCATGTGTACCAGATAGTGACTGAGGCCATTGCCTGTGGGCAGTAAAACTGAGGTGCGATGTGCTCTCATGTTGTTTCCTATGCCGTGTGATTGTCAGACTCTCTGTGCTGCGGGGAACAGTGCTAGCTTGAGCCGAGAACCCGAGACTGCAGTGCAGTTTTTTGAAAAGGCTGTTAAGGTAGGGCGCTTGCTTGTCCATGCTTGTTGTTTACCTTGAAACTGATTGTCCGAATGCTTCATTTTGACATGTTCCCAATCAAACTCCCTGTATTTCGTCAGCTTGGGCAGTGGGCAGTGTGACAGGTAGAATGTCAGCATGGATCTCATCTCAATCAGTGTGTTTGTACATGGTTTTGCATTGTATATTGTGTAAATGCTTTGCCCCAGGGTGGTACAGTATTCATGAATTCACTATTTTTTACATATACAGTCGTCCCTCTCTAATCCGGCGCCTTTTGCAATTGCATTTTCTGCTGGATAAACAAGAGTGCTGGATTATCAAATCCTGCCCTCCAACCCGGCCCACATGTTAACATACATGTTAGTGTCGTACGTCAAAACGTAGGGATTTTCTGTGTCAATCCAAGTGCTTTGTGGAATGCATGTCTTAAACATACACTTGCCGGGGAATATCCTATGCGCTGGCATAGGATATTCCCAAGTGTATGTTACATGTGTTGTGTATGTTACAATGCTCCTTGATAGTGTGCGGTGTACAACTGCTGGATTAGAAAATCGAATTATGTACGGTTTGAGTGATTTGTTGCAGAAAATCGCTGCTGGAGGCGGAATTCAAGTGCCGGATTAAAGCGTAGAAAATGAACTTAAAAAATCCGTTTTGCCAGAAAGTGTGCTGGTTTGCAAGGGTGCTGGATAAACAAGTGCCGGATTAGAGAGGGACGACTATATAGAAAAAAGACCAGAAAACAGACTTGCTATGTCACAAACATGTACATTCGAGTGTTTCAGTGTATCTGTGACCATGTGTTTGCATGTGAATGTGTGTCTTTTTGTACACATATAGGCGGACGAGTCGTTTCCGTATGCACATTCTCTGCTTGGATCAGAGCTGTGCGCGCTAAGGAAATTTGATGAGAGCACCCACTGCTTTCGCACTGCAATCGAGATCTGCCCACGTCATTACAATGCATGGTGAGTTTGTTCATCTTGTGGACTGACTTGGTATGGTTTTGATAGGGAGTGTGAATGTGTTTTTAGGACATGCTACTTACCATACTCTAACAACAGACAATATGAAACAAGCTTTTTTAAATCTTAATCCCCAACACCCACGGTCAACTGGGTACTTCATTCATATACACCATTACACGCCTAATATGTGCTGAAAAGTACATGTTGGAATTTCCATTTTGGCACGTTTCCATGCGCACGACGCCCCAAAAGTCAGCAAAATACAGACAAGCGCTTGGTTGCACGCGTACACGTGCCAATTATGAACACAGCTTTACCATCTCACACTCGCCGCTAGGCGTTGCGGCAACTGCCATCTTGGTATAATCAGGCATGGTAGTGGCCTGGTTCAAGTGAAATCCCCTGCAAGTACTAGTAAGCTAGTTGTGTTTCTTAAAGGGGAAGTATGCCCTGTGCATCTACTGCTTACACAGCTGCATAATGCCGTTTATTATTATTATTTAAATTTTACTTTTATTATTTTTTCGGCAACGCAGATGATGATACCCTAAAATCAAATTTTCACCAGTAACTGGTGTACGAGATGCAGGAACAGTTTTCGTAGGGTGAGTACTTTTTCATGTAGTACCGAATGCGGTAAGTAGGACTCGCCCATCCGCCCCTCCCCACCTGGACCTACTCGAAGGGTGGTGGAGGTAGGGGTGCTCTGGCGGGATTTTACGGTATACCCTAAAATCAAATTTTCACCAGTTGTAGTCTTCGGAGTGCTGAGTCGAATGGTCTTGGTCCAAGGAAGCTGACACGCTCCGTTCCTCTTTTATTCCCAATCCAATTCGCCACTTCCACCGAAACTGGGTGACTGCGCCCTACTAGATGGGAATTTGTATGCAAAATATCACTAAAAGCGCCATTTCGTTCTTATAAAAAGCACAGGTGACCGCGATTGACTCCTATGTTGTAGTCTTTTGGACGCTGAGTCGACTGGTTTTGGTCCGAAAAGGCTGCGATGCAGCGTTCGGCCCTTATTCCCAATCGAACCCGGTTGAGTAAGCGGTCACGTGTTCATGCGTACACCAGTCACCTGGTCACCGTGCCCGCAAGCTACAACTTACAGCATGTTTGGGCGAGTTTCTGTCACTCGAGTTGAACCTTTTGAGTTGAACTTTAGTGTGAAAGTTGTAGCCTGCAGGCACGGTGACCAGGTGACGGTGTACGCACGAGCACCTGACCGCTTACTCAATGTGTTCGATTGGGAATAAGGGCCGAACGCTGCATCGCAGCCTTTTCGGACCAAAACCAGTCGACTCGGCATCCAAAAGACTACAACCTATGGGCCAATCGCGGTCATACGTGCTTTTATAAGAACGAATGGCGCTTTTAGTGATATTTTCCATACAAATCCCCATCTAGTAGGGCGCAGTCACCCAGTTTCGGTGGAAGTGGTGAGTTCGATTGTGAATAAAGGAGGAAGGGAGCATCTCAGCTTCCCTCGGACCAAGACCATTCGACTTAGCACCCAGAAGACTACAACTGGTGAAAATTTGATTTTAGGGTATACCGTAAAATCCCGCCAGAGCACCCCTACCTCCACCACCCTTCGAGTAGGTCCAGGTGGGGAGGGGCGGATGGGCGAGTCCTACTTACCGCATTCGGTACTACATGAAAAAGTACTCACCCTACGAAAACTGTTCCTGCATCTCGTACACCGACCAAAGGTCAAGAGCCAGGAGTCGTACAGACCCATCAAAACTCAGGGTTTGTGCGATCCCTGGTCAAGAGGGTGGGCACTGTTGCGTACATTTCCAACGGGGTCGAGCACCCGTCTGCAGTACAGTACGGCATCACAGGGTCATACGAGGATACAACCAATCACTTCCCTGACAAGAAGTCAGGGAGGGGCGGATGGGAGAGACGGGGCGCTCTGGCGGGATTTTACGGTACAGTACTTACCCTTTGACACCTTTTTTGCAATGCTAGGGTGTCCAGAATGAGAAAATCAATATATTAGGGTATGTAATTGGGCACTTTGGAGGGTTTATGGCCCCTCGAAGTAGCCCGAACAAGACGTTCTCTAAGAAAGAGACAGGTTTGCATTGATGACGATAAAATGCTTCCAACTTTCATCTGTTGCTTCATGTCATCATGTCAGTAATTCCCATAGTATCAGACATGTCAGGGTAGATTTTTCAGCAAAAAAATGCACTGGTTGAAAGTACAGGCTTCTGTGTGAGGAGACAAAACTGGTATTCCGAACCCCAATTCGATATGGTGCCAAAATGCTCTGAAATTTAAATTTTGCAAAATTGGCCCTGTTTGTAAAATTAGGTTTTTCTCTTATTTCACGACATAAATGCGAACGTATGGGTGTGGCTTTCACAGGCCCTAAACATAGGGAAGGATTCATTACACACTAGCTAAATTTTGCTTGCCTTCATGATGCTTCAACCCTGAAAACTTGAACAAAATCAGACAGAAATTGGTTTTTGACCTCCGATATACTCTTTACTGACTCTAAATGTGCACTTGTGTGTGTGGGGTGTGGTGCGTCGGGGGTGTACGTGGGTGTGCTCGTTTTGCATTACTGCAGGTTTGGCTTGGGTCTGATCGCATTCCAAAAGGAGGATTTCGTTAAAGCACTGCAAAACTTTGGAGTGGCATTCAAGATCAATGGTTCCAGCTCTGTGGTGCTGACACATGTTGGGCTGGTAGGTGTGTGTATGTGTCTGTGTGTTCATGCATGTATTAGTATGTGAGTGCATCGTCGCAGAAAAACTCTGCAAGCCGCACAGCACCCCTACTGGCTTGCTATTGTGCAGTGTCTACTGTGCTGAATACTACGTCGAATACTAGTAGTACAGTACTACAGTAATATCCTGCCCGGGGTGTGGAAACATGACTGGCTGACAATGTGTAAGTTGGTCAGATGTTGCTATTGTAGTGGTATTTTGACTAGGATGTCCGTCATACCTGGCCGTACAGAAGAATCTGGTGTGGAGTGATGAACTTTCATTGTTTGCGTGGCCAATTCCTGAACTGTTCAGAACATGTGTGAAATAGTGCTAATTCTGCTGCTCATTGACTGTGTGGATGTGTGTGTGTGTTGTGGTATTGCCACAGGCGTTCAATGCTCAAGGAAACCTTGGCAGTGCAAGGCGAGTACTGCAGCAAGCCTCGCGTCTCAACCGCTTAGATCCTCTGCCCGTGTTTCACCTGGCCTCGTTGGGAACTCGCGAAGGCAAATTCCAGGTTAGTCCTTGCCCTCGTGCTCACCCAGACACACCGACAGATCAGGGAGCTCTTTAGAGTCATGCACCTCACATGCATGTTTTACTTGTTTCCTGCACACCGGCGGGTCTTCTGACCTTCTACACACCGGGTCTTCTGACCTTCTACACACCGGGTCTTCTGACCTTCTACACACCGGGTCTTCTGACGTTCTGCACGCCGGGTCTTCTGACGTTCTGCACACCGGGTCTTCTGACGTTCTGCACACCGGGTCTTCTGACGTTCTGCACACCGGCGGGTCTTCTGACGTGCTGCACACCGGCGGGTCTTCTGACGTTCTGCACACCGGCGGGTCTTCTGACGTTCTGCACACCGGCGGGTCTTCTGACGTTCTGCACACCGGGTCTTCTGACGTTCTGCACACCGGCGGGTCTTCTGACGTTCTGCACACCGGCGGGTCTTCTGACGTTCTGCACACCGGCGGGTCTTCTGACGTTCTGCACACCGGCGGGTCTTCTGACGTTCTGCACACCGGCGGGTCTTCTGACGTTCTGCACACCGGGTCTTCTGACGTTCTGCACACTTCTGTACACTTGTTGACTTTCTCCCTGTTTTTCAGGATGCTATCAAATTGTTGGAAATAGTGAAGAAGCTTTCACCGAAGGAAGCGCTTGTGAATTATCTGCTTGGCAAGGTACACTACGATGCTGTACTGTAATGTAGTAGTTAAGCAGTGTGTAGTTGCTGTGACTGTTGATCCTGTTATTCTCCTTTGTTATTGCAGCTACACGTACATGTCTATGTGTTATGAACATCCTGGCGCGTTTTGTTGACTTCATACAATTTTCCGCCGAGCCACTATTATTGTGCAGCAGCCATGTTGCTTTGGTGAATACCGGTAATTAAACCACACCTAACGTGGCTGTATTCTCTACCACTGCTGCTCTACCTGAGTGAGACTGACGTTGATGAAGTGAAGTAGTATTTCTGTATATCCTGGTCTGCAGATCTACATGAAATTGGGCAAGGTGGCTGAAGCCAGGACACACTTGGCCTGGGCGTCCAGTGTTGACCCGAAGAACATGAGTGTGATGGTTCAAACCTCTCTTGGCAACCTGGTATCTGACAGCCTGACCACCGTTGATACTTCTGCCGGCGACAGTGAAGATGAAGAAGATGAGAGAGGTACAGTTGGACTTTCTAACGATTGACCATCACTATTGGCCATGTCTCTCTCCTTCCACCACTATTGGTCCTGTCTCTCTGTGCCCATAGATTGCTTTACGTCACATGTGCTTGGGAATAAATGTTGAATGAGGGGAATGCATATATTATATTAGCCAGTGATGACCTTAGTGGCTGTCCTAATCATCACCGTTTACCACATGTATATCAGATGTGAAGAAGTAAATCTTGCAGTATTTGTGCCCAGCTTCCGTGCTGTTTTCCAGATCTTTGTACACTAGCACTTCAATACGATGCTGTATACTCTCTTCTGGAGAAGGAGGACTTGCTCCTAGCGGACTATATTGAGGATTTATGTGTATTGTGATGGGTCTTGGCAAGGTGTGCGCCAATTTCTGTAATCTTGCCTTGGTGTGTACTGTCTGGACAAATACGGGCCTCGGCACACGTTTCTGTCTCACTGTTTGTTTATTGTGTGTGCTGTGTGCAGTACTGTCTGGCTCCGCTATGATGAGTACGCACGAGAGCATCTCTGAAGATGACGGCAGTAGCTTCTACGATGGACACGAACGCGAGGATAGCCAGGTAGAAAGTTCCATCAATGACATGTCTCTTTAACGATGATAGAGATGAACTTCCTTTCCCTGCAATGCAGATCCGATACGCAAGTATGGCTGCGTTGGCAGACTTCTTGTTCTTTGCAACACTATGCTTCAAAAGTATCACACCGAAGAAGTCAATTTCTGCAGCCTGTTCCTCGTTGTCTGTGGTGCTGTTTATTTTCTCGCATGTAGCCTCTGTTTTGCTGCCATGGATCCTTGTAGCTACTGGGCTGTTGCTGATGTTGTTATGCTACTGTATGTCTTTGCTAATTATTTCCTTCTTTGTTGTCACTTGATGTGTGTTCACTGGTTTGCTCTTTTCCTTATCTTCACTGGCATTGTATTGGTCTTTACTTCCATACAATTTATGCAACCCTATGAAGTTCTGGGCCGAAACGATTATACCGATTACTCGTATATCACTCGGTATGGATAAAATCGATAATCGTTATGATCGATAATGATTGTGACAGTACATGCGAGAGCGGTCAGTACATGCAGATGAATGTAAAGATAGTGTCTGCTACGAACGTCGGAGCTCGCGCTTCCTGCCGACTGACTTGACACTTCACTACTTACGACTGCGTCCCGGAGCACACGAGAAACCCGTCGAACCTTCCACTCGGCAAACCTGCAAGAAAGCACCACTCCCTGCTCAGTACACAGTGTTTCGGGGACTTCAGCCCTCATCAGTTGAGCTTGAGTAGGCTAATGAAATTTCTGCTCCGAGAGCACTGCATTATGTAGTGCGTCACTGTAAGTTGGTATCCCTAGTGATGTTTTGCCTCGGTGAGCACTACACTACATATGCAGTGCTCTCGGAGCAGAAATTTCATTGGCCTACTCAAGCTCAACTGATGAGGGTTGAATTCCGCGAAACACTGTATTGAGCAGGGAGTGGTGCTTTCTTGCAGGTCTGCCGAGTGGAAGGTTCAACGGGCTTCTCGTGTGCTCCAGACGCAGTCGTGGGTCAATCAAGTGTCAAGTCATTCGGCGGGAAGCGCGACCTTCGACGTTCGAAGCAGACACTTTCTTCACTGATCACCGCCGATGTCGCAACATCTTTCGTCCCATGAACGTATTTAACGTTATAAGATTCTACTTGTGTGCAATGTGACCAAATCAGCTCAGCCGGTGATTCTATTAAAATCAATTACTGTAGGTGCCGTCGTTGTTCACTATGGTGTTTCACCCTGGCCAAAGCCAACCAGCTTGCATGTGTAACGTTAGGTGGTTGTGCTCACTGGAGTCCAATCATGTAGCGATGGCAGCAATCTAACCTAACAAGCTGAAAACGGATTGTGCGAGTGGTCACCAGGAGGGGAATAAAGAGGTAGAAGATCATTTTGATACCAGTACACCTGTCCTACAAATCGAGTCTTGTACTGTCAAAACCAAGATGGTGGTTGCCAAAATGCATTGTAGATCTACCTCCCCAAGGCACCCCACCCCACCCGTACCTCTTGTGACCCTGTATGTTTATATCTGTCTCATCTTGCCTATTCTTCTCCAGAATGATTTGAGGATTGTGGGTTCTGTCCAAACTGTTGAGCGACAGACTGGCGATGTGTGATTATGATTACCCTCAAGTGCTATTGTGACAATGCTGTGGAATGCTTTATACTGAAGTTTCACTGTGCACAATTGGACTCAATCTCCGTGGATATGAAGACTTAGTATAAGTATGGTTGAAAATACAGCTGAATGCGCTCAGTACAAAATGATTTGGCACTCCCACAACTGCTGAAAAGAAGCCCCAAATCCACCACCTATAGGAAACAACCATTACCAACTAGTTTTCAGCTGAACACCTAAATGGCAAAGGTGACACCATGCCATGATAATTATAGGTAATGATCAAGAGTACATAAGCCCCCATGCATGGGGGCTTATGTACATTGTACTCTTGGACCTTGGTAATATTATAATTATGTAGGTGTAGCCCTGGTTGTCCTTGTTCTGTTCTGTTCCGTAGGTGTAGACAAACAAATCTTCTCAGCAACATTCACGTGAACACCATAACTCTTCATGGTTGGAACAAGAGTCCCGAGTACATTAATCAATGATCAGGGATCATCATAACAGGAAAGAGAATCACAACATTCAAAGAATAGAAACATGTCCAGATAGTCATTTCACGATCAGTTCAATCAGCAATAAAACAAAACCAACTAAAAAAATAAAAAATAAAACACTAGTGTTCTTCACGTACAGCTTCTTCCAGCATGACGCAACATGTATAAATACCACATAGGCTGCAACCAGAAAGTGAACAAATCAAGATGTGATGACAAACACTGACAAGAGTAAAGAATAAAGATAATCATAAAGAACAGGCATCATACCAGCTGGCCTGTAGCAACCTATGTCAAGTAAGTGATCTCAAGACTAATATTGGCGTTAAATCACAGGGTCACAGTAGCCGGCACTGCTGCCTGTACGTACGGGCAAGACTACAAGCAAGACAAGACTACTCGTATTGGCCAGCTTGCCAAGAAGTAACAGTAATACGGAGCAACCAACACTCCAGACGCTGAATTTTGATACCAATAAAATCTGACATGCACGGCAGCAAGAAAGCAATACTTCGAAGTAAAAAGTTAAAAAAACCTCCTCACAATCTCCCTAGAATAGAAACTCAAGTAAACCAACACTAGCGGTCAGAGTGTGGTGCTGGTTATGAAAAATCAGCTCTGCGATACGTAAGCGGGGCACTATGATGCAGGCAGTTTTGAGGAAATAGATGGCTCGGCAGACTGCGGCGAGTCCGATGGAGACCGAAACGAGGCCAAGCTTTCCAGGACTACATTGAACAAGGCATATGCCAGGCACCTGGAACGACAAAATTGGAAATTGTTTCAATATCAAATAGGTCCACTTATAGGACAGTCAGCAGCCAATATTCAAAGGAATGCACTACACACTTGTAGGACACATGCTTCACATAATTAGCATACAGTGTAAGGAGTGCATTGTTACGGACATCAGACTTGCACACAAACCTTGCAGCCCCACAATGAGTAACCACCGACAAACACAAATCTGGCCATTTCATTTGATTGGACACAACCGCTCCAGTGTGGGAGCAAACCCATTCCTCAACAATCGCTTTATACAATATAATGTTATCTATGGATGGACAGTATGAAAGTCTGTGATGGATTGAAGTCATACATAGGCCTACGTGCATCAACATTCCAGAGCTAACACCCCCCCCCCCCCCCCCCCACACACACACACAAACACAACACACTTGCAGACCACACTGTGACCGTACCTGTTGATCTCCCGGTGCTGGAGCGATTCGACAAGTTGAGCAAAGGCACGATCATATGCGCTAGGTCCAACGAAGACTCGCAAGAATCCTGAACAGCGGGCCACCAAGACCCACAACACACAGTAGAAGGCAATAATCAAATATCACTTGTCCCAATATCTCTTTCAGCACACCAACCTTCTTTGCCCTGATTTGATTGCAGAAATTGCCTTTCTCTCTGAGTAGAGTTGGGGCTATCTTTTCAAATAATAATGATATGAGAAGGTCAGAAGAGCAGGAAACAGTAAGATTCAAACAATACCACCCAACTGATGAGTTGTTGATCTTGCAAAGAGAAAGCAGAATGAGGAATGTTCTCAGCCGAGCATCTCATGAATGAAAACTGGCCGGGGGTAAGAAATGTCTAGCAAAAGGCAATGTGTACATGCATGTTCCCTCATAAAATTGCGTTACCTGGGAGAAAATCCTTAAGGCTTTTCAAAGCTTCTTCCTTGGCAGCTTGCCGTTCCTCTTCCGACTTTGTAACAGGGGACGAGGTCTCTGGCCAGTGACCATCGGGCCACAGAGTTTCTCGCAGCAGTCGCACAATATAAGCAAGTCTCCGCTCACGCAACAACTCATCCAGCTCAGAGCAGACAAACCTAGCGAAACGAAACAGCCCAGAGCATGCATGAAGTACTGCTTTAATCAAGACTGGACGAACATTGCAGGCTACTTGACATATTCAGGATGGCAGATTTCGGGATTGAATGGCTCTCGCAGTTTTGCACAAATGTTCTAGCTCATATGTTTGGATGCCTGCAATGAATACTGTCCTTGGTATGCAAAGATCAAACTACCAAGCAGCTACACTAACAGCAGGTAAGCACACATAACAGTAAAGTTGTACATGTAGTGTCAACCTTACCTATCCACTATAGCTCCAATGCCGCAGAGCATAAGTTTCTGAACCAAGTCGGACTTCAGAAGGTTTTGCTCGGCTATGGCACCAGTACCCAATTCGATTAACGCAGTAGCTACAGGCCACCGGCGATCAAGAATAGCAAAGTCGGCATCACGTGGGCACAAACTGCGTGGTTCAAGCTCGGGTCTTGGATCAACCTGCTGCTGCAAGGACATAACAGAGCGTAGTGCATCCTCACACTCCACAGTATTCTGGCCACGCCATGTGCTATGCACAGCCTGGTCGGTACGATGCTGCCACTGTAGACAGCGCAGTTCCCACTCCACGGCAGCAGGTGAAGGTTCCAGCGAGGCCACCACAGCCGTCATGGCACCATCGCTGCCTTGTGCACTGGTAGCGGGGTCTATCTTTAGATGTGCTGTTGAATAGGAGCGGGTGAACGCACGAAACACACCCACTGCACCCTTGTCACCAACCTAGTCAAAGCAAGAAGATAAGTGTGGGCACGCACAAACGCACAAGCACACACAGATAAGATGTACATCATGGAGGAAATGTTGCACACCAGATCAAGCCGTCTATGATGTAGTGTGGTGCATGTTGCAACAAGAATCTATGTTGACTGCATGGTACATATTGTCTGCATTATGACATGATTGTTGTCCTGTGTTCAATAACAGCCATCCCAAAGTCCTTCTAACTCCTTTCGCCGCCTTACACTTGCCTGTAATGATTTAGTGTAGAAACGAAAGCTCCGGCACTGTAAAAGTGTGCGGATTGTAGCACAATACAGGCAATTGCCTATAGATTACATGGTGTTGCATGTACGGTAGGGCGGACACCAGCACTGGGTACTCTTCAGGCAGCAGGGTACCCCCCCCCCCCCACACATTAGTGAATCGACACTGGATTCACTGGCTTACTTCAGAATGCCAAGCAGGGAGAGCATCGCTGATAAGACCTGTGCATGAAAGACAAGCCGGAAGGATACACATACACCCACACCCACATATACAGAGAGGCGGTCAGTGGGGTGACTGTAATGCGGCACCAACCACTGGTAAAGACATCATGACATGAAAAGAATCCCTTAACTTCTTGAATCAAAACCCAGAGGAGTATCAGTGGGCTCCTCACAAAAAGCAAAATGAACTGAGCACTACCAAATCAGTTGCTTCACAAAAATTGAAGGTACATTCGTAACGGTGTCTGACAAGAACTAGAATCTGCCCATACCACTGTGCGATCTCGGTCGTAGTACATCTGTGACAACATCAAACACCTGTACACGTATAGAAAACAAGAGGAAAAGAGCAGTACAACACGTATAAAGATCATGGAACATAGTGGAGTCTCATGTTAAGTACTCCAGTACTCAAGCACAGCACATGGTGCGTATATGTAGCACACTTACAGCCG
Source organism: Sycon ciliatum (assembly GCF_964019385.1). Classification (NCBI taxonomy): domain Eukaryota; kingdom Metazoa; phylum Porifera; class Calcarea; order Leucosolenida; family Sycettidae; genus Sycon; species Sycon ciliatum. The sequence continues at coordinate 87,264,998 of NC_088643.1, forward strand.
TTCACACACGTACGTACACCGAGTGTATCCACCATCCACAGTGCAAAAATGGTACCACGTAGTAGGTACATGCACATGGACGTGGGCAAGCCACACGCATATATGAGTTACTGCTGGCAAGACCATCACCTACCCGGGTGAGAGGGCGTCGGATGATGTCACTTCTTATTCTGGTGAGAGGCAGGCCTAGCATGGCACCATCACTGAGGAACGACTTGAACTCCTCGCACTGCCGCAATGCTGCACTCGTGCAAATAGCCTATTCAATAGACGAACACACACACAGACACACACATACACGCACGCATACACACACAGACACACACACATGCACGCATACAGATTGACAGCAGCACGTGACAAAAAGAGCAGTACTGCAGGGCACACAGAATACAGGCAACATCTTACTACCGGCAGACTAGTCACTGCTACATGCACTCTGGTTTCCACAAACACAGCATTCAACAACACACCATCAGCCACTGTACACCAAATTTAATTTCGCAACAAACGTCAGCACGGCACAATGTTCACCTTCAAGAAAGCGTCAAGCTGTTCTTGACGAGTCCGGCCAAATTCATCAGCTTGTGCTTGCGTCAGGAGAGGAAGGATGCGCTTTCCGGGCAAATCAATTCCTGCAACAACAAACACGATGTATGGATCCATTGTAAATTAAATTCTTATCCCATACCAGCAAACTAAGTCTATATCAAAGCAATACAGCAGAATGCAACTTCACGGGGGTGGGGGTGTTGGTGTTGACACTCACCTTGTAACGTCTTGCTCAAGCGAACATTATCCTTCATTCGGGCGAACAGTGCATCGAACTGCTTGTAGCGCCTTGAAACTTCTCTTACAGCCTCAAACGTGAACTTAGTTTCTGGCCACAGTAAGGCTGGCTTGAACTGAAACACAGGGAAAAGAAGAGGAGCAGGAGGCTGTGAAGATACCTTGAAGAACAACATGGGAGTTCAACACTAGGCAATATGGAATCATTTCAGGTACTAGCACAAAGCAGCATGGCAGCAATCCTACACTGAGAAATTCCTTTTCTTAGCAGAAGAAGTAAAAAACGAGAGAGCTTGGAAGCTCAGGGCCCTACGCTATGCTTTTTTGCCTTGATGACCTAGACAAAAAAAAGCATAGGGATGTTATAAATTCTTTAAAAAAATCCTTTTTTTTAAGACATAACCTGGGATTCGAACCCGCACTATCGCGCGCCCTGCATGCATCCCCCGATACACTTCGCATACATACTAATTCTTCCAAGTTGTTTCACATTGTGATCTTGCATTTGACAGCCCTATTTGAATACGCATTGTGGCCAGCCGTCTTTGATGGCACGGTACGGTAGGGATAGGTACGGGACAGGTACGATCGAGGGTAATGCGACACCGTCTCCCGTACCGTACCGTACCATCAAACACAGCTGGCCACATACAGCTGCCCGCAATATTCAAATAGGGCTTTCAAACGCAAGATAATAACGTGAAGCAACTTGGAAGAATGGGTGTGAATGCGAAGTGTATGGGGGAATGCATGTAGGGCGATAGTGCGGGTTCGAATCCCAGGATATGCCTGAAAAAAAAATAGGACAATTGAAAAATTTATAACATCCTATGCTTTTTTGCCGTCAGATACGGATAGCGCCAGGCGTGACACAAACACACAAACAAACAAATACCAAACGAGAGAGCTTGAAAGCTCAGGGCCCTGCGCTATGCTTTGTTGCCTAGCTCATCGTGTATGTTGTCAGAACTGATGGAAATGCTTTTTCCTTTGATTGGGTGCATCATTGTATTGCAAAAACGTTTCATAGAGATACTTAAGTAACGTCTTCTCCATAGCTATAGGACCGGCGCTGACTCTGCCGATAACGGGCGTTCTGGAGTCGACGGGATGTCTGTCCTGACGTTTCCTGGGACCGGCGCTGACTCTGCCGATCACGGGCGTTCTTCTTCTTCTTATTATTATACTGACGGCAACTAACATCCATTCTGATTGCATTTACTCGTCTCCCTACTTCGTATTTCTTTCCAGAAAATCTCCTCATACAGCAGGGAGTCGTTTACATAATATGACTCCCTGCTATACATCTACACGACTGTATATACGTTATAATTATTATGCTATCGGCCTACATGCGATTCCCGGGCTGGTCGACAGGCGGCCCAGCCAGCCTGCTAGTGGGATCTCGGCCTCGCACACAAATCCACACAAAATGTTACTGCATTGAATGCATTCCCCCCATACACTTCGCATATATACTCATTCTCTTGATGGTACCGTACTCTTGATGGTACGGGACAGGTAGGGGATAGCGCCAGGCATGTCGATGGCACAAACAAAACAAAAAATATTGTGGCCAGCTGTCTTTGCTTGTACGGTACAGTACGGGATAGATACAGGATAGCGCCAGGCGTGACACAAACAAACAAACAAACACACAAACAAACACCAAATTAAAGCTGTGTGGACCCTGGCTAGCGCCAGACGTTACTGAAGTAACGTCTTCTGCATAGCTACGGGAATTAAAGCTGTGTGGACCCTGGCTAGCGCCAGACGTTACTGAAGTAACGTCTTCTGCATAGCTACGGGAATAAAAAAGAATCTTCTCGTTGCCTTTCTCCCAAGGATACATCACCCACATGCTGATGATTCACAACCACTGATCTACAGCATTCTAATTCAGGCCATCAATAATCCAGCAAAACAAGATCCTCCAGAACAGCAGGGTTCCAGCCAGGGAAAACTGTTACCACGGAACCCATTTTTCCATTTTCAAAATAACTGTCTTGCAATGCGAAATGCAACGCACGGGGCGAATGAAAAAACACAAAAATCGGAAAATGAGTGGGGGGGGGGGGGGGGGCGGCGCAAGCAGAGTAGGGGAGCTGCCCCCCCCCCCCCCCCTGGCTAGAACCCTGGAACAGCATGTTTGATTGAGACTACATCTGATCTGGGTCGACCGGAACATGGCCTGCTTCTTATTACACCAGCGCCAGGCTCGAGGCCAGAATAGCTGAATCAGAAGCAGGTTTAGATTCCGCCACATAAACTGGCTGAAATATCGATTTGTGAGCAATGATTCTTAAATCGACACACTTCTTTGTATCGCATACACATATGTCATGTGCAGTGGTACGGCAAGTTGTACCGTGCACGCAATTCATATTTGGGTGTTTTTGTTTTGTTTCAGAAAGAGTACTCTGGATCCTGTGTCCCGTTTGTTAGCTACAATGATTAACAAGGCTGCTCCCTTTGCCCAAGCGGTTCAATAATGGTTCAATCCTGTTCTGGATTGTACCAAAGAAGTGCACGCTCAAATGGTCAGCAATGCTCCCGAGTTCTGACTACCCTTATCAGGGTTCTAGCCAGGTCGAAATAGTGGGGGGGGGGGGGTGGGGCATGGGAAACAGTTACCCTATATCCCATTTTTCCACTTTCCAATATTGTCTTGCCACGCCAAATGCAACGTATGGGGCGAATTCCTGACTTCACCCCAGACAAATGTGCCTTTATGAACCATCTATGCATGAAAAACACGAAAATCGGAAAATGAGTAGGGGGGGGGGGGGAGGGGCGGCAATTTTTCACAGGGGGGGGGGGGGGGGCGCAAACAGAGTAGGGGGGGGGGGGGGGCGCTGCGCCCCCCTACCCCCCTTTGGCTAGAACCCTGCTTATATACAACATTGAACAGCATACTCACCTGAATATCATAACTGACATACTCCATTTCAAGCGACGATCGCCGCACAAGCTGGCGCCCAACGATGCCAATCACGTCGGACCCAAGCTTACTGACAATGGCTGAACAATCCAGGCCTACGTCATCCTCACTCTCACCCAAGGCATCTGCCTCGGTGATTTCCGGCAGGTCGCAACGTGATCGAACATGTTCTGCTGCAGGGACGGCAAGTGAGGCAGCAGCAGCAGCAGGTGCCACAGGGTACTGCAAAGTGCGCTCACTGGCGGTGCTCCTCGCTGAAGTAGCCTGCCCAACGGTGCTGATCGCTGGGTAGCCAATGGTTTTTTTTAGTTCTTCAGAAGGTGAGTTCTGTTCTTTTTCCTTTGGGCTCTCGTCAAATGATTCAATCATTTCTAGGGTTTCTTTCGGTGTCTCACTTAACGCAATAACAATAATTTCATTGATCCAGTTTGGATCTATGATAAGCTCAACAACCTGTTGTAGAACATTAACGGAGAGCACATCGTTGAGTAGTTGTCGTGCTGGCTCACAGCCCAAGTCACTCATTGGAAGTAGCATGCCGAGAAGCAGGTCGGCAACACGACGCAAGAACTCCTGCTCACCACCAGAGTCCAGCTGATTGTCGACGAGCTTACTCAGTTCCTTCTGGTACTGACGGGCAAGTCCTTCGTGATAGTCAGGAGCTGATTCCTTACGATCCACGTTTTCAACAGCCAGCTGATAGCAAGTCACATGAATGCGGCCCAGCAAAATGATTTCTCGGAATAACTCATACTGATCCACTTGCTGGAATAGTCCATGTGCTCGCTCCAGCACATCATGCAGTGTCATGGCTACTTCATCTGGCACAAATTGATCATTGGATATCCACTCGTACCAGGACATGACAAAGTCACGCACAATCAAGTCGAAGATGGCCTCCGTTTCCTGGTGCAGACAGACACTGACATGCCGCACCGGCCGTTCACGGCGTGGGACAAAGTTCAGCGTAGCCTGGACTGGGTCAAACCTATTCAGCCCAGGCAATTGAAGAATTCTTCTCCAAACACTGGCTGGAAGAGAGGCTGAACATAGACGGTGGACAATACTAGCAGCTCCCAAGTATCCACCAACAAAGGTCAGTAACAAAACAAGTAGGTACGGCAACCCTATACCCACAGCAGAACCTCCAAGGCCAACTGCTACACCCAGCAGAGCCACCACTACTGCAGTCATATACATGTCTGCTTCACAATCAGGTCTCCTATCGCAGAATGTGAAGTTCAAATGACTGAATTCCAATATCAGGGTTTCGACACACCAGGCAGGACAGCCTCCATGTTTCCCTATCCGCAGTAAATGCCTGCTAGTTCACCATCGCGTACAGGAGAAGTATAAACAACTGCTGCTCTCACGAACTAATAGAATGACAACCATCACAGATGAAAATCAAAATGAGATAGAAAGGATAATGTCTCATCCAGCAGATAGCACAGGCCGCCAATGGTAAAGCTTCAGGCTGCCAACAAATGTTGCAGTTCACACACAGTCTAGGTGTTTGATAATGTCGTGCACCCAAAGGCAGAAGACAGGTTGTCAATCCCATAGAAATCAGAATGCCAATGACCAGTTACAGTTTCTCAAGTGTCATTATCATGATTATCTGATTACCGATAATCAATGGAAAGTTCCCGGCATATGCATGCAGCCTTTTGCTTTTCCGTTTCTATTTTTTGAACAAACTGCAACGAACGATACGATCTACACGTGATATAATGTGTACGTGTTTAGGGTCATCATGACGTCAGGTTTCCCCAACACACGTACACGTACGTACACAGTAGTCACTGACACAGTGCAGTACAGTCAGTCGATGACTCGATGTAGTCAAGCCACGACCACGTGACAAATGGCAGAACCGCGGGAAACTCGAACATGAACAGCACTCAGCTGAGTCAGCTCACAGCTCAGGATAAGTCATAAATCTGGACATGAGTCCAGTGATCGCAGATTTTGTTTGTCCATTTACTAGGCCAAATGCTTCCTTTGTAGTCTTCAAATCAGTCGTTTGCTGAGTGTTTCAAAGCTTTTTTTCGCATTGCTGTTATACACAGCGGAGATAGTCCTGATGCCGTTACAACGGAGGCTCTGAAAGCCAAAGTCAGATGTCGCTGAGGTCGAAAATTGTCAGCACCTTTAAGCTGCATGGCCTCACACTGAGAAGGTACTGTGTCAGAGCCCTGCACCATTGTTTCAGGAGAGATTATAATCACTTATAGTTATACATAAACAACTTTCTAGCTAATGATTATGTAAAGGCCAGTTTATGGGAGTTCGTATGGGAGCGTAAGCAAAGGCTCAAACAGAACACAAGACTTCATGTATTGATCAGAAGCCTGTATCATAAGCTGTGTTTACATGAGGCGTTTCAACCCGGGTCAGATTTCAACCCGCCATGTACACAAAATGAATGGCGCGTTTACATGACGCATTGCGCTTGACCCGGGTTGAAATTTCGCCCAGGGTTGATTTCAACCCTCCCCTTGGGATGAGAATCGTACCAACGTACTTCTGTGCGTATTTCGCGCCAGGTTTGAACAGCACTGCATATGCAAATTTCGCGCGAAAGGATTCACGTGACCATACATTACTCTAGAAGTGGACTTTTGATGGCATTTCAGTATTTGACCCGGGTCAACTGTCTTCATGTAAACGCCTACCTATTTTGTCTATCGTACAGACTTTCAACGGGGGCTGAACGTGCTGTCGGGCGCCGAAGAACGGCCAGGCTAGATATTCACCAATTTTTAAGAACAGTCTAGGCTGGATTTTCTGCAGATAAGAACGGAAACTATAGTAGGGAGGTTTCGCTCTACGGAATTACGTATGAAAATAACGTATGAACTGCACGGAATTTTCATACGTAAAAAAATCAGAACTGTTGGGTTTCGCTCTACGTGATTTCTCCACGACTGCTAAACATGCGTTGTTCCTTTGGAGACGCGTTGGCTGCATGCGCCCACCGCATGCACCATGAACCGAAACCGCGTTTTCCATTATATTTTGCACGTGGTGTACGGTGTGTGTACCTTGTGTTTCGCGCGGCTTGAATGTTGCCATGGACAAATGCGGAAAATGCGAAAAAATATTTCAAAAAGTCCTACGGAGGACCCAACGTAGGAAAGAGCTTTCCTACGGAAATCCGTAGAGAGATTTACGTATGAAAGTTGCCCTCGCTCCCCGGCGCGTACGACATACGGATTTTCATACGTAATTACGTAGAGCAAAACCTTCCTAATGTACACTCAGGAGTATATCTGCATAGGTCTGGATGATACATTTCCGTAGTTTCATGGTACAGAAACATGTGAACTGGCAGCTAGGTAGGTGTGCATCTGCGTCACCATGCAACAGTCATGAACAGTCCACATGTAAACTACATCGCAAGCGTCTGTACATACAAGTACATGTACATAGTGTTCATAGTTTGACAGCAGCATGAAACAAAGCGGAGGACACCGTGTTCGGAAACAGTGACCTTTCTGCAACCATCTGCCTTGTTTAGTAGTATTCTTTTATTTATAGTGGAGAAACCAAAACAGGCAGATGCCTAATAACAATGGACCCACGGTGTAGGGTGGAGGCGGGGGGAGACATGGCTAATGGTGAATAGTGGTGGCGAAATAGAGCAGTTCCAGCACAGCTACAGAAACATGGGCATAAATCTAAAAGCAGGCAAGAATGTGTTGCAAAGCGCTTGACTTGAAGGCGGCCAGTTTGGTGACGCCTCAGATATCCGCATGGAGGGAATTCCAGAGAACTGCGCCAGCATGTGTCACCAATTTGGTAGAATGTGCAGAAGCAGCTGCAGGGACGATAAGCAGGTTAAGCCCGATTCACAATACAACTTTCTGCGACGCGACACGCGATTTGCGACAAGAAACTGCCTGTCGCGAGCTGTCGCAATGCACCTGTCGCAGAAGTTAAAGAAAGTTCAACTTTTGCGACATGCAACACGCGACATACACAAATGGAGTACAGTTTCGACCCTGGGTGCACGTGCAGTGCACGTGCATAGTACTACTTGTGCATGAGGATGTCACAAACATGAAGAATATTGTGAACCGTGTGTCGCTGTCGCAGCTCGTCGCATGTGTCGCAAGTCGCTTGTCGCGTCGCAGAAAGTTGTGTTGTGAATCGGCCTTTACTGTTGCCTCCTCGAGTTCTTCGTGACGGAAGAGGTCGAAAAAAAGTTTCAAACAATCTACTTCCTGAAGAATTTAGACAACGTCATATAAAGCAGAGCAAGTTAAGTTGAATGGTAGCGTGCAAGGGAGAGACATGTACACGCTCAAGCAGCGTAACAGTGGGGGTCCAGGTGGGCACTTTACGTACAGCACGCAGTGCGCGCTTGAAGAGCCCTTCCAAACGGAGCTCCTGGTGAACAGATAGATATGGGGCATAAGCACTGGATGCATACAGAAACTCAGGCAGCACAAAGCATTTGAAGTAGCAGATACGACATGAGAGGGGTAAAGTCTAACTAAAGATGCAGCATGGCGGACTAAGGCAGCTATTTTAACAGAAACCCTGATAGCAATACGTTGAACCATTGCCTGCCAGCACATTAACGTGTCAAAAAGACTCAAAATGTAAGCCTAGATACTTGGCCGATGGTACCACCGGCAGATCTTGACTATTGCATGTCACGCGTAGGGCAAAGGGTGGTGCTCTGTGAGGAGGGATTGGTTGTTTCATGCTGCTGTCAAACTATGAACACTATGTAAACAAAAACAACGTTTATCTACTCGTCTACCATACATGAACATGTAGAAATAAGTACATGTATGACTGTACCATCGAATAAGAACGAAACGGCTGTGTTCGCGACAAATAAGAACGGGCTAGGCTAGAGTCCTGATCCCCCCCCCCCCCCATTCTTCGGTGCCCGACAGTACTGTATCCTATTGTATTACTCCGTGTAACCATTGTGTATTCACTTGAAAGAAAGTTTGAACAACAAAAAAACAATATGAGCAAGTTAGAACTCGGATAAGGAGTCACTAATAATGATAGAGAAGAGGAGAGGTGGATTGATACGGGAACGAGTACATAACCAAGACATGCTAGGTGATACGGGGACGGGCAAGGCCATTAAACAATAAGCATTACTGTGTAAGGGGCCATCCAGCATTATCCATAATTTTCACGAAACGAAAACATTTAGTTATGACCCACCCCCCTGAACGAAAAATAGATTGACTTGACCACTAGATAGAATGGATAGATATTTCAGCTACTTGTCAAGTATCAATATTTTTCGTATCGAAACTCTCCTCGACCCACCCACCCATAAACGAAACTTTTTCGTTTTGTGTAGAAGATTGATAATTATGGACGGCCCCTAACTGCAACTCGACGGCGCAATGCAACAGAACACCCAGCTTGGGAAGCTCAATTTTATTTATAATACACCGTGATCGATAGTAAAGGTGGCGCAACAGGAGCAGCTACTGTAGCGGACATGGAAATCCAGTCGATTGACCGGGGCCGGCGCCGTCAGCACTTGCAGTTCATAGTCTTATTGATCCAATGCGACCAGCGCCCTGGGGCCGCTAGACGTGCGACCAGATTTCCATGTCCACGACAGTACTAGGAAGTTTTGATGGCGGCCATTTGTAGCAGGGGTAAATTTCACCGCACAAAATTCACCTTTCGCGAGGGTGAAGCCATGGCGCTTCAGAGGCCTGCGTGTAAACCAGCTGGCACCTTTCTCTGAGGCAAGCTCCACATTATGCTGCATCTCCAGATCAACGGCTGATGTGACAACAAGGCCCTCCATTCGATCCGTGCTCCTGCTGCATGAATGCAGACACTTGCCATTCATCTCTCAGACAAAACTTCATTCGATTGACCAAAGTTCTCCTGTTCATTCCACATCCCGATCATTTGGCTTATCCGGACTCCTTGAATATCTTAGATGCTACCTAGGGTAGACATGGCATGTAGCGCCAGTAATGCTATTTTGTACTATACATGTATGGTGTTCACTTGCCTTCGTCTCAACAATCAAACTCTGTGTTCATGTGACATGCACTGGCAGTGTATTACTGTATATCAGGGAGTCGTAGCATTTAGGGAGACGACATGGGCGATTGTAGTGTGAAACGAGGTGTGTTTCGCTCCCGGGCTGCCCGCTGCAGGCACCCCTGGGGTAGGGCCGGTTTACACGCTCGCATATTGCACCGACAGTCTGGGCCGCTCTTGGGGTCAGCAGGTCAAGGACGCGATCACGATCGTGAGTTCCACAGACCACGGTCCACATAGAACGGGAAGCTACGTGCCGACAAAAAACTGATTTTTTGGGGACTTTCTTACTGTAAAATGAAGTGCATTATTTGTGTGATTTCTAGCGATGCATCAGCATGCATGGTGGAGGCGTTGGAAGGACTGAGCACTGGCGACGTCAAGCACTGGCTGGAGAAATTCATTGAGATCATACAGAAAAAGCCATGTAAGTGTGTTGCGGGGATATCAAAATATTTTACTTGTTTCTGTTTGGCTGGATACAGATGTGTCCCGGTAGGAATAGTTAGTTCAAGGTTCATATTCTACAATAATGCATGTAATTTTGTTTTAGGTAGAGTGGAGAGAAACTGGACATGGAGCTTCATAGTCTTCTTCTTCAGAGAGCAGCCAGCATTTTATGTACTGTATAGTGCTGGAGAAGTTGTTTTATGTACTGTATAGTGCTGGAGAAGTTGTTTTATGTACTGTATAGTGCTGGAGAAGTTGTTTTATGTACTGTATAGTGCTGGAGAAGTTGTTTTATGTACTGTATAGTGCTGGAGAAGTTGTTTTATGTACTGTATAGTGCTGGAGAAGTTGTTTTATGTACTGTATAGTGCTGGAGAAGTTGTTTTATGTACTGTATAGTGCTGGAGAAGTTGTTTTATGTACTGTATAGTGCTGGAGAAGTTGTTTTATGTACTGTATAGTGCTGGAGAAGTTGTTTTATGTACTGTATAGTGCTGGAGAAGTTGTTTTATGTACTGTATAGTGCTGGAGAAGTTGTTTTATGTACTGTATAGTGCTGGAGAAGTTGTTTTATGTACTGTATAGTGCTGGAGAAGTTGTTTTATGTACTGTATAGTGCTGGAGAAGTTGTTTTATGTACTGTATAGTGCTGGAGAAGTTGTTTTATGTACTGTATAGTGCTGGAGAAGTTGTTTTATGTACTGTATAGTGCTGGAGAAGTTGTTTTATGTACTGTATAGTGCTGGAGAAGTTGTTTTATGTACTGTATAGTGCTGGAGAAGTTGTTTTATGTACTGTATAGTGCTGGAGAAGTTGTTTTATGTACTGTATAGTGCTGGAGAAGTTGTTTTATGTACTGTATAGTGCTGGAGAAGTTGTTTTATGTACTGTATAGTGCTGGAGAAGTTGTTTTATGTACTGTATAGTGCTGGAGAAGTTGTTTTATGTACTGTATAGTGCTGGAGAAGTTGTTTTATGTACTGTATAGTGCTGGAGAAGTTGTTTTATGTACTGTATAGTGCTGGAGAAGTTGTTTTATGTACTGTATAGTGCTGGAGAAGTTGTTTTATGTACTGTATAGTGCTGGAGAAGTTGTTTTATGTACTGTATAGTGCTGGAGAAGTTGTTTTATGTACTGTATAGTGCTGGAGAAGTTGTTTTATGTACTGTATAGTGCTGGAGAAGTTGTTTTATGTACTGTATAGTGCTGGAGAAGTTGTTTTATGTACTGTATAGTGCTGGAGAAGTTGTTTTATGTACTGTATAGTGCTGGAGAAGTTGTTTTATGTACTGTATAGTGCTGGAGAAGTTGTTTTATGTACTGTATAGTGCTGGAGAAGTTGTTTTATGTACTGTATAGTGCTGGAGAAGTTGGCGACAGACCAGGCTTTTTACGGTAGTTTATCAGCCAGACCATCACTCCACAATGCGCTCTCGGCCGTCCCATTGCACTTACACATCACCACCAAGCTCGTGTGTTTGTGCATGTGTGGCTACTAGTAGTACTTCTCACGGTTACTGTTTGATGATATACATATACAGCCTCTTTTACGGGCACAATAAACACAATGAACATTTTGTCCCAAGTGTTCCAAAATTTCAACTCAAAGTTCTAAAAAAGAAGAAAAAAACGAAAGCAAAACCACAACAACATAATGATATGTACACACCTACTTTGGTAAGCAGCAGCAAGTTATTAATCCAGTCAACTTGACCGCTCATACAGTATAACGTTAACCCAGTACCCGGGCCTCTGCCACTGCTAGTGCAGCAGAGGTATCGCCCACAGGCAAGGCAGATGACTGGCTAAAGAGCCTTCTGCATCCACGCAGGCACATGATGCAGGACCGCAAGAGGGAGCACTGTTTGTTGGTTGCTTTTCACACCATTTCTAGCTAAGCTGCATGCCAAGTCCCAGCAATTCGCGCTTGCATCGTCACCTCTTTCAGAACTGTTTGCTATCACCTAACACCTGAGTTTCCTGGGGCAAGGCACACTTCTATGTAGAAAATTCGTAATTGCGCCAGTTTTGCCCTATAACAACATCATTCATACACCTGAATCAGCTGTTCTGTGATGTAGACAAGTCTGCACATTGTCCCACTGCCGCCTGTGGGGCATCCTCTCCCCGTTCTTGTTCTTTGCAGTGAAGCCCGGTGCTATTAGCCGCGAGGTGATTGAAGATGTGATTGAAGAATGTGGAGTTGGTGCTGACAGTGATGACAAGTACGTAATGACTGCACCAGCCTTGAACCCAACCCAGGCCCAGATTTTAGTGTTAATGTCTGCTGTTCGTGGAACACACCCTATGTTCTATAGACGCAGTTATCGAGGAATAGAGCTAGTAGTATACATGTGGTTGCGTACACTGTGTCAGAATTACTTCTGACATGCCTTGAAAGCGTGCCTAGTTCTAGCTGTTGTGTTCTGTTGCATTGCGGGGACAAAGCATACTGCAGAAGAGACACACATTGGACGTCCCGCCTGTACTTTTCTTTCTTGAGTACTAGGACCTGTCTGTTCTGAAGTACAGTTATGTGTACCTGGAAGTTAGTACATACACAATTGCATGCCGCACTCATTGTTTTTGGCTTGGCTGGTTTCTCTCTGTGCAGCAACAGTTTCCTGGTGATCGATGCCTTTAAGTAAGTACTAGTACTTCGAAGTAGTGGCAGTTTGTTCATGGGCCATATTTCGTTTTCTACTTCCATTTGCTTTTTTCTGTGAAGAACGAACTTCCACCGTATTCATGAGCATTGTTAGGACTTAAGGGCATGTAGTGTGCTTGGCATGAAAACCAACCTCATTCAACTTTAGACTCATCACACTTTCAACTCTTACAGTATAATGGTTATGTGGTCACCAAGAATTCCAGTGAATCGCTCCCTCTTGGCTGCTCCGTACAATCCGGACCAGTAAGCTTTTCGTCATTGCTTTACTTTGAACACGTCCCCCGTGCTGAGTGATTCACCTTTAAAGATAAATCACAATGTTCGTATTGGACCTACTTTTTTGTCACTGTCTTTCTCTTGTTTGGTTGATGCTGGTGTTTAGAGTGCCCAAGTTTGTGTTCAACACTGACAGGAAGAAGTTTGTCCCGTAAGCGATCCCCAAGAGTTTACTCTTGCTACAGTATCTCTACTGTATTATTTTTAAAGACACGTTGCCTAGCGGGCTGGGAAGTCTTGTGTCCATGCAATGTTATCAGCCAGCTACATGTACGTAGTTGACTGGCATGTCAGTTTGAACACTCTTGCAAATTGTCCATGCTAGTGTTCAGGCATTGAATTCATGGCATTTCTGTGAAAACCTTTTCTGCAAGCTGACGTCAAGCTGGAAATTGTCCTTGCTTCACCTGCAGTGTTTAGACACTGAATTTTTTTAAAGACTTCTATTGTCATACCTGGACTGTAGAATGTTTTCCTCTTCTCTGCTCAATTTGATACGTGTTTGCAGAGATCACAGCAAGGCCAACATTCACAGCGCAGCTGAAGACAAAGCTGCCCTGTTCTGTGAGCGCTACACTGTACTTTACCAGGTATGGAAGTGATGGGGTATCGTTCTCTCACGCTTCTATTTAGTGGAACTCTCGCCGTAGCATCGATAAACCCTTCTTCATTATAAAAAGAATATTATTCTTACTTCGAAGTATACCGTATTTTCGGCATTACTGGCCGAGGTGCTTGGTAGTTTGAGAGACCTGAAATTTCACCATTTTTGAAAAATATCCACACAAAAGCCCTGAAATGATGTGGCGCTAATTTCTGAAAATACAGTAGACTTGTTAGTACAGTACTCCTCTAATTACTCCTGTACAACTGATGCTACTACTCATCCTTGCCGTAGAAGAAACGCTTCACAACTTGACTTTACAGTAGTACGTAAGCTGCACTCTTTTTTTTCGGTGTCCCTGCTGACAGCGTACCCTCCGTCATGAACTCTTTACAATGCCAGTCCTGGGTAGTGGCGAGACGGCACCAAAGTACCGGGTGAGTCAAGTGTCTGACATTTTCACCGCCATAAGAACCACATAGTGGCATAGTATGTCTACCTGAGCCAGGATTCAGCAGCCTTGAATGGGTGCATGTGTGTATGTGTTATAGTGAGAGTTTGCTTGTGCCCTTTTTCCGCATCTACCACATGATCACTAGGGTCACGTGTGAGTGACTGCAATGCCTGGCGCCTCTAGGCGGTGGTAAGAACTGTATGTCATGGGTGAAGGGCTGCAATGCCTAGCAGGGCCAGTGATGCGAGGACCCATGAGTGCGTACTCTCTTGTTACAGTGATCTGCCCAATACTATTGACCTATGACTTTAACCAACCTGGAAAACATGAGTGGTGGATACGTGAGTGACCAATACCAGTATACGATTAGCATTAATGTCTCCTTTAATATTTTGCTCTTGCTCCAGCTACAACCTGTTGAGTTCTTACTAAGCTCTTCGGCACTACTGGGCAATGCACTGGTGTTTGGCATGGTTGCACAGCTGAAGGAGGTTAGTTGACATTATTTTTCCATCCTTTCCGATCTGTACTCTGGTGTAGAGCTGTTATCCCCTGCCAAGCATTGCCATTTGAGTTGTCATCTGACCTTGTTACCTGTGTTGTATAAGCTTTCCGTTCTGGCACGTCTGCATCCACTGTGACCACAGGGTAGCTATTTCTTGGAAGACTCAACTGGATCGGTGGAGATGGACATCAGTCAAGCAGTATCCACCTACGTTCTGCTTTGTTTGCTTGTTTTTTTTCTCAGCATGTTTATGGCAACTGCTTGTAATCAGTGTTGGTGTCCTTATCCGTGTGGTCCTGTTGGTTGTTTTACAAGTTCAGGACCACAAGAGTTGTTGAGCTTAATTTGTATGTATAAGCGTGTGTAACTGAAGAAAAGTACGCATCACTGAGTTTTCTTTGACTCGCGCACTCAGGAATTTCACTCTGGACTGTTCACAGAAAACTGCTTTGTCTTGGCTGAAGGTAAGCAAAGTGAATCACCATCAACCTTGCCTATTCTGGTGCTGTCTGTGCTGTGGTGAATGTGTTGTTACGGTACGGGTGTGCTGTTACGGGCTTGTTTGCGATCATTGTCTGTGCTTTCTGGATTACCGTTTATCTGTTTCGTAGCTTTGAGGAATTGCACTACTTCAAACATTTCCATAGCAGCATGATGCATGGCATGCTTTACTTGTACTGCAGTATTTGCATTCCGGTGCTAGCAGTCAATCGTTACTGAAATGTGCACTGCCTGCTGTGTGATCTGCCAGGTGTTTACGAAGACCGGCTTTTCCATGTGACTGCACTGGGTTTTCCACCGCCAGAGCCAGCAACTTTCTCCAGGTAAATGTGGCGGGGGTGACGCCTTCTCAAGGATCTCTCTGTGCCGTCTGGTCCTTTGTTTGATACTTTACTCATGTTGTCAGCTGCTCTGGCGGTCCATGTTTAGAGTTGTTCTCGAGCTCAGCCATGTTTTGTACTTTCGATCTCCAGGAGTCATCTGGGAAACTTGAACTTTTTTGGTGGACCCTCAACAACAACTTGCAAAGCATCGGTAGGTCTTCTAGATGATGTGCTAGGCTTGTATAACATTTGACATAGTGCATGTACACGCTGTGCTTGTTGAACTTGTCAAGGCAAATTATAAAATTATTTATACGTCGCCAACATGGCAGATATTTTGAAGTATTGATGTACATTCTTCTGACTCTTGTCAGCGGATCTGGGTTGAAATAGGAAATACTGATATGGCTATAAATAGGATCAGCTGCGCACTCATTCTATACACACATCAAGGCAGATTGTTGAGTGAATTCCAAGAACGTTTTCTTTCACCACCACCACACACACATTCACAAGAAAACGTTCTTGGAATTCACTCAGCAATTTGCCTTGATGTGTGTATAGAATAAGTGCGCAGCTGATCCTTTTTATTGGTATAATTAAATACTCAAATCTGTGGACAGCAATTATTGGTATAATTAAATTGCTAACTCCACGTATCGCCCCGAAGTCGCACCAACCTCTTCTTCACATTTATCTCCACGTAGGTTATAATTATAGGTTAGTGCATGGCAGGGAGGGCCTTATGGCTTATTAGTGCCCGACAGGTTAGCCTGAGGGCCGTAGGCCCGAGGGCTACCCTGAAGGGCACAAACAAGCCATAAGACCCTCCCTGCCATGCACTAACTATTTTAGAACGAGGTTACATGCATTATCTCGCTTCCATTATGCTTTTGTATCATTATATTGGGTAGTTTTGTGGTTTGTGTGCAGAGAGACTTGATGTGGTATGAAAGAATATTTTCTTCTGGTAAGTTATGGTAACTCAGCACCACTGAGGACTACTAAAAGTAGAAGGGAAGCAAATGAAATGCTGGGCTCTTATTGCGAGCTTCATTCTTATTCATAGCTTGTGGAGCTATTTAGGGGCTTTGAGAGCCCCTTGTCGATACCTCTAATGACTTTGATCTTCGGTTTTTATAGGTTTCCGCCAGCTGTTGACAAACGAAAATCGTATAAATGAAAGAATACGGGAGGCAAAAACCGTACACACTTCTCAAATGCGTAGCTTTTAGTAGTACACCGTACATTTTGTGCAGAGTTCATTATCTGCACCGTACTATAATGCATACAGGAGTTGTACGCACCCGTTTAGAGTATATTCAGCGGGCTTTAAACTAATCCAAGGCCCTCAACGCGTCATCAAGAGTAGTAAAATTACGATTGAGCGGGCTTTAAACTCTGATAAGGCCCTTGGCGGGAATGTCACTGATTGGTCGTTTCCTGGACAACGAGACAGACCTCGTTCTAAATACTGATATGGTCGTTTATTTAGTAATGTTATGACGTGTGTGCACGTGTGTGTGTGTGTGTGCACGTGTGTGTGTCTGTGTGTGTGACACATGCAGACCCAACTAGCTGCTTTGGAGAAGGAGAATGAAGAAATGTCCATTGTACTGTTGTCCGAGGTTTGGCTTGACCAGTCCATGGTGAGTACTGTAAGGTGTTCTGCATGCTTACTCCCTCTTTCAAATGAACGAGAAGATCAGTAGACTGCATACATGTATGTGACAAGCGTCCGTATGAATCAAGCATACTAAATAGTACATATAATTATGTATACTTCAAGTAATTGTACTACATGTGTATAAAGTGTGACAGCGTACCTGACTATGAGCAACATGTGTGTGTGTGTGTGTGTGTGCTTGCGTGCGTGCGTGTGTGCTTGCGTGCGTGTGTGTGTGTTTCAGGTGCTGGATAAGCTCCGTGTGCTGTTCACTGGCTTTGCCGAAGCCCCGCCCGCAGCGTTTGTTTTCTGCGGCAACTTCTGCTCCATGCCGTGTGGCCCGGTGTACTATGAAGCATTGAAAGGCAAGTCAATCATGTGATGATGTCGCCCTGTATGTTTGCTTGTCATTAGTACATGTAATACAGTAGTAGCAAGAGTACATAAACCCCCAGAGTGTGCAACGCCTGATCCAGCTCTGCAAAGGGTCTTGGTCGAGCGTAATTGGATCTTTGCGTCATAATACCGTACACATCTGAATGGAACCCGGAGAGTTGCGGGTACTCTCGGATCAAAAACAACGGTGCCCTGCCTCGAGACCGGCCTTGAGCTGATGTGGAGTGTACACATGACATCAGAAGATCCGATTACGCTCGACCAGGACCTATGCAGAGCTGGATCAGGCGTGGCACACTCTGGGGGGTTATGTACTCTTGGTATTAGTAATACAGTGCAATGTAATGAAATGAGGCATGGGCAGCAAAAACCAGGGTTAGGTGATATTTGGCGAAAATGAGTTTTTGATGGCTTTGAACTGTCCACTAAATGAGTGATATATGGGCCAAATTTTGGAGCTCTGGGCACCTTCCAAGATGGTAAAAAGAACGCCCGAAATGATGGGAGACGGTCAGCAAAAGTGGTCGGCAAAAGAGGCAAAATGGAACGCAGTTACAGCTAGCTCTAATGGAGTGGCTGAGAATAATTTACCATATTTATAGGTCTTCAGGGAAGCACAGCGTACTCTAGTTGATATTATAGTAACATTGTTGCCTGCACTTGCTGCAATGCTACTTGAAAACTCCAATCCCTGTCATTTGCAGGTCTGGTGTTGTATGCAGACTTTTCAGACAGAAAGAAGCCAAGCAACTGACGTTTTACATGGCTGGGAAGAATCTGCAACTTAGTACAAGACTAGATATGCATGCTGGGCCAAGCCAGATACATCCACCAAGCATGGCTTGCTCTCCTATGCACAGCAGCTCGTAGATACATGTATAATACTGTGACAAATTTCATGCGCACTGCAAGCGTGCATGTATACTTGCAACAATTTTATTCACAAAATATCTTGTATCAAGTAAGGTTTAGTTCATTCAGGGCTGTCTCCGTATCTCACCAACTTATCCAACTGCGAATAGTCGCCACGGAGTACTGAATCTCGTTCATCACTCTCAGCCCTGCTGTGTGCGTCGCCACTTCGTGTCACGGAGCTCTCAAACTTGTCGTCTGCGCTGCCTCCGCTGATGGCTTGTCATCTGAGCGAAACCTCTTCACTTTCACCTGATTATTCTTGCGGGGGACTATCACAGGCAGCGGAGTATCTCAGGAGATCCAGCTGCCAAATATTCTAGTCGCTCGTGCTCCATCAAGAATTCGTGACGGGATTGTTCCGCCAAGAAATTA
This sequence comes from Sycon ciliatum, assembly GCF_964019385.1. Lineage (NCBI taxonomy): Eukaryota > Metazoa > Porifera > Calcarea > Leucosolenida > Sycettidae > Sycon > Sycon ciliatum. The sequence goes on from NC_088643.1 coordinate 87,283,907, forward strand.
TTTGTTCCGATCTCTTTTCAGCGCATGATTTGCAGACGCTACCGAGAGTGCAAACGCCTCCATGGTGGCTGAAAACGCCTACCTGGACGTCCCAAGTGATTGGCGGATAAACTACAACTGCAATGACAACAAAATTATAGCGAAGCCACCAAGAGGAAAGCACTTTCAAAGCGATATCGCAAGAAGTCTTTCCGCTTTGATCGCGGTGACTAAAAAGCGACATCGGTTCGGTTTTTCGCAAATATTGGCATTTTGAAAAATCGCCAGGACCCCGGTTCTTGCTGCCGATGCCTCAAATTATGCCCACGTAAGTATGTGGTGTTTTCATCAACTTTTCAACGACGTTACGTGCCAGCACAAAGGTTCATACTCATGGTAACTGAGTTGTTCTTGATTTTGGTATGTGTACAGATGGTCTGAAGGCACTTGCTGATCTTATTTGCGATTATCCCAGCTTTGAGAAGTGAGTAAACAGCTCTCAGTTCCGTTTGCTCAGTGCGCGTATAGTATAGTACTCAGCTGCATGAACGCCTGTGGAATACACTTCATTGTTTGCATTTTCACGGACAAATCGTGCACTGGTGTATGGACAGCATCAGGCTGTTCTTAGCTGAGTGTTCTGTACTGGTTGCCAATGGTGATGCTGTTGTTCTTGTCTGCTGGCCAGGACTCGCTTTGTTTTTGTACCTGGCCCTTCGGATCCTGGTCCCGGCAATATTCTCCCGAGGTAAGAGATCACATGAGATGATGGTATTGATCTGAGTAAAGCTATGAATAGGACTAATTTTGCACTTATGACTCCCTACATGCTTACATCAAAGCGAAGTACTTTGCTTTGCTGTAGGTAGGGAGTCACGAGTGCACAATCAATCCTATTCATAGCTTGATTACTGTCTCCATGCAGATTCTATTCAGAAAGGGCATGTATTCTAGCCATTCAGTATTCTGAGTTTCTTACAACCTTCACTGATGAGATCTGTATGATCGAAGCAGCTGTATGGAAGAGTTCATGCCAATGTCTACATCGTTTCATAACAAGTCGTGTTGCTGGTGTGGTGAACAAGGTGGGATGGAGAGTGCATATGGTGGGCAGTTTGGACACAGAGACTATGGTCAAATGGTCATACTTATGCTCCAGACAGCTAGCTGTTTCCATCTTGTTAGGCCTCATCAGCAGCTGAACCGATCATACTGAGGTGTAATGAACAACAAAGCATGTTTTAAACCAGCTCAAAGCTCACAGCATCAAAGTCAGAGTGCACTAACTGTGAGAAACACAGTGAGCTTTGCATGAGGGCAGGTAATGTTGATGCTAACCAGCTTTGCACGAGGGCAGGTAATTGTGATGCTAACCAGGAAGAGTGCTCAACCAAGCCGAGGTTGATTATGGTCCTACAATGAAAATACAGTTTGTCTCCTGAGTGGGCTCTTGGAAATGGATGGTTTGCAAACCCAATGTTGATATTGACCTTACAGGTACATTTGGGAATTGTGTGTTAGTACATTAGATTATCAAACATCAGTGCTGGCGAATAATGTTCACCCCAAACCGGATACATTCTCAAGGCGTTGATTGTAGTGGCTGGGAGTTTACTGTCCATCTGCTGCCTCTCTGGCAGATTCATTTCCGATCACCCTTCATGCTGTGCATTATTTCTGTTTGTGGGGAAGTATATTATGCTGATGTGCATTACACACATACATGTAGGCATGTTGTGGATGTTGCTCAACGTATGCTCTTCTTGTGTCCTCTTTTGTACTCTTGCTAGACCCGCATTGCCCACTCTGTTCACTGAGCAGATATGCTCTAAAGTTCCTCTGGCAACATTCACCACAAACCCTTGCAGGTTAGCATGGTGGGATTGTGATTGTCATATCTGCTGTTGCCCAGTCAGCCACTGTGTGTCTGTCTTACTCTGAACAGTCTGCTCAATATGGTCACTAACACTGTTGTTGGACGATCATTGCAATAGAGTTGGGCAGTGTGCGGCTTAACACTGTTACTTGAAGATAATAATTATTATGTGCACAAATGAGTACAGGCACACATATTACACACAAGGGTGGAGTAGCTATCAGTAGTAATGCTGAGATTGAGCCGAGAACATGAATCTTGACCATGAGAGACTCATGTTATATTTGCAGGACCATCTCTCTGATACACCTGTTTACAAGTATGGGCTGCTCATTCCATGTCAACTCTGGGGTAAGGTCATACATTGCCAACGTGATGCATGTCGCTGAAGGAGAGGAAACATATTATATACCGTATATTCTCTATTATAAGCGCCGTGCTTATATTTTTTCAACACCCCTCTACCCCGTGCTTATATAGGAGACCGCGCTTATATTGGAGACCGTGCTTATATTTTTTCAACCACTGCATCCATACAGAGCAAGAAGAAATACATGCTAGATATCATGCATGCCGCATTGATTTCCACCAAGACCGTGCTAATAATAGAGACTGTGCTTATAATGTTTCGAAAGGTGCTCACAGTGTGCTAGTATTAGAGACTGTGCTAGTAATGGAGACCTGTGCTTATAATAGAGAATATACGGTATTATACATGGCACAAGATCATGTCTTATGGTGCGTAATGTTCGTAGCGGTTGACGAACTGTGCTCAATTGAACAGCACGGCGACAATATCGAATGACTCTGTGTGTTCTGTATGGCAATACAGACTGCAATACTGTACCAAGGAGATTGCTGTCTTCCGCGAGGATATCATGAACAAGATGTGCCGTAACTGTATCCGCTTGCCATCCGATGATGTGGACCTGCCAACACATGTGAGTTTTTCTTGATGATATGCTAGCATGGTCCCATGCACGATCAACCTTGCGAGTAGCAACCTTCAATCGGGCATCAGAAAAGTGTTGTTTAGCATTCACAAGTTGTCGCTATTTGCAAGGTTGAAAGCAAACTGTGAAACGGTCACTGGGCCTGAAGATGGTGTCATTGTTCACCAGTTGTTATATCCAAAGATGTTATTCATGTGCTGTACTGGCTTTTCTAAATGTTCATCTCGTGTCGTGTAGCTTGTCAAAACGTTGGAGTCGCAAGCTCACCTTTGTCCGTTACCGTTGCACATTCGTCCTGTGTATTGGACGCAAGATCATGCTCTACACTTGTATCCTCTTCCAGATTTGGTAAGTTTTCGTCAGACTGGCTTGCTTCAACATTGATATGCAGCACTTCAAGTACATCTCTTTGTTTCATACTTGCGTGAACTTACTCCATGAAGCGTATGGTGATTTTGACATTGGTTGGGAGTGTCTGCACTGTTCACCTGCCCAGTTTCATTGGATGTGTCAGAGTGTACTGGCGGTTTAGCAAGGCACTCTACTTCACCTGCGTTGTTCGTTTCCGTCTTCTTCGCAGGTGATCTTGGCAGACAAGTATGATCCGTTCACTGTGAAGAGCCAAACAGGGTGCACCACTGTCAATCCGGTATGCTGTACACCCTGGTGTTGTTGTTGTTGTTGTTGTTGTTGGTGGTTTTTTTGGGGTGTTGGTTTTTTTATCACATTGCACATACGTACGGAAGAAGGGGAAACAAACAAAGACAAAACAAAAAACAACAAAGGGTGTATGTAAGCGCTACATGAGCTGCGCTGGTGAGATGCGGTGGACTCTCCCGACCAAGGATCTTGGGATCGGCGTACACAGCAAGCACCATGGGGGGGGGGGGGGCGAGAGGAATGACAGGAAGGGCGAGGCGAGAGGAATGACAGGGAGAGAGAGAGAGAGAGAGAAAGAGGTGGAGAGATATAAATATAGAGAGGGGAGAGTTCTGGGGGCATATTGCCGCATATGTCTATAATACTACTTGTAGAAGAGGGTCAACATAATTATTTGGATCCGCTGATAGCAGGCCAGTGTGATACATGTACATGGCTAGCACCAGTCGTGAGCAGAACATCAGTCACTCTGTTGCAGGTGACGGTATGCAGCAATCTTGAAGCTCTGCATGTGCTTCCGGGCTGGCTGCTTGTCCAGAACTACCTGTGGCAATCAATTCCACACTTGCACGATGCAGTATGGGATGGAGCGCAGAAGGTAGTCAGGAGCTCGTGGCGAGACATTCAGCTCAAGCTGGTGGGGATGGTGCTGTGCTTGGACTGCTCGTGTGCGGCGGTGACGTAGCGGCATAGCCGACGGGGGACACATGGTTGCAACTTGAGGCAGACAATGGTCACACATCAGTTTATACAACAGGCAGAGAGCAGAGACCTTTCGCCGAACAGTGAGGCTGGGGAGTATCTTACCAGGGCCATTAAGGGCGCGGAGCTGGCCAGCCTCCAGCATGGCCAGGTGTGAGGGAGCCGATCCCATCCATGCAAGGGGGGCATATTCCAGCATTGGCCGGGCGAATCCTTTGTAGACAGTCACCCTGCCCACTTGACTAAGGAGGGGTGCTGCCTTCCGCAGGAAGCCCAGCCGCTGCTTAGCACGTGATGCAACTTGCCGAAGGTGGAGTCTGTAGCTAAGTTTGGAATCAAATGTCACTCCGAGCACCTTGACAGATTCATCTGGTTGGAGAGGAGTTCCGCCGAATGACAGCTGTGGAGTCACTGTATCCTTCCCCTGCTGTGATAGAGTGATGGTTTGCGATTTCGATGGCTCAAACGCAATCCTCCATCTCTTGCCCCAGGCATGAAGCTCATCTAGGCTGCGTTGTAGTGAGGCTTTCGAGGCTTGATCAAGGAGGGAGTGCAAAGTGGTATCATCTGCAATAGTGTTCAGGTTTGTGCCAGGCGACAAGCAGCTTGAAATGTCGTTCACGTACACGAGGAGCAATGTAGGGCCAAGGAAGTAGTAGGCATGGTGAGGGTCCTGCTGCAGGTACATGCCCATAAAATGGGGGTACTAATAGTACCCCATTTTTGCGTTGTACCGCCGCGCTTGCCATGCTCCACGTCAACGTCACTGAGCTGATCAAGAGAAACTTTCGTCAGCTTCAGGAGTGCATCCCAGGCCAGTCCGGGTAGAGTAAGATAGTTGGCTGGGTCCAGCACATACGTATCATATGCTGTCTTGCGAAAGTTCTCGAATACATCTGTCGTAGTGGGACGGCCCGGGGTTAGACCCCAAGGCTGCGGTTCGACATGAACTAACTTACTTATAAACCTTCCCATTACAAGGCCGTGCAGTGGTGGCCACTTGGAGAGAGTCCACCAACAGAATTACTCTTACGCACGCACGCACATAATACCTAGACATACTCTCACACACACACTCAGGCATAATCAGACACGTACACTCACACCAGCGTTCAGGTTGACTCACATCTTCAAAGGAGCTAACTTGGTTCAAGAGACGATATTGAGAGCACAAGGCAAGACAGACAAAAGCCGAAGCTTCCGCCTGAAGGCGGAAGGCAAGAGAGAGAGAGAAAAGGAAGGTGATGGCAATAGTATCTAGTTGCGGCCATGGAAGTCCATGGCCACGAGATTGCTGGTCCCGCATGCAATAGCGTATCAAACCGTAGTAAATATGTGTACGAACTGTTGCATAAAGAGCGGGAGCCATGTGGGGAAATAACAGCGTATACCAAATAAGGAAGGCCCCAGGTCTTGTGTGAAGACATAAAATAAAGACGATTATGAACCCGTTTACGGGAGATAGATAAATAATTAGACACCTAAATAAGGCATACTTGTCCCGTAGAGGCCTAAAAGGCACGTGTCAATAGTATGGATACGACACATCAGCCAACAGGATGACATCTGTGACACTGTTCGGAGAATCTGCCGCGTCGTCGATCTCGAGTTTAATGTTGACGTTGATACGGCGCTTGGCGTGAACTCGTAGCCTGACAGCAAGGCTTGTAAAGATCTTTCCTGAATCGTCTCGAATGAACTGGTTGTTGTTTATCCGAAGTACAAGACGTACGTACTGGGATACCGACATCTTGCTACCGTAGGTCATTATGAACGTTGTGAGTTCATTCCGTAGCTCACGGTTGAAGTACGAGAACATTTGCGTCTTCCCGTTGCTGATGTGTATCAGCATACCGCTATCAGCGATTGACAGTTGCTCAAAGTCGCTGACGTCCTGGCCACATACGTCGATCTTGGGGCACATTGCCCCCAGAAACGTCCCATGCGATAGCCGGCAAAGGAACGTGGCAGCTTCCATGGGATTGCGCCCATCATGGTAACAGTCATACTGTTCAATGAGACTGTACCTGCAGCAGGACCCTCGCCATGCTTACTACTCAAGGATACTACCTTGTGGGACGCCAGACTGGACGGGGTGGACTGATGAGCTCTGGCCATGAACAACAGCTTTAATGGTACGATGTCTCAGGCAGTGTGTAAGCCATTTGAGTAGGGACCCCCCTATCCCCAGCTGGAGGGCCTTGTAAAGTACGCCAGTATGAGACACTTTGTCAACAAAAAAACGCTATGTCCACAGCAACTGCTTGCATTACTCCACCTTGGCCTTGTGCCATGGCATTGGCCCACTCATACTTGTTGTTTTATTTAAAGCCACTTATTCCTTCTCTCTGGGAGTTGAGATACATCGCAGTGGTCTAAAAACTTCCTGCTGTCTCTGTTGTGTCATGAACTGACATAAGGAAGTGGTTTATTTGACAGACAGATGAGTGTAGATATACTGTAAACCGTGAAATTATTGCCATGGTCTAATTTCTGCAAAATTCGCGACCGCGTGGAAAACGCGAAATTTAGACAGCGCGAAAAGGAGATCCATGAAAGGTTTAGCAAGAATGCCACAGGTTTAGCAAGAATGCCATTCTGCAATCGCAAAATTAAAACCTCGCAAACCTGTCCGGATTCTGAAAACGCGAACTAAAAACGCCGCGAACATTTCACGCTTTACAGTAGTGAAGAGTCAGGGAGGCCATGCCCATGCCCAGCTGAGCTACTTATGTAGGCGTGGGTTCGAATCCCACTTCTGACACCATGTGTCATGAACTGACATAAGGAAGTGGTTTATTTTACAGACAGATGAGTGTAGATATAATGAAGAATCAGGGAAACCATGCCCAGCAGAGCATGGTATCGTGCGTAGCACGGGGCCCCGGGGGTAGTGCGAGGTCACGTACCGTCTATACATGGCGACAGACAGGGAAAGGACTATGCCGTGAATGGGTGAAAGGATAACATGATACAGGATAGGATAGTCTCTACTACTGTACTGGCAATATATGTTGCCGCGTAACGCGTAACGCAGGGGGGTGCGGCGTAACGCGCAACCAGGCTAGTGCGACAAATTTTCGTTGCGTTCGTAACGCGCGTCCGGCGGGGTGCGGCGATCTTTTCATTGCAAAAAAGGCTGAAAACTGTGAAAGCACGTGTACCGCGTGGTGAAAAGTTCAAAACTGGACGCAGCAGGAAGTCCTGCAATAGCAAAAAAAGGACTGCGGCAATATAGAAACCTGTGTAACGGCTCCTGTGCGACTTTGCATGTAACGCCCTGCGTGCGGTAAACATGTGCCAATGTAGCGCTTCATGGCCTCACTGCGACCATATATATTGCCAGTACGGTAATATTGAATAGCATGCGAAGCGTGTTTTTGCCCTTTCAATTGGAATGTGTGCCAGGCGTTCAACTAGTGGTGAAACGAATATGCCAGCACCTAATATCCAAATATTTGTTCAGTTCATCACATTCGAACGAATATTTCTCATGGCGAATATTCGTTACATCACTTTGAATGACTAATAATAGTGACAATATCCAATAAAATGACTGAGAGGAGGGCATCATATTATGTCATCCGTGTTTATGGAAGAATATTTGTTCATTTAAATTAGCCGAAGAATACTCGTTCCTCATTTCTGTTCATTTGGCTTATGCGAAGACTAGCCAAGCTTGCTTGGTGATGTCAACACGAACAAGCATAATAATAATAAATATAATAATAAAGAATACTCGGCTACTGGGTTTTTGATATTCGTTCACCACTACTTTCAACTGTCTTTTGCGTTGCATTTACCAGTACGCTGTTTTCTGAGTACCATTCCATTTCCCATGTTTCTCTCTGCTGTAGGGGTCTTTCGCACGCAGTGATTTCCAGTTCAAAGTCTATTTTCCGTTCAAAGGCGACGTTCAGGACAGGTACATTCATATCTTGTTCTAATGCTTGAAGTACAGAAATCTTGTGATTGCCTATTGCTATGAATGAACTGCTTTGGTGGAAAATTCCAAACTCCTATGGAAGGCCTAGAGTCAAACAATAGGTGGACAGAGAAAGTGTTTTTACTCCGAGTTTCACGCACTAAGCGATCATCAGAAAACTGTTTTGAAGGCCTAGAGTCATGGTGATACCAGTGTGTCTTTACATTGTATGATGTGGTCCATTCATTTCTGATTATACTGAAGTGCTAGAAATGAGTTACAGTGTACGAGCAGGGGCGTAGCACCCGCTACGACTGGTACGACCATGGCCATACCACTTTTCGAAAAGTGTGGTCCGTGCGGAATGTGCAAAACCGTAATAAAAAAAATCAGGATCCAACCAGACTCGTACTCGTAGATCTGCCATGCATCTGCAGTCGTACTGAGTACTGAGTACTGTATTCGACTTGACTGCACACTGCACAGTCATGTCAGTGTGCCAGAAGTAACTAGTTCCCAGAACGCAGGATTTTGTGTCTTTTTTACAAAATTTTCGCGCCGACCTTCGGTCGTACCAATTCCAAACCCCCTTCTACACCCCTGACGAGGGTTCTAGCCAGGTAAAAATAGAAGCGGGCGGGCAGGGAAACAGTTACCCCGTAACCCATTCAGCATTTTCCAAAATTGTCTTGCCATGCAATTTGCAACAAACCCCGACTTCACCCCAGTCAAGTGTGCCTTACGAACCCTCTGTTCGTGACGATCGAGTGCACTTTCGTTGAATGGCCTGAAAAACACAAACATTGACGAATAAGTAGGGAGTGCCACTTTTCATAAGAGGCAGCTCAAGCAGAGTAGGGGGGGGGTGCGCTGCCCCCCCCCCCCCCCCCCCCCTGGCTAGAACCTTGAGTTACGCTCGACCCTCCTCCTAGCTACCGGACACCTTTCTGGGATCCGTGAGTACAGTCGACTCAAGTGTGTACCATGAGTATGACCTCATAACACGTATGCAGTGTTCTGTGTTATGGATTTTGTGAAGTGCAGACACCATCTGGCGGTGCCAACATGTCATCTGCATAAGACAGGGTTGATTATGCTAGTGTCTAGTACCTTTTCTTTTCTTTTTCACTACCTGTAGCCTTGTAGGATATTCGTACATGTACAGATGTGTTGATGCAGACATGGATATGTGTGTTTGCATTTTTCCTTTGCAGTAAAATTCCATGAGCGCCGCTCAACCCCACGCCGAGCCCCGTGTCCTGCAATCACCATGTTACTGCTCTCTTGATAAGATGACCACCGGTAGGAGATAATCATACTTTCTTACTCCATGGAACACATATGCCTATACAATCTCCCCCTTTCTCGATTCCGCTTTAAAAGTTCCGTCCTTCTATACTTGTATATCTTCACTCATCCAACTCTTCGCTGTTCTCTGCCCCTGCAGAATTTTGTCAAAACAGCCATATTTGTTGACCTTGTACAAAGTTTTTTAAACCGCGCAAGTCGCTACTTCTAAGTAGTTTAACCCCTTAGCCTAATCCAATGGCTTTGCTCCATGCTAGGTTTTTCTGAGTTTTTCAGCAGTGCACCGCTGGTTCAAGAAGATAGTGTGCTGTGTACATTGAACATGTTTATTATTGTATTGCTGTGAACATTGATTCAATATCTGCAGCCTAGATACTGGTACTCTGTTGCAGTAGCCTGTTGATTGTAATTCGGCCTGCCCAATCATGAGCATGGTATGCATGCAGGGTTCTAGCCAGGCCAAAATAGTAGAGGGCGGGCATGGGAAACAGTTACCCGAAACCCATTTTCCATAATTGTCTTGCCATCCAAAATGCAACAAACGGGCCGAGCCCCGGCTTCACTCCAGGCAAATGTGCCTTTATGAACCCTTTATTTAGTAGTGACTATAGAGCAGAGTAGAGAGGGCGCTTCCCCCCCCCCCCCCCCTCATGTGGCTAGAAGTTGAGCCTAGAACCCTGACATGATTGTACTCCTCTGTAGTCATTCATAACACGGGACCATGAAAGTGTGTCCTTCTGGATCCAGCGCGATGGCTGGTTCATGAGTTGTATTTCTCCATTACATGTTCCCTGAAGGCTGAAGCTTCCCTGAAGTTGGCTCTGGCTCGTACCCCACAGGCAATTCCACTACGGCCACACCCCTAGATCTCAGCAGGGGCATCCCTGCCTGGACCTCAATTCCATCCTATACTAGTATTCGCCACTGCCCCCCCCCCCCCCCTCTCCCCATCACAGTAAGTACATGAAGTGCGATTATCGAGTTCTCAGTGCTGACAATTCTGCAATGGGCTAGGTATGGCACTCCGGCTGAAAAGGTATCATTACCAATCAATGAATTTGTTGACTGAGCTAGAACTGCTAGTCCATACTAGAAATTATGTAGTCGGGAAGGAGGGGAAACTTTCACCAAGATTCAAACACAACAAACTCTGAGAAGAGCTAGAGCCTCACCCTGAGTAGAGGCTAGGCATCATACACGTAAGGACGCTATTGGCAGCATTGTGTTTCTTGAAAGTTAGTCGTCTGATATAAATGACCATGATGACAGTCTGACTCTGAGTCGCGAGGCCGAGGCGCCTACAAAATTGTAGGCAGGCATGATGAGCACTATAATATCCTCTTGCTGTACTTGAACGGCCTGCACGTGCACGCGACAAACGCCGAAGTCAGCAAGAAAACGTCGCGTTTGGTTCGATTGACTCACGTGCGTGCACCTCGAAAATAGGCAAGCCCGAAAATCCGCAGGCCCGGTGACAAGCAAGACCATACCATCACATTGACTTCACTAACTATGTTACTTTTTCTGGCGATTACTCTATGTTTGGTTGAGGCAAACAACACTTCTCGACGTCAAGACTTCCTGCGAGTTCTTCCTTGCAAAGAACAGCTAGCTAGAGTCTAGAACGATTGTACGGAACTGTTTCAGACTGAGGCCCGTAGTGAGGGTCTGTGCGGGAACCGTGGTATTGTTCACCTCGCCTTATGATAATCAGATTTTTTCCTGTAGGGCTGCTATCTAGCGTAGCTCTATGAGCTGTGTGTCGATAAAAGGCATCGTGGCTGACATCTTCACCCAATTTCGTTCTTAGAAAATAGGGAAAATAGCGAGCTGGAGGTTGAAGTTTTGTCTGTGATTGCTGAAACATGAAATACAAGACGATCCGCGAAGGCCAGCAGGGCCTGGTGACAAATCACCTTGGCGAGAGTCTTGTGGTGGCTGGGCCTTGTCGCTTGTTCCTCTATCGTGAGCGGATACGAATGCTGAATCGTATTACGGCGTCGCAGTTGCAGTACCTGATGATCCGACACAAGGATGGCGAAGTGGAGCATCGTCCCGGACCATGCGAGCTGTTTATCAACCCGCTAGAACACGAAACGGTCAAGGTAGGCGCGCGCATATTTATTGTAAAGGTATCAGCTGCTTTGCCGCATGCTGGCATTGCTGCGTTGTTGCGAGTCTTGTGATGCGGAGCAACTAGCAATGCCTTGTACGGTAGGAAAGGGGTGCAATCTGGAGTAACAACAACATGTTAATTAATATTAACAGCGAACTGTATTATGACGTACACTTGATGCCAAGGATTAGAAGCCCTACATGCAACACAGGGGACGGTGTCATGTTTGGAGTGCCGGGAGACCAAGCGCATACGGGCGGTATGTAGTGCAAGGCACCTTCCCCGAAATCACGACGCACAATATCACTTTTGCAACGCAATGAGCTGCGAGCTTCTTCAAAACATCTCATCCTTGTCACAGTTTCATCGCAGGCCGCCTCATGGGAAGTTGAGCTCAGTAACGTAAGTTCAACTTCTGCGATGACCGACGTGCGATGCATGTTACTTTCTGCACGGCGAACACATGTGACCCAGTTTAAAAGTGCTCTGGCTCGCTCGAAGGTTTGGATTGTGTGCGCTGGATTGTGTGTGCTGTGCCGGGTTTTGCTGCAATGTGCCTTTACGCTATGCAAAATAACAACACCACTCGATACTCAGCAAAATAACACCACTCGATACTCAGCAAAATAACAACACCACTCGATACTCAGCAAAATAACACCACTCGATACTCAGCAAAATAACACCACTCGATACTCAGCAAAATAACACCACTCGATACTCAGCAAAATAACAACACCACTCGATACTCAGCAAAATAACACCACTCGATACTCAGCAAAATAACAACACCACTCGATACTCAGCAAAATAACAACACCACTCGATACTCAGCAAAATAACAACACCACTCGATACTCAGCAAAATAACACCACCACTCGATACTCAGCAAAATAACACCACTCGATACTCAGCAAAATAACACCACTCGATACTCAGCGAAATAACACCACTCGATACTCAGCAAAATAACACCACTCGATACTCAGCGCGTTGCAGAAGTGATATTGCACGGCAGCCCTCTTAAGCTGGTGGGTAGGATTTATATGGCTCCAATTGTCATGAAGTCGTGAAGTTCTCAGCAATGATGATTCAGTACATGTACTACATTCGGCTGAGCCATACATTGTACACCAGACATCACACTCCCCGAGGCCAGTGGTTTGGTTCATCAAAAATGTTCCTTTTGGTTATGCTGGGATGAGCACCGGTGACTGACGACTGTACTCTGTAATACATTATACTATACATGGTCACTTCCCTTGATATCACCCCCCCCCCCCCCCCCCCACACACACACATAGTACTCCACATGCGGAAGGCGATTGGATTTTAAGAGTAGCAGATTTATGTGCACACACGTGTATAGACTGAGGGAACTGACTATTTTCCAGCGATGCGTAATGATGTACCACAAACATGACTGCGTTTCGTCACCTTCTCCTTGGTTGTGGCTGTGGCTTTAGGCAATAGACATGATCTCCCTGGATGCAAACCAGATGTTAGTCGTGTATAACCAGAAGGAAGGTAACATCCAAAGGCGCATTGTCCAAGGTAGGTTGGCTGCCAAGGTAGGCTGGCTGCTATTGAAGTACATGTGCAGTCTGTACAACGTGGAACGTGCATGGCTGCGTTAACAGTAACTTAACACCAATGCTACTGCTGGCTATGCAGTACATCAGGGTTAGGTGTGGTTGCAGTGTGCAATGGCATGTGCAAGTGTGCATACAGCCGTGGCTGTGCAATCATCGCCTATTGCCTACGTGTACTAGCAGGAGTATATAACCCCCCAAGAGTGTGCAATTCCTGATACCCTTTCTATGGGGTACGCCGATGGCGAAAACTCACATCACATGGTGCAGTGTTGCAGGTGTACGTTTCCAGCCCGTTTTTAGCGAGCAGCGGAGTAATAAAAAGAGCACTCTCTGACAGAAACTCACTGTGGGTATGCTAATCCCCAGCATGATCATGGCAGATATTCGGATTGTGTACACGCTATCCTTCGTTTGTACGTGGTACGAACGTATCTGAGACACGTGATGTGAGTTTTCGCCGTCGGAGACCCCATATGCAGAGTTACACACTCTTGGGGGGGGGGGGGGGTTACTATGATCTACTCTTGGCACTAGCAGTAGTACGGGTAGTGTTGAACCTGAGGTTAGCGCCGACCAGTGACCGTCCCGGACAATGCAAAGAAAACCATTGTTGGTAGGTGGTCAGTCAGTTCGTGTAGTACTACACAGGTCGATATGTGTGTGTGTGTTAACTAATCATGGTATGGTGGCTGAGATCCGGAGTCAGTCTCTAAATACAGCGGGTCTCTTATTACAATGTTCTCTAGATATAGGATTTACTGCCCGGGTTTTGCTGTGTCCGCATCATGCTGTGTAGTGATCAGCATGTTTGTGGTACTCTGCACGGCCATGACAGGACGGTCACTTCGTAATCCCAGTTTTTGCATGATTGTAATGAAGCTGTGTTGCAATGCACTGCGGTGATGATCTGGCGATTGAAGCTGTGTTGCAATGCACTGCGGTGATGATCTGGCGATTGAGCATTGCCGCACCCATAGTAGTTTATCGTGGCCCCGGGCACTGAGGCAGCATGCCGCCTCACACAGTTACCATGTTCTTCTGCTGCAGGTCCTATTCTGTTTGCACCTACTGCACACGAATGGCTGCACGAGTTTAAGTGGCATGGATCTGACCCCAACAACAAGGCGCGTATGATTCCTGGCAAGGATGTGTTCAACAAGTTGAGGGTTGTCCCGCAGCACTTTTACTACAATGTTAACGAGGTAAGGTGGTGGTGTGTATGCATGGGTGGTGGTGTGTTAGTAGCAAGAGCTTTGGATGGCATCACTGTCACCATGCGTAACAGTTATGCGTGCCGCTAGACCTGTGAACTGTCTGCATTATCCCGCACTGAGATAGGGTTTGGACAGGAAGTATGCTACTGTATTTGTATGTGCACTCTGCTGCCTACATGTACACTGTGCGGAACTGCATGCAGTCATTGTTTTCATTGCCATTGCAGTCCATGTACCAAGACGTATGTCGACCGTGACTGTATCCCGGCTGTTTGTGGTGTTACTAAGGTACGGACAAAGGATGATGTCACTCTGCGCGTCAAGCTGATGATCTTCTATGAGCTACGCGATGTAAGTACACAGTACCGGAGTTTTGTGCTAAACATACGAATGACATGAATTACAACGTGTGCAGGTGCGTTAGAAAAGAGCTGTATTCTCACGATGGCCGGTGGCCAGTCAGAGACTAATGTGCGAGAGGAGAGGTAGCAAGACAAAGGCTGAGTGGTTTCGCTGCTGCGTATGGGAACTACAGGAGCATTGTGGAGTAGATACGTATGTTATCTGAGATTTTTAAATCAGATTATGAGATGGATTTCGTGTAGCTAGGCAAATAGACTGCATCACTACAACTTAGAGCGATGAGTTACACAGGCAATTACAATACTCTGGTCATACACATCTTGCCACGATACTTTGTTGAATTTGATGTATTCACATGACACTGTATGACCATGTGTGTGTGCTTGTGGGTGACACGGTGGATCTGCATGTGCATGTAAACCAACAGCGGCTGCTTTCAAATTGACAAGTTTTGTGTACAATGTAGCTGCATGGTAATCATGCTGTACTTCGAAGTATATCTTTTATTAAAGTGCTATTCATCTGCCGGTGATCATTACTGACATGTGTACCTGCATATGCAGGTGGAAACCATGCTGGTGCAGACGCATGACCCGATTGCTGACTTTGTCAATGCTGTTTGCTCGGACGTCATTGCCTTCGCTGCAACCATCACCTATGAGAAGCTTCTGAAGCAGACTTCAGTGCTTAGCAAGCTCTCGACCTATTCACAGTTAATGAGACGTAGCAAGCACATTGGTTTTGAAGTTACCAAGGTACGTATCCGGTGAAACACTTCCAGCTGTGTATTTAGTTTGCATAGTACTATGGCGGTCATGTTTGCAACGCTGCTGCTGTACTGCTGGATGCAGGGCCGCAGTACTAATTAGCTGTGGGAAATGTCTGGGGAAGTTTGGATGATTTGCTATCAGAAATGGATGCAATCGTTGCATCCTGTCCCTCGGGCTTCCGGCATTCTGATTGAATACACTGAGGTTGGATAGTTGTTATCCAAGCCAGAGTAGTTACACGGTTCATTTGACAGTGCATGCCAGCTAACAAGCAGCAGCCTTTGGACAATCCTTTTTAAATAGAATCAATCATCAATATGGCAGTGCTGTAACAAGTGACTTTGCTCACACTTGGCTAGTACAAGTACATGCACAGTCCATTTTGCTAGTCGTCTGTAGACTTTAGCCCAGCTGGCTTGTAGCGGTACATGTACTTCGCAGTAGTGGCAACGCACTGACGGTGCGTTGCCTGAATGCCCTGTGTTCCCTGAATTCCCTGGCTTGCCTGAATTCCCTGTGTTGCTAGGTGGTGTACCGAGGCTACCATGCGGCGGAGTCCCTACAAACCATGCATGACAAGGCCATCCAGGCACGCACTGAGCTGAGGCTCAATACCGACTTGGAGGAAATGCGGCAGAAGTGCGAGCAGATGAAGCTCAGTAAAGAGGTTGATCGTGTCGAGAAGCAGCAGCAGAAACAAGAGGCAGAGGCACAGCACAAGCATGTAAGTTGTGTGGTTGCCTATCGTGTGTTTATATTTCTAGTGTATGCTGTCAGTATTACTACAGTGTATTCATCAATGGGGGGGGGGGGGGTATTTTAGTTGATTTACCGTTTCCCATGTGCCCCATTGCCGAAAAACCTAGGGGTGCAGGGTTCCAAAAAAGGGTTTGCTCCCCACACCGGAGCTCGCGCTATTCCGCCGACGTTACTTGACACTTGACTGACTCACGACTGCCATCCAGAGCACACGAGAAGTCAATCGAACCTTCGACTCGGCAAACCTGCAAGAAAGCACCACTCCCTGCTCAATACACAGTGTTTCGGGGAATTCACCCCTCATCAGTTGAGCTTGAGTAGGCTGAGGAAGATTGTGCCTGAAGAGCACCACTTATATAGTGCTCTCCAGGCACAAACATTACCAGGGATACAAACATACAGAGACGCTCCGTTTCCAGCGCGACAAACACCTCGTGAACACCAGATAGCAGCATGAGCCAGTGAGTCAAATCATCGCCGAAGTCGCAACCACTACTTTGGTGCAGGGTTCCATTGATTTTTAACAATGTACAGTGAAACCAGTCTAAGGCGACCCCTCAAGGGACGAGAACAAGTGGTCGCCGTGGCCAGGTGGTCTTCTTATCCAGGTTCAGTGGGTCACGTGACTATATCCACATCATAATACATGTGGTATATCATTTTGATCAGTGTATCACAGTGCACACACCTATGCTACTCTAGCACGACTCATGTGCTTGCACTGCCTGGGGTCCTCAGACCTGTCAAGTGTCGTGCATGCACCATGTACATCTATACTTCCTGCACTGATGTGTAGATCTATATGCATCATGGTACACCATGCAATGCGTACATTTACATGTACCGTAAAATCCCGCCAGAGCGCCCCTACCTCCTCGACGCTTCAGCCTGAGTTCAGGTGGGGAGGGGCGGATGGGTGAGTCCTACTTGCCGCATTCAGTGCTACATGAAAAAGTACTCACCCTACGAAAACTGTTCGTGCATCTCGTACACCGACCAAAGGTCAAGAGCCAGGAGTCGCACAGACCTGACAAAACGCAGGGTTTGCAGGGTTTGTGCGATCCATGGTCAAGAGGGTGGGCACTGTTGCGTACATTTCCAACGGAGCCGAGCACGCGTCTGCAGTACTATACGGCATCACAGACTGCGACAGAGTCATACGAGGATACAATCAATCACGTCCCTGACAAGAAGTCAGGGAGGGGCGGATGGGAGAGACGGGGCGCTCTGGCGGGATTTTACGGTACTAGCAGGGTGCAACGCGGCCGCGGGTGGATGGCCGTCGGTCGCGTTGAGCGAGTGGTCGTCTTCGAGCTGTTTCGAGCTGTTTTGAATGTGAATGAGTCCGTGACAAGGAAAAGTGGTCGCCATGGTCGAGTGTTCGCCATATCCGAGTGGTCGCCATTACAGGTTTTACTGTACATATAATTAGGGTAGTACCGTAATACTGAAGTACTGGTATGCGAGGCACCTTCGACTGCCCGGCTTGCTCTGGCCGTGTGTAACAGATGTGACTACAGTCCATTCATCGGAAACTTTTTTAAACTATACATGTACAGTCAACTTGGCTAATAACGACTGCGGAAATAACGACAATTAGCGAATACCGACAGAATTTCCACGCCCAGAGCTAAGTCCCATCTAACTGTAATACACATAATGAGACTTCAGGTATAAGGACACTTCGTGAATAGGAGTCTTTTCTGATGCCCCGCCGAGTGTCGTTATACGCAAAGTTGACTGTACCGGTACATCTTTATAGTAGATCCAATCAAAGATTTATTTTCTTTCCACAGGCCCCGTTCATGGGTGATTCGTGCAATTCAGCCTTTAAACTTTCCCCGGCAGTGGAATTTTCCATTTTAAAAGAAAGTTAAATAGTCGGCCAGGTTTGCACCAATATTTGCTGCTAATTGCTGGTTTTCAGTGGGATCCCCTGTCCTATTCCTTCCTTTTTCGAAATTTGCGCTCCTGGCTCGTCGTACGATATTTCAATATTTCATTCACACCACGTCTCTTCGCGTTTCTGAAAATCACACTCCATCTTTTCATAATTATGGTAATTTCTCAAATGTGGCCTTGAGTACGTTCTCAGCAACGTCGCGGGTCAGTTTCTAATGAATGGACTGTATCCTAATGAATGGACTGTATCCTAATTGGCAGTAGCTGCATGTACATGTATTGCTGTTTCATCGCAGGCTCTTGAACGGACCAACGCATCAACGCAGAGGCAGTGTGCAGAGATACTTCACCGTGCACAGCTGGAGAAAGAGGCACTCTGGGATCAGGCTCGTCTTGACGTAAGATCTTTGGGCCTGAACCGGACGTTGCACTCATACATTGTATGTAGCCGGGGAGGCGTGGAAGGGAGGTTACGGGTACGGGGGAGGGGGGGGGGGTTGTTGCAGATACCTGTGCTTGGCTCATCTGACCTAAACTTTGAAGCGATCGTAACGAGTGTGAAACTGGTACTTCAAGTATTACTTTGGAATAAATCATGCCGAGAATGTCCTATACAGGACATTCTCTGCATGATTTATTCCAAGCTGTGTGGCAAGTTTCACGTATTACTACGATCATCAGGCAACTGATGGCTCCAAAGCGGGCAGCCTGAACATCAGGGGGAGCAAGGTGGGAAATTCTGAGGGGTAACAGGTATCATAGCGCAAGAGTAAACATCTAAATAATCGGCGAGGCGTCAACAATTTGAGGATAGCCATCTACAGGACCAACTGAAGCGGCATTTCATAACAGCTTTATCGTCCACCAATTTCTGCATTGTAGTCACATTTTCCGGGCCTCCGAGTTTGTCCATCTCATCATATAATGTCATTCTTCCACATACATGTACAACTTGTTATTACTGTTAAATATACAAAATTTCGGCGCTGCAAAATTTCGGCACTTCACGATTTTTGACATTTCGGCGGCGATTTATTTTCGGCGTGGGGTAGAGGGCATGGTACATGGTATAGTGCGACAGATGCTGTGAAAAATTTCATCGGCGTTTTAATTTAGGCGTTTTGGGTCGGTGCCGAATATAGCCGAAATTAAATAGCTGCCGAAAATTTGTAAAAGCCGTTGTGAAATTCGATTCAGTTTGTCCTGTTGATCGCTATCCTCAAAATGAATGAACGTTGTTGTGCATATATATATATATACAATGTATAATAAGCCTTGCTTGTGAGTTTACCGGCCATTGTGCTGTGTTGTCCTTATCATTGTTGTACATGTAGGCATGCTAGCCTTTACACGAAGTGTGGCCAGAAGCACATACATTTGAAACCAGTGTGCTACAGCTATTTCATTCTTCGTTTGCTCACATACTTTCTCATATGTCACGGTTCATCTTGCAGGCTGCCAAGGGTGCCAAGCATGCAGACTTGGAGTACTTGAAAGGGCTGAAGGATCTTGGCGTTGATCTCACTCGTTACTTGGTGCGCAAGCAATCCCGTAATGCTGTGGATGAAGAGGTTGAGATTTCCGCAGAGCAGTGAATAGCTGTGAGCCGGGCCAATAGTAAATGAGTCATGCCCTGGCGAACAACAAGATCCGTATGATTCTGAAATGCTCTGCTGCATTATTAGAATAACTGTGAAAGAGTTAGCTACTTTAGTTATCTTCACTAGTTTGAGTTATAAAAAACTATTCATAAGTTTGAAGGAGTTGACTTAAAAACAGGTACAGAAATGTGTGTAATATTATTTTGTGTGTTCACGGTTTGGTTGTTTGGCGTTAGTCCTCGCGAAAGTGTCATGAATGTTACTCCTCACTGATTATAGTTCAACGTTTTTTTTTAAGCCATTTCCCATTTGAGACGTTGTAGACACTTTCTCACCCTTGTAGCGTGATGTTTCAATCATATCTTACCTACTTAGAGCTACTGTATTTTATTTGCTGCTTGACCTTTTTCTTTTTCCCATACTACGAGAAGGGAGCGGAAACGTTCGGTTCTGAAACTGTAGCTCTACAAGATTGCCGCGGATTGTATCGACGCATACACATACACATACACATACACATTCAAAATTAAACTTTCCTACTTCGAAGTATTATGTAGGGTGACTCAGCGTGACACACAATCAATGCCGTGTTTTGCTTCACCTGGATGCAGGGTAGTTAGCCAGTGAGTATACTGACTGATTTGTAGGAAAGACTCACTAAACTGTTATGGTGGTATGACTATTGTTATCTCCCTTTACTTGCATCTAGTGGCATAATTGAATTATGCTTGCAAGCAGCTTTTTTTTTAATTGCAGTACACACATGATTATGTAGTACTCTTTCCTGCGGTGTATGGAGTTGATGAGCCTGAGCTCCTAGGGCTAACGTTTTTGGAATGTGGTTTCATTCTACTTGCATAGAAGCTGACCAAGCCTAGCAGTTCAATCAAGTCAAGATCATTGAATATTTCAACTGCACGTGTTACCCCACTAATTTGCATCGCAGCAAATATAGTCATGTACATGTACGTGAAGAGTGGATTATACTCAGTGGACCGTCAAGATTTTGGATTTTTTCGATTTGTGTGCAGAGAAGTAAATGAAATGCTGCATAGCTCTTGATATGTGAACTTGTTCACTTCATTATTGTTGATATCTTATGGGGCTATTTTTAGTTTAAAATAGGGGCGGGTATTTGAGAGAGCCCCCTCCCCGGTCGGTCATGGCACCTACTATCAGCAAGAGTAGGGGGGGGGGGGGGGAGGAGGCTCTTGCTATCAGGGTGTAGTAAAATACTACTCCCTGCATGTAATGAGTTCGATCCTGGGATCATTTTTTAGAGTAAAAGTAAAGTTTGCACGTTCGCGTTACCACCGGCTATACAATTGTAGGTGTATAGAGAAACACAATCAAATTTTTTTAAGAGTGGAGAAAGAAAAAAGTGGTACAAATCTAACCAGTACATCTACTGTTTAGAGTACATACATACATACATACATACACACACTTGAGAGGGACGAAAAGCGTTTCTTCTGTAACTCTGAGTTTCACGGTTTTAACCGATCATCAGTTGCTGTCTGATGATCGGTTAAAACCGTGAAACTCAGAGTTACAGAAGAAACGCTTTTCGTCCCTCTCAAGTGTGTGTACTAGGCTCTGCACCTTGGTGTATTGAGCACTCTCACGAGCAACCACAACTCCCTCCGAGTTTACATACATACATACATACATACATACATACATACATACATACATACATACATACATACATACATACATACATACATGATTGTAATGTCAGCAGCAACTACATGTATAATCCAATGTAAGTCAAGGCCCAAACATGTCATAAGAAAGTAGTAAAATTACAATTTAGTTACTTGTGATAAAGGTCTTGGCGGGAGCATCGCTGATTGGTCGTTTTCTAGACAACGAGACTGACCTCGCGAGCTCGTACGCATGAAAACAATGTAGGAGTAGCACGTGATTTTCATACGCAAGAATCCGCACTGTTGGGGTTTCGCTCCAAACTATTAATAGGTGATTGCTATGGATACCATATTTCCACGAGTTGCGGACCTTGTGCTTCGCGCGGCTTGAACAATGCCATGGATAAATTAATCCGGAAATGAGGAAAAATATATTTCAGAAAGTCCTCCATACAGAGGAGGGAGCGCAGGAAAGCGCTTTCCTATGGAAATCCATAGAAAGACTGTTTACGTATGAAAGTTGCCCTTGCTCCCCGGCGCGTATGACATATGGATTTTATACGCGAGTACGTAGGGCGAAACCTCCCAATTGTGATTGTGCTGTGGCACTCTTTCGTGATCGGCTGCAATGCTGGTTCAGAAAAGATATCCACACAGAGCATGTACCAAGTGTGTACTGGAACCCAGAAGCTTGTGTCTGAAAAGAAACACGTAGACTCGGATAACGAGTTCAAGCTACATGCTCCTCATATCGTATTGGTGGAGCCCACTCTTTAACCCGATATGGGTCGCTTTTCTTCGATGCCTACAGTACGTGAATTTAAGCCCGGCTGGTCACTTGATCTTGTTTCATCTGTCATCACAAAAATTATAGTATCAAACCCTAGCTGCCAGTACAAGTGCCATTTCTTTGTTCTTTGTGAGCGTACAAGTAACACATACCGTATACCATGCGCATAAAAGGGCCCCGCACTTATATTCGAATTAGGGCTGAAACGATCGTGGGTTTTCACCTATCGCTTGCAAATAGTGTCAGAATTTGTGCAAAATTACTAAGTAGGCCTGCACGTGCACGCGACAAACGCCGAAGTCACTGGACCACAAGCTATGTCTTCATAATACCAAAAATCTGTGCAATAGTGAAAGGGTAGCTCCGAAACATGGCAGTTTCGAAGGCAATTGAACCTCAGGACATGAACCATACCCCTGGCAACTGCATACTCACGACAGAAGCTGATTCAAGCTTCACAAAAAACAGGGGTTTCAGTACTTTTCGGACTCAAAACCCCTAACGAGTAACGATTAGTTGATTGAGTAATTGGTACAATCGCTTCAGCACTAAGTCGAACACAAGGGCACTTCCACAAATAAAGGCATGAAAAAGAACTCAAGACCCAAGAGTGTATTTGTATTGTATTGTATTTTATTATTTTACTTGGGCATTCCCAACAGACCCTAAGGTCTTCTTACAGGGTGCCCAAATATGTATTTGAAGACTTGAACACTCTTATTGAAAGACATTGTATCCGGAACATTTGTTTCCTAGCGAAATGAAGAAAAAAAACGCATTTTTCGCATATAAGGGCATGCACATGTATGTGGGTGAACACGGTACGACAACGAACCCAAAGCAGATGTTGTAGTGAAAGTCAAGCTTGGATAAAGGTTGCATCCCATACCTGTGTCATCATTTGATGAACCCAATACGTGACAATACATGATAATACAGAACAAGTTGAAAAACCAGAAAACAGAAAGGAACACGATACAAAGGTAAAGTCAAGGTTGGATAAAAAAAATCGTATCACTTCCGTATTATCGTTCGCTGACATAACACATTGTACAGAAAAAGACTACATGTACACAAAACAAAACAAAAGAGGGATAACACAGTTAGGTACACAGCTACAACTACGATACACAACTAATAATTATTATGTGTGAAGAAAGTTTTATGACAGTGTTCCACATATGAAAGGCGCATGTCAATATTTGCCAGCGCTCAAAGTCGACGGACAGGTTGTTGTGATAAGAGAGGGTTAGTGTACTAATAAAATGCGGAGCATGTGATCATGTGTTACATGTACATATACATAACCAGCTAGTGTAACATTTCAAGGTTAACATAAGGACTCATCATACATTGGTCTACAGTTCTCCTATAATTATGATGGCATGCATCTAGTTCGGGGTCAGCATAAGGGGGTATGAGTGCGATTGACACACAAAAGAGAGAAAGAATGAGAGAGAGAGAGAGAGAGAGAAGTGGACGAATGGCATTGCACACACACACACACACACACACACACACACACACACACACACACACACACACACACACACACACACACACACACACACACAAGGTACATACGTCTGAGCTCAATAACCACGACGATAATCCCCACGGATGCGTCTCGCAAGTTCTATATCTTTCGGCATAATGGTTACTCGGTTAGCATGGAGTGCACACATATTTGTGTCTTCAAATAAGGACACCAGAAATGCCTCAGCCGCTTCCTGCATTGCACTTAATGCCGCTACCTGTAGGCGAAAGGCTCCATGGTTCCGTATGATTTCTGCGACAAGCCTTTGGAATGGTGCCTTTGGTATCAACAGGTTGACCGACTTCTGATACCGGCGGATTTCTTTGAAAGCCAGCTGGCCTGGCTTGTGTCGTGTCAGTCTTTTCCGTGCCTTGACTGGATTCTCGGTGTACGACTTCGGGGATGCAGACACACGTTTCTGGTTCTTGACGACTTTCACCCTGCCTTCAGTAGTAACTCGGATACGCTTGCCCGTCAATGGCGTCATGGATCGCAATGGCCGTTTGGCACCTTTGCTGCCTTCACTTCCCTTGCTCTGTACAGCTTGCTTAATTCTAGCCATAATGACTGGTTCTTATCTCTATAGTATACGTTGAGAAGTGTTAATTAAACAGGAAGTAAACTGCCACAGCTTGAGACTCACAGTGTGCAATTGCAGTCGCAGCCTTGCCACTCCAACACTCCAGTGCCACAGCAAAGCACCCTGTAGCTGCACACCTCCACTAAGCTGACTTATATTACTACAATCCACTTTTACACTGAAAAGTCATTCCTGGAAGCAGCTTAGCTCAGCTTTCCAACCGAGAACAGAACACTGCACTACAGTTGAAGTGAGTCGTGACCGTCGTGACCGTGAGAAACGTGGATGACCCGAGTACGGTACAAAACCATGAGCCTCAGAGGAATACCCCGGTATTTACTCCTTCCAATGGTCAAGATATGAAGAGGCACCTTCACTAACTTCTTCCTTGAAATACAAGAAATACGGTCGGTACAAGCACTATGCCAGGGATTGTTATTTGTTTCAAGTCACTCACCAATGCTCACCACGAAAAAATGTTCACTGATCTGAAACAATGCTCAATCTCAGCTTCAGCATGATCACGCACACGCAAAGGACTGTGTAGACCTGGTACAGTGGTAGACTGATCTACTGACCAGGCTATGCGCTAGTATAGTAGGGATATGCGAGTCAGGGATCCCTGCAGCTAGCCTGCATCATGTGCATGCTACTCAGATCCGCGAGTCGTACCCGTACCCGTACATGTAGTGCCGTACCGTACTACCTACTACGCGCACGTTACTAGCTACGACAACTCAACAAAAAATGACAAGTCACGTCGTGCCATGCGCGCCAGATTCAAAATATGACCGTTCCAGAATCAGCAAGCATGCTAGCAGCATGCAGTTGACTTCATATACGTAAAAGCAAGAGAGAGAGAGTCCATAATAACCTAGGGTTATGCATATGGACTCTTGGTAAAAGCAAGAGTGCATAAACAAGAGTATGCAACTGTGGTGATGGGTCAGTGCAGTGCGCGGCGCGCTGCCTTCATTACGTAACTTGCCTTCATCACGCTCTGAAAGCATGCATTCAAACTCACAATTTCTCGTACGAGCCCATCCGTTTTTGCTCGATTCGTTCCAGTACCTACGCGATCTCTAAATTCTGGCGCGTGAACTCCAGTTCCGTACGAAAGTTCATTTCAAACCAGAGGGAAAGTGCGGTGTTTGATTTTCCGCATTGCGCGGACTGCAGCTGAATGATGTAATGAAGGCAGTGCGCCGCGCATCTGGCCCATAGAAAAGAGATCACAGTTGCATACTCTTGTGGACTCTTGGTAAAAGCCATTATTCGATCTAACGAGGCGCATATAAAAATTTTTTTCACGGAATCATAGCAAGATCATCGGATACTGTAAAAGCAGAAATTTTCGGCGGTGTAATATTTTCGGTATTCTCCAAAATCGGCGGTTCGGTAGAGGGAAATTTTCGGTAAAACCCGTTCTCCAGGTAAGGGTGCTAATACTACATGTACATGACATTGTATACAGTATCGGTTGTACCGAAATTTTCGGTGCGTTTTATTTTCGGTAAAAATTGTCAGCACCGAAGTTACCGAAAATAAAACACCACCGAAAATTTCTGCTTTTACAGTAATAAAAGTGTGGCTAGACACGGCTACTCCGCAAGAGTCTCAGTCACGCAACTGACAGTCGTTGACTGCCAGCACAACAGGACTGGCAGCATCCAAACGACTGCGGTAGGGAGAAGCACGGTGACCACGGAGGCTCATGTTGCAGGATCGAACCAAAGCAAAGGAGACAAGGGAGCGGATCCAGGACATGACGGAGGAGTAGGGTTCATGCCGCTTCTCCGAAACCATATGGCCAAGACGCTTCAGGAAAGCGTGGGCTACCTTGCCGCACCCACCAGATGCACTGAATACCAGTGGGAGAAAGGAAGCATGCTCCACCTCCCTGACGCGTTCTTCGTAGGCCCTTCTCTTCTGCTGTTCGTGCTTGGCATAGGTGGACGCGGGAGTTGAGAAAGTGTTCGGGCGCGCATGAGGGTTAAAAACCCGAACATCACAGAACGTGCGCTCAAAACGACTTCCCCAGACACCGGATGCCGCCACATCAAGACGAGCACCATCTTCCAAGATGGCAGAGCGATACCGGAGCCTTTCACCTTCCAAGGGCTGCAGAGGAGGTTCTATCTTCACATCCGTTGCCACTTCACGCAGTAGGTCGGCTGTCAGGTCGCGGATCGTGTTATGGCGGAGAGCCGGGTATCCACCAGTTGGGCACGAAAGAGCATGGCTGGTGTTAACCGCCTTGCCACACACACAAGTGGATGGCAGGCGAGGAGGGACCCAGCCGAACCGCAGACAGAGTGCGTCTCCGAAGGCGCCTTTGTGGAGGACAAACCCGAACTGCTTCAGGGGCCGGCAAGTGAGCCAGTTGGACGCTCCTTTCTCGGCCGCCATCCCCAGAGTTCGCTGGGTGGGCGCCGCATCACATGTGGCCAGGAGCTGACTGGCTCGGTCTCGAGCGGCTCTCCTGGTTGCTGCTGCTGCAGCCTAGTAGCTTGGCAGCATGGATGGTGGTGGGCATTTCGTCCATGTTGGTGTCTTGGTCCAGTATCCGGCTCACGAGGATGTTGGTGACAGCGACAGACATATTGTATTGGTCTGTCAAAGACCTCGGGTCAATGAGACCAAGACGACCTTCTCGACACGGGAGGGACAGTATGGCGCGCTCTTCGTCACCAGGTGCGGGGCGACCGGTTAGAGCAGGGATGAACCGCTGTCGGATGGAGTGTTCCAGCGGGTCTAGCAGTCCGCTGATGCCTGGGACCGTCCGGGCCACAAACGACCACTTGTGGCGGAGGCCATGAATAAAAGCAGTGTATGCCGCTTGTGGCTGAGTGGTGGCAAAGTCAGCCTGTTGTCCAACCTCTAGCGCCCATGTCTCTACCTTCTCTGTGACATATTGCTTGCAGAATTCGGGAGACCCGGCCAAGTACCGCACCGAGATGCCGCCATCCATCCGTGCGAATCTGGACTGCCGTGTCAGCAAACAGGGATTCTGCTTCCTGAAGATGCTCCGGCTTCACAACAAGGACCGACTTGGCATCATTGGGGAAGTACCCAAATGCTGGGCCTCGTTGCTTAAGCAGTGACCACCAGTGATGCAGCTTTCGAATGGTGGAAGCGGCAGTGGAGTCGTCTGCATACCACGACTGGAGTGCTCTGCTCTGAGACACTTCCTGGATGAGAGGAACGGTTGCCGGGGCATACATAGCCATGGCTAGTGGATCTCCCTGCGTGGTGCCTTCACAAGACAGGAGACATTCACCATCCACAAACAGCCGAGTCGGGCTGCGGTAGCTGTTGATCAGTGCCGGAGCAATGGTGGGGCAGGTGTGCTGGATATTGTGCAGTGAGACAGCACGGTTAAGGGCGTTAAATGCGTTTGACGCATCTGCAACAACATATAATAACGATTTCCCAAGATTGACTAGCCTACTTAAATGCGTTTGACGCATCTGCAACAACATAATAATAACGATTTCCCAAGATTGACTAGCTTACGTGTACCAAAGGTAACGATTCTCACTCATTCTCAACCGCGGCTCAATAGGACAGTTTGAGTATATGAATCGATTTCTGTATAACGATTTCTATTTTAACGACAGATTTCTCCTCGTTAACTCGTTAGAGTTAGCACTTCGTATATATATTATGGCTTTTACAGCAACACTTTTTGAGGCGATTCTTGAGAATTTTTATTATTATTTTGATCAAAACGTTCCTTCAGAATTCCCAAACTCCATTGCAGCGTATTTCTTGCACTTGAAAACACATGTACATGTACCGCCATTCCGGCAACACAAAACAACAGGCTCTCAGCTGCACCAAAATAGATAACTTTGCCAATATTTCGCCCATTGGGCATCATCACTTCCATCATCAGGGCTTTTGATCAAGTAACAGCAAGAGTACGGGGTTATGTACTCTTGGTAACAGTTATTTAGGGCAGGGGTATTTTACGACTCCCTGATTTAGGGTAATTTTTTTAGGGCAATCCCCACATGCAGCATAGTCTAGTATTAGTAAGTAATAGTTATAGCAAGAGTACATAACCCCCCCCCCCGGGGGTTATGTACTCTTGGGGGGGGGGGGGAATATAGACTAATAGTAAGAGTATTATTATCATAATACATGTAGCGCCATGCCCGAAATGACAAGCTGCATGCATGCAGGTACTAGGTACTAAAAATAAAAATAAATTCGACGGGTTCGCGTACCGGGCAGGTCAAGAACAAGGAGTCGTACAACTCCCTGGTCAAGAACCACTTTTCCGCTTCCGTGGGACGCCACCACCCCATGATCAGGCGTCAGATGCGGCTCCTAAACGGTGGGGTAGGATAGATCAGATCCAAAATCCTTCCGCTTCCAAGCAGGACTTGAACCTGGTACCTCTCTTAATCATGGTCTTAGACCAACCCACTGTGCCTGCCTACTAGGTGTAGTGGGTAGCCGAGTAGTCGGATGGAGGCACACACAATAAGACTGTGAAGTAGGTTTCTTGGCTCAACCTGCCTGAAGTTATGGTTACAACTGCTCCGGCTCAATCTGCCAGGAGGGACTCTGAACGGAATATAACTGCTCCGGCTCAATCTGCCAGGAGGGACTCTGTTCTGTTCTGCTCTAAACTAAACTGATCTCTGGAAGAGCAGATAGGGCTTATATAGCATAGACAGCATATACATGGCAAGGGGAGAAATAGTAGTGCAAGGAGAAGACGTACAAGGAGATAACGTGAAAGGAATAGGTAGGAGGAAGAATGGACCTAAGTAGCGAGCAACCATTAGGTAACAGGAATGCAATCTAACAGTATGAAGGAAACTAATGTGAATGGCAGGCAGGGTAATTGGGCGTGAAGGTTACTAAGAGGACAGCGGTTGGAAAAGCCATTTGACTGTGTGCGAGCTAGGACATGGATTCTGGGAAGACATCTGGCAGAAGAAGAGAAGCGGAAGATATCTTAGAACTAGTAATCAAAAAGAGTTAGTGATGAGGAACGGGCTATGGGGCTGTTAAGTGATGACGTCACAGTTCCTTCGATACGCATAGCAACGATCCCACTGGGGACAAACAAAAGTAGCGTCGTCTCCACCGAACCAGTTGTCAGTGGCAACATATAGGAATCGTGTACATTTCTTCGTTTCTTCTTTGCTGTTTTCAGTGAGTGTTTTGTTTTCTCTTTGTCCTTGATCTCGACGGTGTTGTCGTGCTCATTACCTTACTGAGACGTCTCTTGTGACTGTAGCCAGTGTCACGGAGGATTTTATTGGCGTGACGAGGTAGATCGCCGAGATCGAGCGTGAAAAACGCTCTGCATTAGTAGCTCCTGTAGAATGTCTTCTGGGATGGCGTATCCATGGTCAACAAAGCCAAGGTGCAAGACAGCATAAGAGATCGTGTAAACGATGGGAACTCCAAAAGGTAAGCTCCTGAACAAGTGGACAGATATGTGTATTTACAAACTCTCTCTTCATCCATCGATTGCCGCTATGCATTGCATTTTGTCTGCACAGATAATCTGGACAAATAAATTATATTGTAACTGGAGAGTGCAATCGTGCTTGGGACCCATCCCAATGTCATCACATGGCTGTGGTGACTATTGTATACCTGTACCTGGGAGAGTTTTCCTCAACTGAGACGGAGTGTAGGTGGATGGATTATGAGAAATGCGAAGATGTGGAGTAAGTTGTGTCGAAGAAATGTGTAAGAAATAAAATTTACTTTACACTCAAACATACACTGTACATGTACATGTAACATCATGATACTGATGATTCCATCTTCATATCTCCGCAACAGGTACGCCATACGCACCAAACACATGGTGTGTGTGCACGCGCGCGCGTACATGCACACACTCTCACGCGCGCGCTTGCGTGCGCGCGTATATGCACACACTCTCATGCGTGGCCGAGTTGGCCGGATGAACAGACCACGCATTTGCACGAGGTGTCCGTTATGTCATTAGAGTGCTGTACTTTATGACTTTATTCCAAAATAGTATGTCTTGCTCCTGTGAAATGGAGTTTGTGTCTATGCTCAGCGGGTATCGGGCCACGACGCCACACTGCAGTCAGCGCTGGAATTAAAATAGCACTTCATGGATTATTTTAACTAATTTCCTTTGCGTTTACATGTACTTTGTTGAGCCCGTGGTTTCATTTCTGTGTTCTGTTATGATTGGCCTCTGGAAATAATCGGAGTGGATGTCATTTTTGTCATATGCGTGTGCCTTGTGCAACAGGTTCAAGGCTAGATGCACTTCACATTCGGCGTGCGATCTCGGCGTCTGGGACCTGATAACGTCTTGGTTGGATGGGTAATCAAGGACGATACTACTCGGCACACCAATGTACATGTCGATGTAATTTTTTACTCTTTCAGAGCTGCACTATTTACGGACGAATGTGTCTGTTAGAGAGGAAATAAATAGTATTCACAAACAAGTCCCACTTATTGTTTCTGTTCGTAAAAGGAAATTGCAATTTTTTGGTCATATTGTTCGTTCCGGCTGTTTGTCATTGACTGTTCTTCAGGGTTGTGTTGCTGGAGGTCGTTGCCGAAGCAGGCCCAGAATGTCATGGCTTGATAATATTATTTCATGGACTGCACTTGACGTGCAGTCCCTGCTCGCTGCTGCACGCGATCGATTTTTATGGCGCTCACTTGTTCATACTTGCTCTGTGACGCCCCGACGACCTTAGGCCCTTAGGGCTATGGGCTTGTGGTGATGACTATTTACGTCTTGATGCTTACTTCGGTGCTAGCGTGTTTCCCCCGGATTATTTCTATCATCATGCGTGTTCTTGGGCTGAGCGAGCACATGCATGAGTGTGCAGCTATAGCCCTGTGTATCTTTGGTGACACTTTGTTCTGCAACGCATGTACCTTGTAACAGTATGTGCTTGCACTGCTTTGTGTGGCCTTCGTATTTCAAGACTATTCAGTGCATTAGACCCAGGTTGGTTTGGTTGCCGGATGATCTCTTGTTGCGTCGCTCTGTGTTTTGTATTCATCAATTTTTGGGCTTGAGAATTGAGCTGGTGTGTGGTTCCCAATATCAAAACATCATGCTGGTGCTCTGTGTTTTGATTATCGACTGTCCGAGCAGTCGCGATTCATTACCAGAACGGTCAATACTGTAGTCTCTTGACGTGTTTGTCTTTTTGTGTTTTCGCCGGGGGAATTAGCGGTGACGTTGCACATAGAACGGCAGTGTTGCATCACTGGACGACCCTGCCTCTGACTTCATGTCCCCAGGATGTGGTGCAGATACACCAGACAGTCACTTCCTGTAAACACGCAAACAGCAAAAGAAGAGATCCCGCAAATCAGGAAAACCCATTGCGGAAAATATCGAGTAGATCATACACCATTCAATAATCTGGAGTAATTACAGTGAGACAAACACTTCACTGCTCTCTCTCTCTCTCTCTCCATCCTTCCAAAATACCCTGTAACAATTTCCTAGAATTATTTTATTTTAATATATTCTCAGGACATCATTCTGAACATAATAACTTCTTCCATGGGTCTTCAATCACCACGGAGGGCGAGAATATATCTAAGTCATGCAGTTTACGGGAGGTGCGAGCTGTCATGGATATAGAGGCTGATATTATTGTGCCAGCGTGAGGGCAGAGACAGAAAGAAGACACTGATTTCTTTAACAACTCACCTACATAATAATTATTATAATCGAATCCACAGGGAGCGCTCGTACTTTGATCCATCAGGACGGGAAGAATCTTCAAAGGACTCTCAAACACGGAGTTTTACAGTGGGCAGCCAATTTCACAGCCATTATGAAGGCCCTCGACGACTACAGGAGATTTGTAGAGGAAAGAACAAGGAGTAAAGAGCGACAACAATCGCTTGAAGAAAAAGCAAAGAAAAACTGCTCTCTCTCCAGTCATTTAGATGCTGTTGCCTTTGACAACTGGTTCCATCCAGAGGACGCGACTTTTGTTTGTCCCCAGTGCTCTCCGTTTTTTTTTTTTTTTTTGTTTTTTTTTTTTTTTGTTTTTTTTTTTTTTCACGGCCAAAGTTTATAATACCAGAAAAATAATAATATGTAGCGCAAAATAAAGAGAAGGAAAATAATAACCGGTCAAGCGCTAAATACAAACAGAAGAAAAAGAAATCATAAGCCAATACGCGCTAAACTGCGCTTAAATTATAATGAAGGGAGAAAAACTGGAATCCGCGGAAATTATAACATACAAAATGATACAGAGAAAAGGGGAAACAGACAGGTTGTCTACAGATGACACTCGGAGACAGCAAGTGTGGCAGAATATGCATGAGGGTCATACCTGCTCGACTTGTGGCGATGCCCACGAAGGCATGCCACGGCCGCCTTCACGAGAGCAAAGGACAGCTGGGCTCTGATCAAAGCCATTGCCACAGAGAAAGGCTCACCATTCTTCTCAGACTTGATGCCTGCAATGCGGCCAAAGAGAGTGCTCTCCGTTGCTATGCGTATCGAAGGGGCCGTGACGTCACACTTAACAGCCCCATAGTATAGGAATCAATGTAATGTAGTACAGCATGAATGTGTGCAACATGTATGCAGGTCATGCCGTACCGGTCTGCAGGCAGGGTTGTCTAGTACTAGTCCTACTTCAAAGTATTAATTAAAGTGGTTGCTGGGAGAAGCACTTAGGAGTAACCGGTGGGACAAGAGGTGATTTACAGTGTCGCGTGCTAGCATGAATACATGTACTACTAGTACTAGTCATGTGTAAACTGTAAAGCAGGGATACATGTACTACACTAGGTACTAGGTTACAGGTAGGTAAAAATCCGCATTCGTTTTGGGTCATGACGTCAGTCAGTGCACGACTGCACGGTAGGCCTTTCCGGATTATGTGTTTGCATATTTTTGCATTTTGGGGGTCAAAATGCATTTTGTCCATTTTGACCCACTTTGCGCCAGGGAGTCGTAAAATACCGGTATTTTACGACTCCCTGCAAGCGATAGGTACTTCCAAGAGTACATAACCCCCCGGGGGGGGGGGGGGGTTATGTACTCTTGGTACTTCACGATCACCATGAATGATCACCATGGTGCCAAATGTCACGCGACTAGCTGTCGCCATTTTCAACGGTGGCATTTTTTGTGCTTTTGGGGTAAATTTTTGCATTTTCTTTAGAAAAAAATTTGATTTATAGGGGTTTTTCAAAACACTTTCCATTTCCATTTTAGACCAAGAAAAAACGCATAATCCGGAAAAGCCTACTGCACGGCCATGCATGGATGGATTGGTGTCAGTGACTCACCGTAAAAAAAAAGATAATCATGCACTGAGTCTACGGGCATGTTCGATTGGTAGGATCGGGATCCCGATCCACCGGATCCAGTGGATTCGCACCCTTTCGATTGGTCGGATCCGGATCCGGATCCTTCGGATTTGGATCCGGTCAACCCTCCTCGGGGAGCAGGGTTGACCGGATCCAACGGATCCAAATGTGACCTTTGTGCGTATATGGCTGGTAAAAATCATTTTTGTACACATTGTAGTACGCACGCGTGGATGGAGATAGAGCTTGTTGACTTTTTGTACGACGCACGGGATGAGTACGACGTTCACCCTTTTGGGTGCCTTGTGAGCGCCATTTTCAACATGGCAACAGTCAAGGTCCAAAATAAAGTGTTCAGTTGAATCTGAAGGATCCGAGGGATCTGAGATCTGGATCCCGATCCCGATCCTTACCAATCGAACATGCCCTACATATGTACAATCAGTCATACAGACTACATAATTATAGTCGTGATGTGGTGACCATGGTGACAGGGATCGGGACTCGGGAGTCGTCATATGACGACTCCCTGGTGGTGACTGACTCATCTCAGCTCAGTACGATCAGTGTGCACAAAGGGAAACTCCCTTGAGCAGACGCCATCTGAGTTCGTCATGACGACTCTGTGTTTGGCCAATGAGCGAGAACAATAGGGGTGGCGGTGCATTTGAACGTCTCAAATATCAGGTGAAGGTGATGAAGAAAAGAAGTCAGACCGATCAAGTGGCTTTATGGGTGTCCAAGCGGGAGGACAGATTTCATCTTTGTTTTTGTTTTCCTACGAAATTCCTCCTGCTGGTCATCTCAAAGTCTCTTTTCGGTTTCAATGGCTCCTTCAATGAGGTGCACTTGCGCCTAGCCTAACTTTGACCAAACCGCCTCAATCCATATCCGATTTCTTCGAAGCAGCGGCCAAAACTCAATTGCAATGGAGTTGGAAGAGCTTCAAGAAAAGCTCCACTTATCTGCTCAAGTTGGTAAAGAACTACTGGAGAGAAATACTGAGTTAGTTAGGCAAAATGAAGAACAGCTACAAGAATTTTCTGCTCGTTCTGAGGTTGGTGCCAGACTTTTTCATGCACCCATGCCCGTCAAAATTGAAAGTGCAACGATCTGTTTATCCTTTCTGCTATTGATCAATATTCTACTTCCAGGAATTAGAGCAACAAAACCATCAGCTTCGCACTGAGGTTCGCCTTCTGAAAATCAGGGAGAGGGAAGCCCAAGATGAACTTCGCGAGGAGCTGGAGCGGAATCGCCAGGCTCAAGATAAAACAGATGCTGAACGGCTGCTAACTGCTCGTTCACTGGATGACTTGAAGCAAGTCATTGAGCATCTCCATTCTCAATTGGAGCAGAAGTCACTACTTCTTGAGCAGCAGTCTGAGGACTATGCTAGACAGGTATGCTAGATAGGACATCAACTATGGCCTAAATTTAGTATTGCTAGGGCCATCAATCCTCAACTTGGCTCAAGCTTATGAATTTATCTAGGGAATATATTCGTTTTTTTAGTGGTGGTGGGTGCTGCTCGTCTTTGTTAGTGAAAGGTGTATATCAATAATTTCTACTCAATTACTGAACAGCTACAGTAAAACCTGTAACTAAAGACCACCGTGACTAGCGACCAGCCTAGTCCTACAGACCACTTCACCAGGCACGGACGGTCTCACATTCATTATGGTTGTGCGGTACAAACTTCTAACTAAGGACCACCTGCCACTAAAGACCGCTTTCTCTGGCCCCAAGGGGTGGTCGTTAGTCACAGGTTTTACTGTAACTGTTTTGACCTCAGCGGAGCTCAGAGTGACCGGCCGAACCGGTCGCAATAAAATCTAGTAATGAACAACAAAGAATCTTTAAACCAGCTCAACGTATCAAAATGCTTTATCAAACTGTAATAAATACAGCGAGCTTTACACGAGTATCAGTGATCTCTAGATAAGGGCATGCACCGTGCAAGTATTTACATGCCAGTAAAACCCGTCATGAATATACCTGCGTTTGCGCCTTTGCGGCTGTGTCCATGCGTACCTGGTGCAGCCCTTTAGCACGACGCTACCTGAGCACGCCCCACGTCAACACCTGTAAAAGTCGCATTTTCCCATGAAAGTACTAGCTGCTCAAGGATCGATAACTTTACCTTCCCTTGGACGAATTCCACGATCTTGAGCTTCCTGGAAAGGTCTTGAGACGAGGGACAAACTGGTGTCAAACCCAGCTCGGAGCGAAACCAAAACCCTGTGCTACAGTCTGGCAAACTTCATCCACGCGCTCGACAGACTTGAGCACGGCCA
Source organism: Sycon ciliatum (assembly GCF_964019385.1). NCBI lineage: Eukaryota > Metazoa > Porifera > Calcarea > Leucosolenida > Sycettidae > Sycon > Sycon ciliatum. The sequence goes on from NC_088643.1 coordinate 87,319,802, forward strand.
AGACTAACCGAGCTCAAATATTCAGCTGCCATTTCGGCCTCCTTGCTCGTGTTGAGCTCAAATTTTTTGTGAGGACTCATGGGATCCACTACCATCATTTGAATCTTGTTTCCATGGCAGCAGGTAGCGCAAAAATGATCCACGATGTAAAATACGCGTTCTGCAGACTGCGCAAAAAATCGAGTTGAAATTTGCCGTGTCGAGTCGCATATCTCAACAACCGGTAGTCGCATCGCTTCGGCGATTGTCTCTATCGCCAGCTGAGAGTTTTCTCTTGCAGATACATGTTTCGATTGTGAGAATCGACCAAGTATTGAGTGAGTTACGATAGTTTGAACAAGTCACTATTGACTCAACACAGACCCCAGGACTATGAGATGCAGGTTCACTGTACAGTGTACAGCGCGCGTCGTACTAGTATGACGGCCGTGGGGCATGCAACTCATGTGCGTCGTACTAGTACGACGCTCGCGCTAAAGGGGTTAAAACCCGGTTCAAGTATGCGTGTGCCTGGCCGCTATGACGGAGTAAACATGCCAGTAATCAAAACAAACTCAGAGCGAACGGAGGTAATTGACGCCCTCGTGCAACTTCATGCTCTTTTATCCAGTCTACACTGGAATGTGCTAGCAATGCTTATGTGCACAGTCTGCGACAACATGAGTATGATTCTCTCACCCGCATCTCGCCGTTCATTACGTACAGTAAAACCTGGTGTAAGCGTCCGTTTTTCCATACACGGGCAGTACTACACAGAAACTGCACCGGATACAGAGACCACCTGCCCTGCGCGATCAGCGACCGACTGTTAGTGTACCAGGTGCCATATTGGACCTGCACACATTGACCAAAAATAACCAAAAGTGCCATATTGGCTGACAGGGTTGAAGAGCGCTCTGAAGCAAATGCATGCAGTCCACAGAAGTGACAAGTGGCCAAGGCGACAGTATAGAATGCGCTGCATGCGACCCAGTGAGGTGTGCTTTGCCTGCACGAACGTATTCTATGCTCCGCACCTGTCAATATGAGTACATGGAAGTACAAACCTGCACAAGTATGTATCCGACATGCCACAAGTGTATGGGACTTGGTTCTAAAGACCACCTGGCTTTAACTACCACTTTTCCTTGCACCGTGGGGTGGTCGCTTAATCTTTGGCTACCGCTCACCGCAGATGTTAAAAGTGTATTCTGTCTCGAAACATGCCGCCTCTTCTGCCTTCGTGCCAATTCTGAGGCACGTAGCGCACCTGCACAAGGTCTCAAGTCTTTCTTGGACTTGTACTACCTCTGACCGCTGGAACTCAGTTCCGGCATCGGTCCGCCTTGCTGCTTCACCAAGTCAATTTCGTATTGCATTCCTAGATTGGCTAGGGTACCCCGTATGGAGACCATAGGTCTGTGGGGACTGCCCTAGAGAAATATGAATAAATAATATTAATAAATCCTGATTGGAATTTTTTATTTTCATTGCTATCAGGTTCGGCCTCATTTCCTCTGTGCTGCACTGATGAGTTCACAAAGAACGAAACAGCATGCCGTCCGCAGATTGAGTAATAATAAATCCATATAATTATGCAGCATATAGTGTACAGCACATATTCTACATAACATAGTGCTGAAAAGTTTGAGGGAGTTGGAAAGAGAGGGTGGGGCATGTATAATGCATTTGCATTTTCCTTTCAAATGGATTCAATTTCATTCAAATATCCCTTCTTGGAGGTGAGAAATCCATGTCAAATTTATATTTGTAAAGATTATACAAGAGAGATTGGAAGCTGTGTTGCTACTCTGAGTTTCACGATTACTACGATCATCAGGCAACCATTAAAGATACTCAATCGGCGGACAGAGCTGTTTCGTCCTTTGTGGACTCATCAGTGCAGCACAGAGAAAATGAGGCCGAACCTGATAGCAATGAATTTTTTTCCAAAGCCAGATTTAAACCAGGCCCGAACATACCTTGCCAGCGTGCTCAAACTGACAAGTCACTGTGCTCTGCATAACGCAAACAGCACAGGCACTATCACACACGAGAATGTTCAACTGCTACAAGAGCAGGAGCGAAATACTCAATATGCGGACAGAACTGTTTCGTCCTTTGTGGGCTCATCAGCGCAGCACAAAGAAAATGAGGCCAAACCTGATAGCAATGAAAAATAAATTTTCCAATTTGTAAAGATATCAATCCTGATTGGTTTACAGTATTATTACTCGGTTCTATTTTATTATATTGTTCTTTAAACAAACCGCGGGGAGACAACACTCTTTTATAGAATCGCAACAAAGAAAAGTTAATGAAAAGGCGACGAGGAGACAATAACTTTATTAATGCGATTAATAGTATAAGTGAAGCGGACATTACAAAATGATGAATGAGAATACATGTATCTAAAATGGTTGTTCCTAATCGATTTTCTTGAGACTATCATCAGGGAAAAATCGTCTCACAATAGAGGCTATACGGAAAAACAAACTACTTATAGGTTATAGGATAGTGGGGAGTATACAAGGTTAGGTGTGAAGAAAAAAAAACTAAAGTGGGAGAGAAGACGAAAGAAATTAGAAGAAAAGATGTGAGAGTGTTCCGACGGTGTGAGCTACTACAAAAGGTGAGTGAAATGAAGGCGTGGAAGCAGGTGAATGTGATAGAGTGAGGAAGTGTGAGGTGTAGGTGTATGCGAATGAATACGTGTGTGTATGCTAGGTGAAGAGTCTCAATTTTGTGACATTTTCTTTCTGAATGCATAGATTAGGATTGTGTTTGCGGATGAAAACAGCTTCTAATACCTTAAGTTCACGAAACCTACGAGCACGGCACAAAACAGTGAAGCATGAATCGTCGAGACTCTTCACCTAGCATACACACACGTATTCATTCGCATACACCTACACCTCACACTTCCTCACTCTATCACATTCACCTGCTTCCACGCCTTCATTTCACTCACCTTTTGTAGTAGCTCACACCGTCGGAACACTCTCACATCTTTTCTTCTAATTTCTTTCGTCTTCTCTCCCACTTTAGTTTTTTTTTCTTCACACCTCACCTTGTATACTCCCCACTATCCTATAACCTATAAGTAGTTTGTTTTTCCGTATAGCCTCTATTGTGAGACGATTTTTCCCTGATGATAGTCTCAAGAAAATCGATTAGGAACAACCATTTTAGATACATGTATTCTCATTCATCATTTTGTAATGTCCGCTTCACTTATACTATTAATCGCATTAATAAAGAGAAGTTAAATAGACACGTTGCTACTTTTTTTTAATGGTATCAGTCGTTGGAGACAATGTGCAGCTTCGAACAAGTGTTCATACAACACTCATCAGGAACTATCGTTTTACTAATGGACAAAGCAACGCAAATGAACTTTTATAGAACAACCAAAGAGAAAGTAGCACCTCGTGACAGCACTGAACGCTACACATTTGATTTGTAACAATGAAAGTGAGAAATGCATATCAAATGGGTACTAACAAAATACCAATCCCACCAGGACTCGAACCTGGAACCTTGCTTGTCATGAGCAACTAAGAAAAAATCATGGATAATAATAATAGCTCTCTGGATGTCACTACAGGCGGGGCAAGTTTGCGAGCTGCAGGAGCTCCTCTCAAGCTATTCACGGTCGGATGCTGAAGCCGACAATCAACTTGCGGAGATGCAAGCAGCTCTTACCACGGAACAATGCCAGCGGATTGAACTTGCTGCTCACCTCAATGATGCTCAGAACCAGATTCAACGGCTTGAGCTTGACAAATCGCACTTAACTAAGGACATCTCGCTGCTAAAGGACAGCTCGGGAGAGCAGACAAAGCAAGTAGCACAGTGGAGTCAAGCGCTGGAGGTAATTGCTACATATTAACACACACACACACACACACACACATACACACACACACATTTCGTATTGAATCTCGATCCATACGTGTAAATGCACTGATAGTTGAGCAAACGAACCACGCAACAGGAGCACAACTTGATACGAATGAATATTGGTACTTTACGACAAATCCATGTATTCTGAATTCAATTAGTACCGGTAGTCAGTAGTCCATCATCTTCTGTTGGGTGCTTCTACTGTTGTACAACAAGAGTCCTATAGCAGAATGCATGCTGGTATGCCATCACGTGACAGGCAATCTCTTGTCCAATCTAATCATTGAATAGGCAGTGGACAGTCAGTGGGGGCATATGCTTACACGTATATTGCTGTGCGCGTATAACTTATTGTTGACGTAATGTTGAGACATTACGTTCTTTGCCGGCTTGCTAACTCACTGCTAACCTTGGGGAAACGTTTGATACTGTTCTCTCTCTCTCTCTCTCTGATCAAGCGCTGGTGCCTCTCTACTGTTTTATAGAACTCCCGGGAGGAGATTGCAACCCTACGCAGTCAGCTGGATCTTCTTCAATCTGCTCGCGATAACAACAGTCATGCCGTTAGCGGAAACTCGATATTTGGTGAGGTAGGCATTTGTTTGGTCTGCAGATCCAACTCATACAGCCAGGATTGCACCTACAATACATGTTCAGCAGGGTACTAGGACATCATTCTGGGACACTATCGAAATTCATTTTTCTGGCCCGTTGTGCTCAATGTCTGTCGTGCAGAGTATTTCACACACCAAAGAGCGCACACTGCAATACAGTGATAGATTGGCGAGGCAAGCTTCCTTGAGTAGAATTCAAAGCTGCTAGCCACGCATGAAATTAACCTTTGGCAGGATTACGGTGGCGTGTTATTGCCGGAGTCTCTGTCAAAGTGATGATGTATAGAACTGCAAATATCACATCCAATCCCCAAGCAGACATGGGGTGGTGAACAAGGCTACCAGCCACCATATAGGGAATACAGGGAAATTTGCCAGAAGTACGAAGGGGTCACAGAAGTGCTGGGGACCTACAATAGGGTTAAAGGTTGCCCTAAATAAATCTAGTGTGTTGCAAAAATGGTGCAGTCGTGGCAAACACTACTGTACATGCCCTGTAATGTCTCCAGCGGTGGGTTCACACGTACTGTAAAAGCAGAAATTTTCGGTGGTGTAATATTTTCGGTATTCGCCAAAATCGGCGGTTCGGTAGCGGGAAATTTTCGGTAAAACCCGTTCTCCAGGTAGGTGTACTAGTACTACATGTATACAGTATCGATTGTACCGAAAATTTCGGTGCGTTTTATTTTCGGTAAAAATTGTCGGCACCGAAGTTACCGAAAATAAAACACCACCGAAAATTTCTGCTTTTACAGTAGTAGAAATGAGGCTGAATAGGACAGTGAGTTTCAGAGGTGTTCATCAACTTTCATTACTTCCTCCGCGTCATCGAAATTGTCGCAGTTTGACTAGTGACTTGTCACTTGATACTGATAACTCCATAAGCAAAGCCATTCAAAACTTATTACACAGTATGATAGTCTGAAGACTAGAGTAACGTTCCAGGACAGTTGGACTGAGAGTTTTCATGCAGAGATGAAGTCCTCGTCGTCGCTGATGTCAATGGACGCAAAAATATCGTTCCGAAATATTTCAAGGAAGGTTGAAAGTTGGTCGCGTCTCATCTCAAACGCTTTGACTTTATCCACAGGACAAGAGCTGCTATGCTTGTCGTCTGCTGGCTCTGGATGATTTCTACTTCACCACCAACGAAGCCTAGTAAGAAAACACGATCGTTACGAGGTCGGTTGATTACCGTCGGCGGAATCACCTCGATCTTGAAATGAACTTTTTTTAGCCGTGGCATGCCCATTTATTTTAGCTGTTTGGTCACAGCTCATCAGCCTCATGCAGGTATGTGTACTATCACGTCCAGTGCGCCCTCTTTTTGAGCATCACTGATACCATGGTACGGCACCTGCGCGTGCATCACTAGCACTACGTGTAGAGTCTACACGGCTCTTGCAGGTTCCATCATGTACTGAGTGTCTCAGCCAGAGCGACAAATTTTATCGCTGTTGCAGGCATTTAGTTTGCTGACCCCTCGATGTTTCTCCAAGCGCTGCCACTTGTTCCAAGAAGTCATTCTCACCCCAGCTAAGGTAAAACAGTGATGAGGCCTGAGTGAATGGCCATAAGCACGAGAAATGTGCAGGCTGTAACGCCTGACTGATCTCCGCGAGTCGAAATTACAGTCGCAGCGACATCAGCGAAGAAATTGCGTCTAGTTCAAAAATTCCAGCTTCCAATAACAGAAAATAGAACTTTGCCGTCACCCTATACTGATGATTATCGCCTATGTTCGATTCCTTGCCTCTGGTACGAGTGCTGGTGAGTAAATACCCCGTTTTATATCAAAAGTCAAACTGCGACAATTTCGATGACGCGGAGGAAGTACTTCTTTTACAAGCAAAACTGACTGGCTGACGTCTTGGCCAGACCAAACATTTGCCAGAACAAAACGGACAAATAATTTGGTTGTATCCAGAAAGATAAGCACGAGAGATTCAAATAAATTCAAATAACAGCAGCCACGTGGTGCGTACGTCGCATCACATGGAAAAGGCATGCATGGTCAAAGTATATCGCAGTGGCGTGCAAGGCACAGCAAGTAAATAAACTTATTAGTATGTAACTTGCGATATACGGAATGCATCACGGCGTCACAATCAGTGTGCCTTATCGGAAGACCAGGCAGGCACAGTGGGTTGGTCAAGGACCATGATTGAGATACGAGAGGTACCTTGTTCAAGTCCTGCCTGGGAGCGGTTTTTCCAGCCGTGCTGCTACCCACAGTCAACTGGGAACTTGTGGCCAGGCACAAGGGGTACATGGATGCAGCTAATGGGGTCGTTTTCGGCACTTGTGCCAGTGGTTGTGAGACTTATCCACTCACCCCACCGTTAGGCGCTGCATCTGCCGCTAGGATTTATCGGGTGTTAGCGGCCGTCGTGAGTTCCCTTCGGGAACGGACACGATAATTTACTTTTTTATCGGAAGACGTTCTGAACATCCTCCCCTACCTTGATTAAACCAGATTTAATCAAGTACACAACAAATTAAACGATAGAGAAATGGACCGAACAGAAAGCAGTGGGGAGATATGACTATAAAATATTGTAGTGAATAAGACACATTGGTACCAATGTGGCTGAAACGAGACGACATACGCATGTGAGCTTGACAGCCATAAAATATCCTAATGGACAAATTTGACTGAAATACTTAGAGAAAGAAAGAAAGGATTGACGAATACAGAGGAATGTTATACAGCAAAAATGTGCCACTCAGACACAGAGTCAATCTGCGGCAATCTTGCACAACTGTGTGATGGGGCGGACAAGTGAAGTGTCACCGACCTTCACTCGCACCACTCTGACCCGCCCATCGACTCCGGGGAACAGCTGCTCTACCCGGCCGAGCCTCCACTGGCCTCGTGGTGCAGCAGCGTAGCCGAACAACGCAACATCATCGATGGCGAGATCGGGCTGCGGCTGCTGCCATTTCGCTCGCGGGTGAAGCAGGGGGAGCATTTCGGTCATCCAGTGCTTCCACACCTGCAACACCAGGCTCTGGATGACCCGCCAGTGCTGTCGATGGCCTTGCTCCACAGTGTCCATTCCTCTGGGAACAAATGACTCGCCCTGGTGTCCATGCAGGGAATGGTTGGGCGTAAGTGGCAGCAGATCCCTCGTGTCGGCCGACTAGTATGTCAGTGGCCTTGAGTTGAGTAATGCCTCTGCACCAGTCATTGCGGTCATGAGCTCCTCGTCGTTGACTTCCGTGCCTGACAGGATAGCATAGATGGCACGCTTTGCTGATTTGACGAGCGCCTCATGGACGCCACCGGAGTGAGGAGCAACGGGGGGATTGAAGGACCACCTAATTCCCTTGTCCGCTAATCGTTGGTTCACGCCTTCATTCATCGCGGCCACTAGCCTCCGCAGTTCTTTTGCAGCGCCTACGAAGTTGGTGCCATTGTCTGTGGGGACTGAATTACAGTTGAATTGAAATTGAAATACTGGTTAGAATGTTGACTTAGTTTGAGCATTAGGGACCATCCGTAAATATAGATATTTATTTAGAAACGAAAACTAGTCGTTTAGGGGAGAGGGGGTTGAGCGCCTGTTCGTTTATCGAAAAATATCGATGTACATTTTGCATGCGTGAGCATGTCCAGAAAAAAAAGATCAAAAATATCGATACTATGTACCATTAATTTTGTATGTGTTCGTTTCTCAGGGAGGGGGGTTGGAGAGAAACGACTAGTTTTCGTTTCTAAATAAATATCGGTATTTACGGAAGGCCCCTTATTCATTATATTTTGAATCATTCGTTTGAGCATTAGTTTGAGGGACTGAACTACAGTTGAATTGAAATTGAAATACTGGTTAGAATGGCGGCTTACTCCTCGCATTGGCTTCAGGGAAGTAGGCAGTAATGGTTCAGCCAATAACCTGCTGGTTGGGTTGGACCATCGTTTTGAAGCCAAGCAGATAGCTAAGATTCTACCTGTGCAGAACATCGTGCTCTGCGCCTGGTTGACGATTGACTGGGCAGAAACCCTGCCCACTTCCCTGGGCTTGTGCAGAATTACGCTCCTTGTCTATTATGCATGTTGCGGTATCTGTGCTGCGTAGAATTGTGGCACATCTTCCTAGCCTCTGCAAATTCCGTACCCCTTGTTCTTTGTTGGCAGAATACTTGTGGCTGCGACCTGTGTACAGATCTTTGGCAAATTTGCATTGTTCTTCTGGTTTTCCTCTTTGTCCTTCACATCAGTTGGAGGATGAGCGGCAGAAGTATGAAGCGGAGGCCGCAACTCTTCGTGTCAAGTATCGCTCACTTGAAAAGCAGCATGCTAGCCAGCGCCAACAGTTTCGGCAACTCAAGGTAGTGATTGTTTCTCTTCGCTTCGTAATATCCATTTGGAAAGTATGTTTTGTTCTGGGTCTTGTTTGAAATTTGGTATTGGAACTGGTGTCGTTGATGACATCTCAGCTTGCGAGGCTTCAGCATCTTAGTCTATAAGTTTTCAATGCATGCTTGAAAGTTGAAAGCATGAATTGATCCGGTATCCGCTAGCTGAATACTTACAACCCATGCACTCATCTTCCACTCTTTAGTGTTCCACCCTCTTCATCTTGACTGAGCTACATCTGCTTGTTGTTTACCTGAGTTGAAAGTAGACATGCTACAGTACAGCCAAAGGCCAACTGCAGATCACCTTAGGGTCTAGGATTATGCAAGATCATTTCCATACTTTTCCTCTGTTTTCTTTTTCCTCTGTTTTCTTTTCCCCCTGTTTTCTTTTTCCCCTGTTTTCTTTTTCCCCTGTATCAGGGTCAGTTACATGCGCTGTTTCAAGTGTCGCGCAGCCGTGCTGATCAGGATGAGTTGCAGCGCTTGAAACGCAAAGTTGCCGAATCGTCGTCTGTCGTGCAGACTCTGAGAGCGCGCATTGCTCAGCTTGAAGATGTTCAGGTGGGCTAAGGGTGTGCTGCACCTGTGTACTTAGCTTTTCTTCTGCTTCGCTTTTACTGTGATGCATTTGTATGCGCACGTGCGTGTGTACTTGTCTTGTGTTCACCTATAAGTCGTGTGTAATCAAGAGTACATGAAACTCAGAGTGTGCAGCTTCTGACTTTTCTGCCCGGGTGTCTGTCACGGCGAAATGCCACGATTACATAATATTTGGAGCAGATCTGAGGCGGGAAGTGGCGTAGTGCCTACAACTGAGCTGCAGTTGTGCAGAAAGGGACCTGCTTGGGTCCTGCTTGTACACACTACATCACTAAAATGATGTAATCACGGAATTTCGCCATGACAGCAACCCATAAGAGCTGCACACTCTTGGTGCAATTGATAGAGTCTGCAGATGTCTTGCACTACTGTTGTTGTTGCCATGGCTACAGTATACCTGCCGCTGAATGATGTAATGAAGGCAGCTCGCCGCACATCTGGTCCATAGAAAAGAGCGTTGCATACTCTTGTTTATGGACTCTTGCCTTCGTGACTAGTGTTTCACACAAAAAGGGAGTGAAGCAGTTGTACCTCGAATTACTGATTCATAGAACAGGTTCGTTGTTTTTGTTTGTTACGTGCAGGGGACAAACGAGTCTGCAGAACATCTGCGTCAGTTGAGGTCGTCTTTCCAGAGAACTGTTACCGAGGCAGGGGACACGGTCACCAGTGATTTGTATGTAGAATTTCTTCAGCGAGAGTTGGAACTAGTGCGGTGAGTTGGTTCCAGGGACTTGCCTGAACTATCGCCATGTATGTGTTTTTGTTTCTGTTGTTTTAGAGCTGAGAGGAATAGTTGACCGATTTGAATATTCAGAATATTCCTGAAATCACATGACAGGCTATTCACACTACGTGATCATGTATCCACGTTCGTTTTCTCGGTTTGAGTACACTGCAGCTTCTCAGCCTTCTCCTGGAATTGCTGTCACCTTTCTTCCAGTGCCTCCTCATTCTGTCTCCTCCTCTCTTCCATGTCTTCCTCCACGCGCCTCCTTTCTGCATCTCGCCTCTCTTCGTGTTCCATCCCCCTGGCGTTTCCAGTGCGGAGACCAGACCATCAGCACTTTCGCGGCTGCGAGTTCGTGGACACTTCCGTGCGACTGTGGTCAAGTGGGTTGCGACGGGCTCTAGGGCCGGAGTAGAGACTGGCTCTGGCGTGGATGGGTGCTCAGGTGGCGGGGTGGTAGAGTGGGAGTTGGGTGAGGACATGTCCGTGCTCACCGATGCTGGCCGAGTGCCAGCCTCACCAAAAACCTCCCCATCACTATCATCGCCCATGCTTGACTCCATAGCCGGCGGCAAGATACACTCGTCCAACTGGGTGTTGCTGGTCAACAGCATGGTTCGATGGCTGGTCAACAGCATGGTTTGACCCAGCTGTGCAGATGTTGGTGTATCTGAAATCAATGTACATGTACCTGCAGCAGTTGCACCACCAGTCAGGGAAGGTTCAGTTGGTGGCACTCTCATTGATGCTAGTGTATTGGTGGTGTTGGGGATTGCGGAGATGCTGCTGCTGTTTGGTTCAGTGTTGCTGTGGGATAGTTCGACGATGTTGTAGGACGGTGCGGCGGTGTTGCGGGACGGTGCGGCGGTGTTGCCGTAGGATGGTGTGGTTGTATTGCTAGAGGTTGGTGTCGTGCCTGGATCTTGACTAACACTTCCCTGGCTCTGAGTCAGACTATCAAGACATTCTCCAGGGCCCCACTGAGGATGCCGGAAAAACAAGTTATGGTACAGCTCAAAATTGGGCCATGCATATACTGCTGCCTGCACGTCAAAGTGGCTGGCATCCAGACTTGTTCCTACAAGCACAAATTATTGTAAACACAAGACAGTCCACGTTCAAGCCACTGAATGCAAAATCATCTCAGGCAGAGGAAATAATAACCTGCAGGAGTATTTCAGTTTTTGAGGGAGAAATAATGGGGAAAGTCAGTAGGATTATTTGTCAACATTTCTACTTGAACATCATACCTCTGGCCTGGCAATTTTCAAGGGGGTGTTTGATGGGAAAACTCCGGAATTGCATTGAGTATGAACCCACCTGTTGCAGTTGGTAGACGATGGGCCTTGTACAGCTCTCGTCCCTTTTCTTGAGGGAGTAAACCTTGTTGTGTACTTCTTTCATGGAGAAGCGTTTCATGTAGTTACTCAGCAGGTGGGTAGCCTTTTGCTCCTTCGCATTTCTGGTCGTCATGAGTTTATCAGTTAATTTCAACAAGTCGCAATAAATTTCGATGAGCATACGCTCAGACTCGGGACTGAAAGTTCGGTTGGACATGGTTGTCGGTCGAAAAGAAAACAGAAAAAAACACAACCACGTGTTGACTGTTGACTGACACTGGTGCCAAAACGTTGAATTGCAACTGAGAAAACGTACAGCCAGGGATGTCGAGGCCGTGGGACAGTTTGCGGGCTCACGTTTCGAGCCTCCCGCCCAATCCATGGTTTCCATGGCCGCCTACCGAGAAACCGTGAAAACATGACTTCTGGATCGTGAATGGCCTCTAAATAAATAGGCGGCATGAAGACAATAATTTCAAAATGGCAATAAATAGGATAAATTCCGCTTTATGAAAATCGATTTTGGAAAACCTTCATGACTTCGTTGATGTGTGGTGATGACGGCGGGATTTATTGCTATTTTAATATTGCTATGTATTCGATATTTCTGAAGACTGTATTATTGTACCACAAGGAGCGTAACGATTCCACAAAAGGCGATCGTTCAAAGCAGGTAACACCAAAGAGCAAACTAAACTCAAAACCAAAACAACAACTGCACCAGCAAGCTCTTTCCTTGCACTAACTACAAATACATCAAAAACCAAGCAGCAAAATGCAAATCCGCACGCATGTTTACCGGAACTGAACTTCGGCAGCGCAGCTGATCATTGCGGCTGCACGGGACGACCTTCCCGCCACAGTAGGGCAAAGAACTATGTATGGAACCAGCAATGAATGCATGCAGCACACCAGCAACCTGTCCCTACGCAGACGTCTAGTCTAGCGCGTGCAAGGATGAACAGCATGAGAAACATGATATGACACATGACTCCCATGGTGCATGTAATGTATACAATATGCTATTTATTGCTTTTTTGAAATCACATGAAGTTACCTTTCTTATATCAATTGTGCGGAAATGGTGTAAGTTTTGAGTGGGCTTGTCTCCTTTTATATTTTATCACCGGAAGGCAGGCAAATGATACCATTGTCCTATCTGCATGTCTTTCTTGAGACCCACCAAGTGATGCCGGTTTACAGTTATAATGGTTATCACGAGGTATCCGCAGATATAGCACGGTGTAGTTGTTGGAGACATCGGGCACATTCCCATGGTTGCTTTGACCTGTCCTGTTGCTTGATGCACACCACACTCGTCGTCTTATTGTGTCCCTGTTCTCTCTTTTGTGCCGTGCTTGTGTTGCAACCCGTGTGCGCACGCGCGCGTGTGTATATAACAGGCTTCGCGAGAAGGAGACCCGCAACGAGTTGGACACGAGTCGCATACAGCTGATAGCTGAGGGTGATAAGTTGCATCAGGCTGAGAGTCAGATTCACCAGTTAGAGGTGGAACTGAGCAAGGCACGCAGCGACAGTGTGCAAGCTAGACTCAAGCTTGATGAACTAGCACAGCAGCAACGGAAAAACCAACAGGATCAGCACCAGAAATCGCAGTCACAGGAGAGACAAGTGCAAACACAACCTCAGGGAGCCCAAGTGGCGGCGTTGATGCAGGCTCAGCCTCAGGGACAGCCCAAGCAGTCCAGGTCGCGTAGCATTGGTAACCTTACCGATCTGCACTCGCATCCAGGACATGTATGCAAGGGTCATCTGTGTGACAGTATGTACGAACGGCCCACTTCACCGTTGCGTCAGCCAAGCAGTCCACTGCCCGATACAATAACGGTGACGCCGTGTGCTGCACGCGGAAAGGGCTCAAGACGACGCATATCCTCCTCTTCTCCTCGCGAGCCTCTTCAGGTTCTAACTAGTATGGAGAATGTTCCACATGCCAAAGGTAGGTCAGTTACCATCAAAAGTCCTGCTGCAACGCAGCGCCAGAAACCCCACCGTCAGACCGTGCGCTTGGCATCGATGGACGCCAGCGAGCCTGGAGAGTGTGCACAGCAGTAAAGAGTAGTATTCCGTTACGGTGGCAGCACCGATACAGACTACCGCCGCTTCTACTGCTGCTTCTTACTATAGGTAGTACTTAGAGTAAGTAGGGCAGCCACAACCAGCCCAATGCTCATGTCTGCCAGCTCTGGTATCTTCTGCTCTGATCTATCTCAGTGATTTTGACTCTGCTGCTTTATTTGGGTTTTCATATTAGCTGTTGTCGCTTGTGTCTGTTTATTTGCTTTGCTGTAGTTGTTATAACTGGAACAGCTGGGCATGAATTTTTATTTCATCCACAAGCTGTTCCCTCAATGTAAATATTATAACGACTGTCACAGCTGTTTTCCTCTTTGCTCCCATTTCATCCGTTATTATTGCTAACAATAAAGTATGCAGAAAATGAAGAACTTTATCTTGCCACAAACCACCCCTTATTGCCCCTCCACAAATGCTGAATTTGAAGGATATTTGTCTCGCCCACTTCATTTCCATTCGATGCTGATTTTTCTTTCTTGTCACGACTGAAGTATGCAACTCTATACACATATGTTTCAAGCTTGAAACTGCTCTCTCTATCTCTCCCTCCCTCCCTCTCTCTCTCTCTCTCTCTCTCTCTCTCTCTCTCTCTCTCTCTCTCTCTCTCTCTCTCTCTCTCTCTCTCTCTCTCTCTCTCTCTTCCCTCTCTCTCTTCCTCTTTCTCTCAATTCTAACGGCTGAGTCTCACACTAACCTGCCCGTCCGTTCACCATTTCTTAGCGATAACGTCGGAGTGCTGGCTTCCTCTGTACCAGCCAGGATTGTGTCTGAAATTATGAACGTGTGTGTACGTCTGGCATGTCTAGTATATGAGTGCACTTGTACATGTATGTTCAGCTTGTGTGCTATGATGATCAGAGGAGTACATGTATACAGCGTGGGTAACTCCATATAGAGGGTTGCCGAGTGGAAGGTGGGACGGGCTCCTTGTGTACTCCGGATGGCAGTCATGAGTCAGTCAAGTGTCAAATTTGGCAGGAAGCATGCGTTCCACGTAGGAGCAGAAATTGCAACACTGAAGTTGCAGATCGAACTATCTCGGCTCCGATGATTCACCGAAAATCAGACTAATGAATCAGTCGTTTTCGGAACTGTTTCCGGGTTGCACACTTTGGCTTATCGGTATGTACTCTAATGATGTTTCACTCATGTTGCTGTGCCCTCTGATTGACCTGCTCATGTGTATGGCAGTGCATTGAATTTCTGTCATACCCAAACATCAAAGAGTAGATGAGATAAGCCTCTTGTTCCATCATAAATACCATCATAATCATTGATCAAGTCAAGGGAAAGAGAAGTGCAACGCAGATCTGGAGTGCGGCCGTTCAATAGCGGACTGAAAACTACTAGTACCGTAAAGTACCGCCAGAGCGCCCCGTCTCGCGAGAGCGCCCCACCTTGATTTTACAGCCAGGGAAAGGAAAATCGTATGGCAGAGTGCAACGAAGTTTGTACGATGTGAGAACCTTAGTGTACTAAGGGCACACTTGGCAGGCTTTTGTGTGGAGCTTGTGTCCGCTCGAAGGTACGGATATCCCCGGATTGACTGCAAAATGTGGAATATGTGTACAAGGTCCGTGTCGTATGACCTACAGACAGCAGACCACCTCCACAATACGACCACGAAAGGACGAGATGGTGGGGCGCTCTGGCGGTACTTTACGGTAGTAGTAGGGTGAAAAGGGCACAAACGAAACCAATATGGACAAAACCAGAGGCAAATGGTATCAAATACGAATGCCCGCCTCAGCAACTGCCAAGGTGGAAGGTGAGTCCAACTGCACTGACCGAAGATTCCGGGATCCGCACAAACACATCACGCTGGACCGGAGTAGGGCAAAACTCAGTTTACAGCGAATCCAAGACATGACACAGCTGTAAGCTTCGCTGGTCTTGGCTGCTTGAGAAGCTATCCGCTTGTAGAGCCACTCCACGTTTTTGCCCAAACCACCGGTGGTGGAAAATATGGCCGGAACAAACGACGAATGCTGTAGGTCGCGGACACGTTGCTCGTAGCAGCGCCGCTTCTCCTTTTCGTGCTTGGTGTAGCAGGAAGCAATGGAGGTGGCGCGGTTTGAGGGGGCATGAGGATTGAAACCCCTCACGTCGATGAAGGTGCGCTCAAACCGGCCACCCCAGATGCCACTTGCCGCAACGTTGAGACGGGCCTGCTCAGTCGGAATAGCGGTGCGATACCGGAACTGCTCCCCAGTGACCGGGTGCGGGGGGGGGGGGGAGGGAGGGGTCCACGGAGATATTGTGAGGCACCCGCTTCAGCATATGGGCAGTGGGGTTACGCACCTCATTGTGCCGCATCGACGGAATCAAACCGGTGGGGCAAGACAAAGTGTGAGCGACTGAAAATGTGGCTCCACAGCTGCAAGATGATGGCAGTCGTTGTGGAAGCCAGCCGTACCGCCTGGACCGAGGCGTCAACTGTGTTCTTCACTTGCTTCTTGGCAGCACGCACATCGTGAATGGCGGTACCTAACTCCATATCTTGGACCAAAGTGGGGCTTGTCAGGGGCGCGGTGATGTCTTGAGAAGACTGGTATTGGGAAGCTTGCGACGATGGGTGAGGTAGCCCGAGACCGCCGAAGAGATACGGAAGATAAGAGCAAGGAGGCTGTGCCCCTGGGTATTCACCGGTCGTCCCAGAAGGGCAGGGATCAGCATGTTGGACACAGCATCATCAAGTGGACGCAGGTGCTCATCCATAGCTGGGATGACCATGATGACGGGGCAGAGAAAGGTCCACCATGACTTACTCTGTAGGCCATGGGTATACGCTGCATGGCACAGCTTGAGGCTGAGAGTGAGGGGGCATAGTCACTCAGCCGTAGGACCTGTGCGACCCACTCCATGACGTTCTGCTGCACGTACTGCGTGGTGAATGCGGATGACCCGAAGGCTGCACCAAGGTAGCGGCATCCATCTGCCTGGATAGAAACACCACTACCAGCGAAAATCCGGATGGCCTCGTCGGGAGTGGGGGCTTGACCACTAGGACGGACTTGGCTGGATTTGGGAAGTAACCATATTGGGAGCCCTTCTCCGTCAGCCGATCCCACCACGCTCGAACGCTCCTCAGCTTGCCACCGGATCCGGCATCATCCGCGTACTATGCCTGTACTGCTCCTTCTGTTGCAACAGCCTTCATTAGTGGGATAATGCCAATGGTATACATCGCCATGGCGATGGGGTCGCCCTGTGTGTTGCCCTCGCGTAACAAGATCTTCTCACCGCCGACGAAGAGGCTAACGGGCTGCCGGCAAGTGTTGATCACAAGTTTGGCGAGTGATGGGCAGAGGTGCTGGACGTCCAAAAGAATGGCTTCAGTGGAGGGGTCATCAACTACGTCGCACATCGCATGGATTGCCGCCTCTATGTCGCTATCTTGCCCCGCACATAGCTGGAGACTGCCAGCACTAGCAGCTTCCATGACTTCGGGGCGGATCACCTTGAGGACGAAGAGGGCCTTCCCCACTATGTGCCGCAAGACTTCCTCGATGCCAATCGGCCTGACTCTAGGGCATGTGTCGAGTGGAATCAGCCTAAACATAAAGCAGCCACCATACATGTATATCATGTTGTAAGCCTGATGGGGCCAGGAAGTGCCTGCTGTTCTCTGAGCTTGTTCTATTGTTGTTCTCTAGCATAACAGCAAGAGTACATAACCCGGGGGGGGGGGGGGGGGGGTATGTACTCTTGATAACAGTTACATTGTACATAGAGTCATAGACCCCAGAAATGAGTACCGTACTTCTGAAGTACCTTTTAATTAAAATAATAATTATGGTATTTATGGGAATACCTGTGCGTTTCGCATTTTGATTGTCAAGTATTATGGTGGTGCTAATGGACATTATAGCGTAACCAAGAGTATAACTCTTGGCGTAACTTGTAGTTCCTTGATCCTTTTTCTTCCGATAAACCTACATGTATGCATTTTGTTGTACATGTACTTATGGCCACATGAAAGTGCTTCGAAGTACGAGAACGTAATTTTCCGAACTTCTACCCATAAGTATTCCCCATACGAATAATATCATTCTTGGGTCAATGCACGCTAGAACATTCTTGGGTCAATGTACGCTAGAACAAAGAAAACAGCACCGTAGCTCTTCTGTAAAAGTATTTTCATTTCGAAAGTGGTTCCACGGCACTTGAGCGGGATTCTAACCCTGCACCCCTGTTGGGAGTGTCGGGAGTCTCGGGACAGTAGCCAAATTTAGGCTACCGGGGATCACACACATGTACCCATACCCCCGTACCCGTGGGTCCTTCTTGCTGCATTGCCTGCACGGTTGTCATTGGTTACCATGGGATTCTAATTCTAAAGCCGCAGCGCGAGAATAAGAGGGCAAGTCTTGGCAAGAGTGAAGCCTGGAAGGTTATGTCTTATTATCCTCAGCTCATGGTGTGGGAAGGAGCCAGAGAGCCCTGGTCGCACAACTGACTGATCCCAACGTCTCTACACCTGCATGCTGTACTTATCTTATTGGTTAAGTTTCCGGTTTTCTCTTCTTCTCTCTGATGAAGCCTCAAGGGCGAAAATTTGGAAATAACTACTGTACCGGTATTGAAATTGCAGTGTAAGACCGTGGTGGTGCTACTTCGAAGAACAATACTTGCATGTATGAAGGTATGTCACAGCAGACCCTACTTTTTCTTTTTCCTTTTTTTTTTTTTTACTGAAGACACAACCTACTCGTAGGAAGAGGGTCACTCTGCTCTTTTCTCCTTTCCGTTCCCTTCTTTGATAGGATTTTTACCGTTACTGTATTGGTGTCACTGAATGTTACAATGCACAATGCACATCTGAAATACATGATGACACCATAGCACAAGGCGGAGGACACGCTGTATGGAAACGTGACGGTGCTCCTGATTGCAACCAGAGATTGGTTTTAGCAGAGTCCCGGTCTTGCGACAACGTGAGCCGTACGGGTTTAACTTCTAAGTTACTGTGTCGCAAGCCACCCACTTCCTGTAAATTGGAAGTGGTGATGATGTTGCCTTTGTTTTCCGGAAGAGCTTACCAATGCCCTTAGAGCTTACTGATACCCGTAGAGCTTACTAATGCCCTTAGCGCTTCGACTCCAGGTTCAGGGAAAGGGAGGGGAGCTCAGAGAAGCTACTGCTAAGAACAAGCTCCCAAGGATAAGGAGGATTATTCGCTTGCTCATCATCTTGAACATGGGTTATGACGAGAGTACATATCCTCTTGGCAATGACTGTCCTGTTCGCAACGCTCAGCAGCTCAGCTGGACAATCTCATTCTAGATATAAGCGCAGCGACGCAATAAAGCTACCTCAAAGCTACGCAAGCCGCAGTGCAAGCTGATCATTGAGAAAGTGCTTCGAGAATTCGATGGAACGAAGCAGAAAACGTGTTTGCATTGTGCACCGAAGAGCCGCCCGCGGGTATTGTGTGCCATTCAGTGTGTGGATGCCGCCATCATCACGCACGGTGTGGGTAGCCTGGTGTAGACTGTAGTCACTGTGTCTGTGCTGTGTGGCACTGACGACCTAGCCTGTATTCTATGTCAGTGTGTCAGTGTGTGGCATAGGGTAATGATGAAAGTTACCAGTCGGTGGCTCTGTGGGCATCGGCCATATCGGGGATAGTGACTGTGAAACTACGCGTCAATCACACTCAGTTATCAAGCAAACATAAACTGAAACTTAGCAGCGGTATCCGCAGACATTGCATGCCTTGTGACCATACTCACTTCTCCTGTCCCAGTCTGCTGGCTGTGAGTGCGCAGTGTAGGCACTGCAGCAGCTGAAGTGTTGAAGGACCCAACTCATTGTACAGTAACTGGTTGGGCGGCCGAGTCAGAGCTCTTAAAGATCCAATCTTCCATTCCCCCTATTCCCTCCCCAGCCTTGAGACCCAAACAAGTCAGACGTGACCGATTGCTGAGAAAGTGAAGTGTAATACACGATGAGCACTCCTAGACTGATAACAGCTTTATTAGACGCGGCCTGGCACACGTGCAGCATGTACTGATACGGAGGGCCAAAAACCTGGACTCATGGTATACAAGTCTTGAACACATAATACCGGTACTCGATCGATCATGTTTGGTCATCCTACAGTAACACTCTACTGTAGCAGAAGTTGGTGCCATGTGCAGTGTGGCCATCAGGCCCCTGTGGGTGAGACTTGCACGGAAGTATAACGGATATGGTATCAGCAGAACTACTATACAACAATACATACACAGTCAAAGTAGTATAACATGCGCACATGATGTACAATGTACATACTAGTATTGTACATGTCCTTACACAGTTACAGGTTAAATAGCAATTCCTGTGTTCCCACACTGGCCACAGTGCTCAATGCCACAATAGGCAGAGTTACATGTCAGGCGTACAGGTTATGGTGATGGTACTAGGACGTCCAGCTGCAGGTACATCATAGGCCACTCGTGTAGTTAGCATTTATGTCAGGAGGAATTCCTTCCTGTCTTCAGCTGCGCACTCAATCAGGACATGCTTACTTCGCCCTATCACCCACATACATATACACATGAATGGATACACACACCAAGGGCAAGCAAGGCTCAAAGCTGATGGCAGATCTGATCTTACTACAGAACTAGTGTGGTAGAGATTGCGAGTGTATGGATTGGTGCGATGATGTCTTGCCCTCCTTCCTTCACTTCAGTATGCTCTACTTGTAACATCTGGCTCACGGACGGGACCAACAGCCCCCCCCCCCCCCCACACACACACACGCATAGCTCTATAGGACTGGCTAGCAGGCAATGATCATGTATACAACGTAGACCGACTGATCGAGTCTCAACACCTAGCACGAGATGGTTAAGGTCTAGACGATGGTGAGTGACGCAAAGTAGTCTCTTCAAGATTTGCCATACTATCAGTATCGGAGCATCTGTGCAGTGTGTACCTGTATTATGTAAGCATGTTATGCTGTAGGTGTGCTGTAGGTGCTGACAAGCATGTTATGCTGTAGCCAGTGTAGGTGCTGACAAAGTAAAAATCATGTAGCCTGTGTGACGACTGACCAAACGTACATAGATTCTGAGCATTGTGCAGCAGGGCACTTTCACTGGAAACTGTACAGGAAGCCAGGAGCACTCAACATCCTCCGATTGACTGGATACACACGGTCGGCCACAGAGAGACACCCAGTGAGTCATGTCGTACTAGCGCCAGCACATGCAGCTACATAATCATCATGCCTCACTCGAAAAAGCAGGTGTCTCGGCCTATCCTGGGAGCCAGCATCATCATGTACGCTATCACTTGTACACAGTGCTCCGCCCAGTGTGCTGATAATGACATTATGTTAGGAGACCAGCATCAGAATCAGATTCTTCAGTCTGCTTAGCCACTCCTGCCACATCTGGCACTGGCTACAAGTACACGTGCAACCAGTGCGTTGCATAGAGGTTTTGGTGCTCTGCCATCTCACACTTCCAGCCGTGTATCATGTGTACAATAGTGTACGTCGTGTATGGACTGTGAAAGCATTGTCTGCCTCGCCCGCTCCAACCAATGGCCCATAACTAAGTTGTGAAACTCAGGTGTGATCCGCACTGGCTAAGCCCTCGTGTTGTTTGTGTCCTAAACACTACACTCACGAACTAGCGACCACCAACGGAATACTATGTATGGCAGGAGTGCACGGGAGGCCCCGAGACCACGGTGCTGTCAATCGCGCGATTTGCTCACCATCATGGCGTTTCCGCAGCAGCTCAACTTGGAGCTGATTGACACTGCCCCAGTATTCACAGCACATCTGTGCCCCGCTCTGTCCTAGAGCTAACGACCCTATTGTCAGCAGTGACCCTGGCCTTCTTGTCTTCATGGCACAGGCAAACTGGTTATCATCTGATGTGCTGAGTAAGAAGTGTCAGTCGATTGTCTGAACTAGGACGGAAGCAACGCATCAGAAGGTGGTAATATCCCTATAGTCTATACCAGCCGGACATTTCTTCACTTTTATTCACATCCGTGTATGGGACATGGTCTAAATGTCTCCCTTTCGTCAATCAGCTCCGAGTCTGAAGATGTATTTTAGCCTAGTAGCAGTGCTGGTGGTGCTAGTAGCTACTGATCAGCTTGTAGTGTGTGATGCCACTGTCGCGGATACCGCAGATACAGCTCAATGTGCAAGTGCGAGAAGACACCTTGATCTGGTGGAGGTCGACATTGCTCAGGGTAAGTGATGTCTCCTTCAGACTCCGAACTACCTGCCTATAATGTATCATTAGAAATCGCATGTCATAATACCGGTACATGCAACTTTAAAATTTTAAGGAAGGAAAGTTCTTGAACCCTAGAGCAAGACTTGGATGCCAAGCTTCATGACAGACCTTTGCCGTCCAGTGTTCTTTCCACCAGTCCCGTACATCATCCACTATACATGTACAAGCTAGTACTCGGTAGCAGGCAATGTGTGTTTAGGGATTGAGTTATCCGTCCGCTCTTTCCTCCAACTATAAATAATGAAGGGTTGTAGTATCTGTATGCCTGTAGTGCATAATTAGGCGTGTATATGCACCAAAATCTCCTTTCACGCTGTACCGACGTTACCCGACATTTCTCCGAAGCCTCGCTGTAAACGTGCCGCTGCATGGATCGCGACGAAGCCCTACACCCATTGGGCTGGTACACAGTCGACCCTCAACCATGCATCCTATAATAATTATTATTTAAAAAGATTGACTGGCTAGGGTTTATTCCTTTAACAGGCCACAGCACTATGGCATCTATTGTTCTAGAACAAAAAGCGTTTGTGAAATACACGGTGACTTTAGGTGGATGCTAATAGTTTGCAGATGTTAATAATGGAAAACGTTGCAGGCAATTGGCTGGATCAACATTGTAGTTTAGGTACGTCTGTAGGTCCTTGGAGCTGTCTCACATACGCTATGCTTTGTTAGACTCACAGTACATACTTCATTACACACAGGAAAACATATTAGGAGGGTTTGACTGGGTACTGATCGCTTGTGCCAAAGATTTCAAGTGCCCACAATATCGGCACGTGTCAAGATTCAACTTGACACAATGTCATGTTCTTTGGAACGTACACAAAGTGCAAGTACATGTATGTACAGTTGTGGGAAGGTAGGGAGAAGGAGGTCCTACCGAGATGCCCAAGACTACTATACCGATGGACCTTCCAGTTAATTTTCTTCAATTAAGTATATGGTGCAAATTGCAACGCATTGTTGCTGATACCCTTGACCCACCTGCGTAGGAGTTGATGGAGTGGTTCTGCATCGAGAGGGTTGTACCTCTCAATACCGTGACGCGTGTCTTACTGCTGTACCACTACTAGTGCGCAAGTCGAATGGCATGGCAAGCAAACGTAGACCATCTACTTGCAAGTACAGTACCCACTCCCTTTGGAGTAACGAGTCTGGCAGCCTGCTGCTCCCGTCCCAGGGAACATGAATTTCCTCTTGGCATCATGTTGTCATGATCTGTACCGGTCGCACATGATCTGTTACTGAATTCTTACTCAACTGCTCAAGAAGACTGGTTGGAATATCGCCTTATCTGACAATTGTATGCAGCTCCCGGCATCATCACTCGTCTAACACACCACAGGGTACAGCAGACAGTTATTAAAGGGCGTCTCGTGATCTATTTTAAAAACGGCCAAGGTTACCAACTAAAGGACTTTGGAAGGCTCAAACCGGGTACGCGTGGTAGGCTTCCACCCACCCAGCTCCACGGTACTCAGTGACGCCCATGCATGCATGCACTAGTCACAGTATAAGCTCACAGATCAAGGGCAAAGAGACGTCACCTTGAGGCCTTGCTCGTTACAAACACCCTACGAGTCAAGCCGGACGGAAGTAAGGGTGGCAACGGGTGACGATGTTCGAGCTTTCGAGCTCGTTCAATCAAGACCTAAACGATTGAAGCGTGACTCAACATGCAGATGAGTTTTATTTCGGTTTGTCTACCACCCGGAGCAGTCTTAAAGGTATTGTCAGTTGAGATTTCATCTCCTGGCAATCACCGTGTGAACAATTACTCACCTGTCATGCCAAGTTCATGCTCAGGCAACCTCTGCTACTTTACCAACTTATTTTCAATTAGCGGTAACACTCCTTGCTAGTAATTATAGTTATGTATTGTATCCTTTACATGTATTGTTACTATCTACACACTACATGCATTGTTACTATGATCTACACACTACATGTATTGTTACTATGATCTACACACTACATGTACATGTAGATCTACATGTAGCAATAGTATGTCACTGAAGTGCAGCCAAGCATCTATCTTTAGGACGAACAGCAAGTAAAAGCCTGGGACCGATGCCTGGGACCGATGCCTGGGACCGATGCCTGGGACCGATGCCGCTGATGGTATTCACTAGTTGAGGGAATGGAAGAGGGAAAAGTCTGAAGAAAAAAACTGATTTTCACCACCAAGACGTGAACCAGGGACCTTCGCTAGAGGCCAGCGATGCTCTAAACACTGAGCTATAGTGTAGCGGTTATCCCAGCAGAGGCCGTTCAACTCGATCTCAGACTTGGAAACTCAAGCTTCCTGTGAAACTACACAGGCTAGTGACACCCCTCCGATGCCGGTATTCGTTTGCAATAACGGGAGTTTTCTTATCAACTTACTTACTGATCCACTGCCCTGTACTAGTATACTATAGATAACTGAAGCTCCAGTCTATTATAAACATCCTGCTAGAGCCAGAGAGGGCGCCTGTCACACGACCAGGACTCCGGAGGAACAATGGTCTCACGGCCTCACATGAATCCGACGATAACAAAAACCGTAGCAATGGTCTCACGGCCTCACATGAATCCGACGATAACAAAAACCGTTCGTTGTCACAGTCAGTATTGAAAATGGGAAAGAGAGAGACTACAGGACATAGTGAGCAGATCCGCAACTACATGTAGAAGAGGACACACAAGTTAACAGTATCTTCTGTGGAGCGGTTGAGGGCTAAAATTAGCATAAGGAGGCTGACCAAGGAATAATGATGGAGGAGGAAGTGAGCAAGAGGCTATCGGTATAGCCGTATGTTAGCCGCCTTCAGAAATGTGTATGTGTGACTTCTATACGCTTGGATGGCTGACGAGCCCCCAGGTTTCGTACTTGTTGCATGTACATGTAGTATGTAGTGGCGCTGGAGCGTGGCAGCCATGTGTAGGAATGCCTGTCGGTTCAAGAGGAGTTAGGCCCTTGACAATTTATGATAATCGGCCATTTTCCCTGGGTCCGACTACGGTAAATAGCAAAGATATCGAAAGTGAGCTAAGTCTGACTCTGGGTGTCCAAGACCCGTGTAATATCTATTGCCTTGTGTCAGTGTAGTGGATTCGTGGTAAGCACTGACCACGCCATGCGTAGCAGCTACTTCTGAAGTACATTAGACATGTACATGATTGTATGGCACTATGCCATGGACTTGTGCAACTCACTCTATGCTGCACATTCTCCCGATGTTTCCCTTGGCTGTGCCCAGTGTATGTACATGTACATGTATGATCAGTTGAGGCTTCAGCCTCTAACTCTAACACTCAAGACTGACAAGAGTCAGACGAGTATTGGACACGGCTCATGTAGTTAGTTACAAGTAAATGCCAGTAGCGCTTCTCAGCATAGCACTGTATAGCACTACATCTCCTTAACTAAAATCTTCCTGAAACTGTGAAAGGATGCAGTCGACCCTCCTTCTTCCAGGACAGACCACAAACTGCAAACGCATTCAGCAACACCATGTAACATGACGTGTAGATCTACCATGGTCACACTACACTGTCTACAGAGCCCTGATTGGCCTGAACAAGCAGGTAGATCTGCTCGTTATTATGTTAGCGGCATATCTACATGTCTATGACCATGATGACTGTAACTAGTGTAAGTCGGTAGTCGTAGGAATCAGTAATCATCATGACATGCCCGCGATGCCTAAAATCAGCTAATGCCCGTCGAGGTCTCTAACTACACGATTATGCATGATAATAATAATAATTATGGTGTAGATCACTTTCATGGCGGCGCGATGTATCGAAAGTACAGTAACTGTTGCTGGACGATGTTCATAGGACTGGCGTATTTCTGTACTGACGGTGTATTCCTGATTGATTGTAGACGGTACATATAATTATCGCTTTTGACATAGACTGGTTGTGCAACATGTTAACAGTTAGTAGGATGCGTCCGCAGGCGGTTGGCGGTAACCGCTGTTCGGCACTGAGCCATCCTGTTTTTGATGTTTTGCAGGACAAGACCAACAACAGCGTGACCAGTACCGTGTGAAGATTCCTAGCAGAATATGCCTGGATGGAGGAGGTGAAGTCGCCAGCAAGTGCTGTTCAGGCACAGACGCAGCAAGGTTGTTCACCAGAGCAAAGCAGTTTGTTCGCGAGTCACTGAAACAACAGGTTTCTGGACTTGTGCGCAGCACAAAGATCTTATCCAGAAGCTTGGACGGTAGGTTGCCATGTTGCCATGTTGTCATGTTGTCATGTTGCCATGTTGCCATGAGCTTTGCTGCAGCAGGTGATCATGGTGATGCACACTGCATGGTAGATCTGCACGTACATAATTATGTAGATCTACTGTGAAGCGACAAACTCTCGCGGCGCGCAAATTAAGCGTTTTCATAAATTGGGCTGGTTCACGATGAGAAACTTTCGCGATTCGATCTCTTCAGCTGGATCTTGTACTGTCTATAATCAATGTACAGAGAGGTTTGCGGCGATTTATATTCGCGAATGTGTGATGGTCGCGAAAATAGCGAAATTTAATCTCTAGCGAAAGTTTCTCACTTTACAGTACCATGCAGTGTGCCTCGTGCCTAGTATTAGAAATACAGGATAAAACGGTCCGGGTAAAGAGGTGGGCAACGGCTTGGAACTGGTCTTTCATCCAGTAGATCTACCGGGTACCCTAACTAAAGTCAACCCGAAGACCAAAGAAAAGTATGGATATACATGTACAGGAGAATTAATGTAAGAGTGTCCCTTAACCTTTGGCCAGGGGGTCCCTTGCCCAATTTCCGGTGCCTACGATGTGGAGTTCTATTGGATTCATTGAAGGCGGTAGAGTATATCGCTGACAGCCTCCGAACATTGGAAGATACGAAACAAAGTGTGTTTCCAGTGTGTCAGCAGTGCTGCTAAATGACCATCGTGAGTCAGCTGCATGTGTAACGCTAAAGTCAGCAAACTCCCTAGGCCCTGGTTCGTGCAGTGCTGCACTGATGTAGCTGATGGTGTTAGCAGCTTGTATACATGAGCCAATATTTACTCATAGTCAGGAGGGCGAGCAGCAGCTTTCGGCCTCTTCATAGTCCAAACTCCCTCACCGTGCACATGCACTCTCCGGCAGACCAGATCATTAACCACACCAGCCAGCATCAGTAAAACTCCGAGTTGTTGCACACACATGATGCGGCATAAATCCCCTGCCCCCCCCCCCCCATACAGCTATTTTGATGGTACAGATTTCACCAGTGAAGATTGTAAGATACTGAGCCTAGATTTTTGATTGAGTGCGATCTGCTGTATATATATGTTCTCGTACTACTCGAAGAAAAGAAGGATGTTTCGTCCAAACAAAGGCAAACTTAGTTCATGTTCTAGGTAAACACATGGCATTTCAAAAGTATTCTTATCCGTTTGATATGCTGCAGATGCTGTTTGCCACAAGCTGCACAATAGCCACCAGCACGCATTTCACCTGCTCACCAAAGTATTTGGCCGTGGCTTCAGACGCAATGCTGACGTGTTCAATGAGTTCTATTGCTGGCTGAAGCAGACCTATGATGACTGTACTGGGTGTGAACAGGCAGTGGAGCGTGAGGTCCTGCAGTACTTCAAAGTCTTCCAGCTGCTTATTGTCAAGGAGCACCAGAACATATTGTCACTCAACCGGGAATTCACGGACTGTACTAGGAAACACGCTGATTTCACCTGGTTTCAAGAACTCAATGTCACATTCCATCATATGCTGAGCAGTGTGAAAAGGGCTGTCTGCAATACTTGTATAGTAAAGAACGGTCTGAAGTCAGCTAGGCACCTAATCCATGAGATCCAACAGATGGAGCCACCTCGGCAGTGTGTGGAGCAGGTGGCCTGCATGCAGAGCTGTGTGTGCTGCAGTGGCGGCGGCGGAAACGCATCGGAGTGCACGACAATGCTGCCATGTCGTTCATGTTGTCACAAGGTAATGTCAGCATGTACTGAGCATCTGACGGACGTACAGACAACGATGGGCGATCTCTCCAGCAAGTTGAAAAAGTGGATATCTTTCATGCAAGGCAGTAACTCACCAGATCATCACTTTGAACGCATTGGCAGTCTTCTGGCAGACTTCACCCACTACAGCAGCATTGGCGAGCAAGGTCTACAAGACCAGGTAAGAGATGGCATTTTCAGCGCGTCCATTTGTCATTTAGTCAATTGCAATGAGCATATGGGGTGAAGCGTGTTTCCACCCAAACATTGCCATTTTCATCTGGGTGAATTGCTTTTCTGCTGTAACATCACCGCACATTGTAGCCCCCCCCCCCCCGTTCCGTCCTTTGCTACACACACCGCGAGTTCTCCAATTCTGCCTCATTTTCGCCTAGGAGAGCATCATCAGGGAACCTAACATCAAAGATAGACAATAACATTTCTCCCCCCGCCTTCTATGGACTCTTAAGTCTTAGCTGTGAAGTGTGAACATCTGACTTTTAGAAGACACTTCATGGATATAATTTGGGCACGGTCCATCATCAGGGGGAATACTAAGGATAATATCCTTAGAGTCCAGTATATTATACATGACTCTACTGATAAACAATCGGGGAAACATCACCTCCCAAAATCCATCAATGCAACCTAGCACAACCAGCCATGCAACCTCGCACGACCAGCCATGCAAGAATATATCTCAATTTAATAGTATTGAATTTATTGAATATTGAACAATTTCTTCCCCGATGATTCGTATCAAAATACTACAGTGAGCCGGTTGCATTGATGCATCGTCGGCCAATGATCTTGACCTTGTTCTACTAATACTATATGGGGCGGGGTTTAGGTGGCAAGTGATTTGAATTATTATGAAATATGAATACACGATGCCATGAACACCGCCCCGAGTAAACACTCTCCTACAGATCACAGCAATTCCTCTTCGCCGCGGTCTTGGTATCTTTCCTTGTATATGCACACAGATTGAAGAGCATTGTGGATCCTTCTTGCAAGCTGCGAAGAGCACTGGTGCATCCCGGAACCGTCCGTTCACCTGCTTGACTTGCCGCTCGGTGCGCCCGGCTGAGCCAATTCACAGATCCCTGAGAAAGATTGTGATCGATTTCCCCCGTGCTATTACAGCCACGGAGCACATGCAGCATAGATCCTGTATTCACCACTCCGCCAAGCGCAGTGAGCCATGCCGTGAGTGCCCAACATGCCACAAAGAAGTGAGGTAAGTACGATTTGTACTGCATGATACTGATAGTCGGCGTCCCCATGATTCTAGCCTATATTTTGGTTGAATGTAATCAGCTCTTTTGTGGACATCTTGGCCAGAAAGCAGCTAGATCACTTAACACACTGTTGCAGACTACTCCTTTATGATAACTATAACAATAGCCTGATCCCAGGAAGCTCTAGTATTGCCTAGTCAACGGCCGCATTCTTTAGGTCTGGCCCATTTTACGTTAATATTATGGTTTTAAAAGTGAACTGCAGTACACGGATCACCAGTGACTGTAACGTTTGGATTCAGTTGGCTGCGTGATGATCAGTGCTGGAGCAGTCAGAGCAGAGGGCAGGTGACTAAGCCGACCGGAGAGTTGGACTACATACACAGTGAATAACACAGGATTATAACTTCATCAGGCGCCGGCTAACTATAACCTTAAAACAGTGCAACTGTACAAGTGAACAAGTGAGAAATGGGGACATGAGTGGGGGACATCGGTGCAACAAATAGGGGAAGGGAGAAAGGGGGGGGGGGTCAACAGCTGTGAAGCCGCGGCTACCAATGGAGCTGTTGCACATCAATGCATCTACCACATGACTGTACGGGGGCAGCCGTGTTGGTTCAAACTCCAGTAAGTCCCTGCATCGATGGGACACACAATGTTAGCCATGTTGGTTCCGCTGCCCACGTGCCATGTACTTTTTCGGCACAAGATAATGCAGTCACATGCCGAAGATGTGAAACCACTGTGCATAACAGTTACTAGATGTGAAACCACTGCATAACAGTTACTAGTTGTGTGTTCAATGCCATCATTCATTTTGCCCCTTTATCTCATACTATCTCATGCAGGAAGTTTGATGGGAACAACCTCGGCACTGTTGGTGTAGACATGCGCCGAGTACTGGTTCAGCAGTTGCGACCAATGATTGTGTTCCAGAACAGCAATCCGGAACTCTACGCGGTTCGCAATAATCAGCGGCTGGCCAGGATGCCCGCTACAGATGCTGGTGTGGCCGGCATAGATGCGGCACCGCAATCTCGTGACACCTTAGCCTACGGTTGTGACGATGAAGATGAAGACTGCAATGCATCCAGTGGCAGTGGCAGTGGCAACAATGAAGTAAGCACAGATCGTGAAGTAAGGACAGATCGTAGCGAACCACCATCTACGTCACTTGTCGTGTCCGATATCAACACACTAAAAGCCGTGGACAGCAGGAAAGTTGCAGTGGCACCAGCAGCTCATTCGGCTACTGTATCTGTTTTCTCAATCGTGAGCAATGGGTTGCTTGCTCTATCACTGAGCTTAGCATGTCTAAGCCAAAAGTTGGATTGACCCAACTGGATGCACCAGCCATAATGAACAACAGCACTTCGTTCCACTATAGTATTGAGCAGTCCGGCCCACTGGGCCGTTGCAATGTTTGTAAAAATAATGAAAGCAGAAAGAATTTTATTTATTGATCACAGTCATTTCTACTATGACATAATTATTATTGTACCAACAGCAGTATGCGTGTATAAATACACAGGTACCACAGGCTGTATGGTCTCCTGCGTGCTATAGCTAACTGAACTGAAAGCGTTCATAAATGCACAATGCAATGCTGGAAGTTCAGTTCTGCTGTTTTGCTTTGACTCTTGAAGAAGAGCCTTGAGAGCGTTGAGTAAATTGTAACATTTTGTCTAAGCCAGTTTTGAGCAGTACGAATAATTGTATTAACCGCGCATTTGATTTGACGAAATTGATAACTTTCCCCGTTTTCAACCCCCTCAACCTTATAAACTTGTTATAATTTTTCAGCTTTGACATCGATTGACTATTACCTTGCATAAGTTGATTTTATTCTGGAAAAGAGCAAACAACACGTTTTGAGCAAAAAATCAAGATCTAGAATCTAGCTCTGCTTTCAATACCACATAAATGGTGATACTGCACGAAGCACACAACAAGCATGCATACACGCATGCACACGTGCAAGGACGCAGACACACATCGTCATTACATGCACTCAAGCTCTTCGCTGTTTCAATTCCAGGGTGTGGCATGATGAAAATACAGATAGGATAATGTCCACGCTTTGCAAGTGAATGCTATAGAATACAATGACATGTGTATAGAACTAGAAAGTGCACCACATGTATTGTCATGATTCAATGCAAAACTAGAGAAATACTCAAAGGGGGGGGGGGGATTGATCCAGAAAAGAGTCGAAGAACAGTAGACTTATCATGACAATTACTAAAACGATGACATTGACATCTAAAATGATGACATTGACGTGGTCAAACATACAAACACACCGGTGAACATCCACACGCACCAAACAGTGTGTAAGACAGCACTTCCGTCACCCTTCAATTGCACACACTACAGAATAAGAAGTTGGATATCAAATTTAGTCGAGCACAATCTATCCAGGCCGCTGCTGCAGCAGATGTCAGAACATTCAACAATAACTAGAGTGGAACGCAGCACCACAACGCATTTTTACAGCTAGGAAAGGACACAAGAGACTCGCAGGTACCAGTCTTGTGAAATAACTTAGCAACACTGACATTAAAACTTTGAAAAGTTTCAATAAAACCAAACATGTCAAGGTAAGACATACATACGGAAAAGAACAACACAAGACCTGTTGGAATGTCTGCTGCACAAGCAGATGTAAAGGTTTGCCCCTAGGAATGCCATGAATTATTTTATCAAACGGACAGAAAACGCGAGCAGCATGATGCAGACCAACAACGCAAGACGGGAGAGCTCAGGCAAGCCCTTGTAACAGAAAATGACGATCGACGCAGACACAGATTGAAATTGAACTATCTATACTAGTCTTTACTAGACAGAATTGAACTCCTACCATTCCTAGGTACACAATACCTACAAGTAGGTAATAAAAGAGGCAAGACAATAGATGAAGCCGTTAGTAGTTTAAACATGCATGTAGCACAGTACTGGGCTTCCGTCTCCACAGACACTTACAGCAGGTGCTGGTGGCGTTGTAATGCTCAGTAACAATGAACACCCACTCATACAAAGTTGCCCGGAAGAAA
Organism: Sycon ciliatum; assembly: GCF_964019385.1. NCBI lineage: Eukaryota > Metazoa > Porifera > Calcarea > Leucosolenida > Sycettidae > Sycon > Sycon ciliatum. The sequence goes on from NC_088643.1 coordinate 87,351,943, forward strand.
CCCAAACCCTGGAAACCGTGGCCTCTGAACTACTAGGCTGGAGCGCAGAGCCGAATCACTGTGAGCGAATGATGTCAGAGCATACGCCCCAGCCCTTACACTCCTGGGCGCTCCTGAGCGTCACAGATGTATGCACCCGGGGAAAACCAAACAATTCACACGACTTATAGGAGAACCTATAGCATCAAGAAGAATGCATCTCCGAAAAGCAGCTTTCAGTTGGTTGGCGCATCCTCATCCGAGGATGAATTTGCTTCGTCTTCAACTTTGGTTGTTTCAGTAGGTGACACTGAGTCTGGCTCAGGCGATTCTTTTTCTGCTTCCACCTGCTGTGGCTCAGCAGCCACTTCCTCTTTCACCTCTACTGGCTGCTCACGCTTTACATGCTGGCTTGCAAACAAACGCCCGTCTCTTTCCACCTTCTGCAGACGACTGGCGCCATCCTTCGCTCTCCCCCTGGCTGACTTATTTGCGCTTGTACTGCTGGTCAGCTGACCAACCTGACGTCGTAATGAGTAGCAGTCAGTCTGCACAACGAGTCAAACACACACACACACACACACACACACACACACACGCACGCACGCACACACACACACACACACAACAGGGTCGGTTAAATAATAGTATATACATTCAGCTGCAGTAGGAAAACCGAAGCAAACTAGTAGAAAGAAAGTGCAATAAAGACGGACAGCACAGGCACAATGCAGATATGTGTATGGGGATATACATGAAGACATGACAAATTGACAATTGGAGGAGAGAGAGAGAGAGAGAGAGAGAGAGAGAGAGAGAGAGAGAGAGAGAGAGAGAGAGAGAGAGAGAGAGAGAGAGGAGAGATAGAGAGAAAGATAGATAGATAGATAGAGAGATAGATAGATAGAGATAGAGAGATAGAGAGAGGGAGAGATAGAGAGAGGGAGAGATAGAGAGAAAGATAGATAGATAGATAGAGAGAGATAGATAGAGATAGAGAGAAAGATATAGAGAGAGATAGATATAGATAGAGATAGGTAGAGATAGATGGAGAGAGAGAGATAGATAGATAGAGAGAGAGGATGTAAGCAGAAGCCTACCTGGGTCGTCTCTAGCTGCTTCTGTAGCTGCATTATTTTCGTGCGTAAACTCTTCTCAGTGTCGCGTACTTCAGCTTTGAACTCAGTTGCCTAAAGACGAAAGAACACAAACATGCACAATGGATTAATATTATTCAGTTCTCCAAAACGTTCTCCTCAAAGAGGGTATAGTCGGATGTTTACCGATCGGTTATGTGTGATTACAGATCATGTGGTCCAGTGCATCACACGGTAAATTTTATCCATGGCTAACACCACAATATCCCCCTCCTCTCCACATACGCACACAGAAACTGATCATGTGAGCACACAATACATGTACAGGTGTTACCTTCTTATCTTTCTCGAGAAGCTGCTGGTCACGTTCCTTCACCTGCTTCTGGAGCGAGGCAACCTGCAACAAGACCAAGCCCCAAACTTGCACGTCAGAAAGGATTCAAGATTATACCTGCAGAAAAACCTAGTCCAACGCAAACAAGTAACAGCTGCACAAAACTACAGAGATACATTTTGAGACAAAGGACAAATATTGTAATGCACATAAAAGGATCGGACAGTGGAAACCTGCTCTTTATACCAGTGTATCACACCACTTTCCACTTCTGAACTAGAAAGGAAAATACAATGTACCTGTACACCACATCCTAGGCAGAATTGATACACCGCATGTTGAGCAAAATGTTACTGTTGATTGGAAATACGGACCGCACCACTGTAACTACATGTACATGTACTATGTGTGTAACTAGGAAGTGCACATCATGGTCATCCGCAAGTTTGTTGTTGTTGTTGTTGTACGGCTGGCCATAGTGACAACCAGGGAGTCGTAGCATATACGGAGACAACACTGGCGACTGTAACGCTAAATCATGTGGATTTCGACTAGTACTAGTTTCGACCCCGGACTGCCCGTTACAGTCACCCTTGGGTCAGCGCCAATTTATACAGGCTCCCACATGGCATCGCTTGTCTTGGCTGCGCTTGGGGTCAGCAGATCAATGCCGCGATCGCAATCATGAATTCCATAGACCATGGATCACGTAGAACTTCCCAATCCGGGGTCAAAACACACATCGTTTCGAGTACTATGATCTTGTGTTGTCTCCCTGTATGCTGCGACTCCCTGGTGACAACTACAGGCATATCCACGCAGAGTATCAATTGCATTCACAAGCACTCACCTTTTCAGTTAGATTGTTCACCATCTCAAAACTGCTCATAGGATCATCCACAAGCCTTCAACAGCACACACAAGTGCATGCATTGCAGATAACACACACACACACACATGCACACACACACACACACACACACACACATACACACACACACACACACACACACACACACACACACACACACACACACACACACACACACACAGAAAGAAATCGATCAACAATGTGAGGTAAGCTAGAGATGGTCTGGAATTTGCGAAGATCTACACTTCTTTGGCCAGGGGCCACTTGGCAATAGATCTACTGGAACCCTTCACTCCTGCCTAAGGGGGATTTCGAACACAGGGTCCTTTGACTCTATCTGGATTTCCTTCCCTTCCGTAAATGAAATGAACAGTGAGGATAATGTGTGCCATAATCAAGCCACCAGACTTCTTCTTCTTGTCTGAATCTCTATTTAAAAAATCTTATAGTTTATTCCAGTGAGCGAGCTTTTCACTTACTGTGTGAATGCCATAGGTGCTCTACTGGTGTCCAAACCACCTCGTGTGGAAATAGTGCCAGCACTACTGGCTTGTCCCGATGTCATCGGAACACCGCCGCTGAACAGGGAAGACGGAGCCACGCTGGCTACGGGCGACGGCAATGCACCAGAGCCATTCGAAGAAAACTTTCTCTTCTTCGGTGGCGGGACAAGGGTGTTGCTGCTGGATGCCAGTAACGGACTATCGGCAAGTTTGTGAGCCGGCTCAACGGATGCCACAGATGCCGTGATGGTGGTAGTACCTGATGCCACTTGAACCGTCCTGCAGCAATAGAAAGCAACAAATGAAGTTCGTAGGTGACATGTTCAACATGCACCTTCTGTGGAGTCGTTCTTGTTCAATGACAACACACGTCGGGTATCACTTGGGGCATTCGCAATGCTCAAAAGGACCTCTTGGCTGTCAGCACTGTAAGTTGACACATTTGTCCGCATGTCACCTGCCACACCAATTGTCCAGAGGATTGAGCACAGAGAAGACATGTGGAATTTCACACAATCATGCTTCAAAGAGAGAGAGAGAGAGAGAGAGAGAGAGAGAGAGAGAGAGAGAGAGAGAGAGAGAGAGAGAGAGAGAGAGAGAGAGAGAGAGAGAGAGAGAGCTAAGGCCAGGTACAATCATAGTTGATCGCTGTGCAGCGTGGGGCCGCTGTACAGTGGGGCCGCTGTACAAGCCAACAATCAACATGAGTGAGCACGTCTGTTGTCACAACGGCATTCAGCAGCGACAAAGAGAGAGAGAGAGAGAGAGAGAGAGAGAGAGAGAGAGAGAGAGAGAGAGCGCATCAGCAGTCTTACGTGACAATAGGCACGCCACTTGGCTCGGTGCGGTAACCCTGTCCATCTGGCTTGCGCTTCACACTGCGGTGTTGGGCTTTCTTGTAAGCCACAGTGCATACAAAACACAGCACCTGATCTCCCACCTAAAAGCACACATATCCAGACCGCGCAATGCACAGTCATGTTCAATAGTAAGTGCCTTGCCTATTGGATAGGCATCATGTATGACAGTTCAGGTGGCTACGTGGAGGATACACTATCGAGGATAGTGTTGTGCTGTGTGTCCTATGTTTGCCACCTGCACTTTATCAGTGATGTCAACAAGACACGTTGTACTGTCATTGAATTGTGTTTGTTGTTCTCTCTATAGGTTCCATTTTTCAGTATTTTCAGTACTACACACATCCAACCTGAAATAAGATTCTACTTCAGTATCTAAATTTATTCCCATCCGATTCCACCAGAAGTTCACGCAGGAATCGAAATTAGATGCCACCGACACATGAAAGTCCACATCACGATCATGCTTGTGAGAATGTGTGAACAGCCCCAAGCGAAAGCTGCTCGTTTTTCTGGACCGTAAGCAACTTAAGGCTAAAGTCATAACAAAATTCACTGGCCGTCTCATTTTGTCATGGGTAGGGGAAAGGTGGATAGACACAACACTAGCAGAGGGCACTGTGTCATGCCTTAGGGCTGTTATCTTTTTGCAAGTGTATTTTTGTGCGGGACTGGTATCGCTGCCACCTAATACAATTACATGTAGATATTACAAGTGACAGTCGTCATGTAAACCAAAAAGGCCAAAGCGAGGATGTTATGCTGATGATGGCTCAGCTGCTGGCTGAGTAGCATCGCTATCTCTGAACTGGGACAATATCAGCAAACTTGATCCTGGATGCAGATATTTCTGTAATCCAAGGATAACGCTCCTTCAACGTGCACTTCATAATGATAAATTGGCGGGACAGCCAGATCATTTCAAGGTTTCGCCTTCCACCTCATGGTAACAAACAATGTGTGAGAACGACTGGGCTGCGTCTTGTTCTGCTCTATCCAGCGAATACTTCAAGTACAAATGGTAGATTGGTAAAGAGACCGAAGGGCGGTGAAGCTTTTGTATATTGCACAACGCACATCAAAACGTATAGAGAAGTATCTTTATAGCTATGCACGAAGCTGCTTGTACCTTCTGCCGGGATTCCCTAGACTTGGGAAATGCGCATTTCACTTGACATTGCTGACATGATATCGGATCACCGTATTTCTTCTGGGAAGCTTGGCACCTTAACACAGATAACACAGAACAAAAGGCAATAGAATTCGCTACAATGCTCCGCTGCGTAGACTGTTTTTTTAAAAGAGATACCACAGAGCAGTCTACACATCCCTACATGAATCACTCTAAGCACACCTAAACTACACCCCTGCATGTCTATGTACAGAACACTCAAAGTAAGGCTAGCAGGATGATGGTGGCCATGCGGTGAATGCATGCAATCTTACCTATGACATAGGTCTCCCTTGAATGCTGCTAGCAGGTTGCAGTAGCCACACACTCTCGGCTAGCAAAAAAAGGCAAAAAGAAGATTGAAGGATTTCTCCGAACAAATTCAACACCATTGACTTAGTTCAAACTCTCTCTCTCTCTCTCTCTCTCTCTCTCTCTCTCTCTCTCTCTCTCTCTCTCTCTCTCTCTCTCTCTCTCTCTCTCTCTCTCTCTCTCTCTCTCTCTCTCTCTGTCTGTCTGTCTGTCTGTCTGTCTGTCTGTCTGTCTGCGTGCGTATCTCTCTCTCAACACCACTTCAGTAGTGATGAAATAAACAGCGATATTCTTGGAGTACTGCAATAGTTGGATGCTTCGGAAGTAGGTACGTGGAGTGTATGTATGATGATGATTGAGGAACATTCAAAAGAAGCAGGATCAAAGAAAACTTCAAATAGTATTTCGCATGCCAGGCTGTAAGAAGATACCTTGCCAAATCGCTGCAGGTACTCTGTGCATTTATTGCACACTGGGTCCTTGTCACCAATGGGAGATCTATACACATTGCAGCAAACGCACACATAGAAACACAAATACAGCACAATGTTTCGCACCGAAACAGTATTCAAAGCCAAACAAAGCACTGCATTGGCAGGACATCTAGCAAAACAAGATCAAAATAATACCCATTGTTTACATGAACTGTCGAAGCTCAAACAATACCAACCTCCTGGTGATTGGCAAACACTTACTTTTCCATGTAATGGAAGTCAGACCGGCAAAACTTGCACGTCAGCACTGGGTATTTACTTCTGCAAGGCTGCCAGAGGATATACACACACCCGCACACCAAGGTCAGTGAATTAGTACAATTGTGTGGTGTACCGCCTATCAGCAAGGAAATAGAGTTCTAGGTGTTTGATTGGCATGGCTGCATTAGCAAAGAAAAGCACCGCCACATTGCTTATGCCAGTGTACTGTTGACAGTTGTACTGCGTACTGTGCTCTGCCCACCCCGGCGGCATTGAGCACTCCAACTCGGCCAAGCACACCTGGTGCATCCTCTGTGTTGGTAATACTGGTTGCCACGTGACACAGGCCGAATAGGTGCATGTACATGTACATAAACGTCTTTGTAGGCATTCCCTTCATGCACTGTACATATTAGGTGTAGTAGTTTCTTCCCCAGTGCACTCATTTGGCTAGCCTCGGTTACTTCATGCCATAAATCCACCTCGTTTCCAGTTAATCTTGAACTGCAATATTGACTGGTGTAATCAAGAGAATGCAGCGAAGAGGCCATGCACTGAGACATCATTGAGTTATCAACTTTTTCAAGGTAATAAATAGGCAACGTCCTAAAGAAACTAGAATTCCGCAAAATACCAGAACGTGTTACCTTGCATAGCTGCTGAGAGGATGACAGCTCCTCAAAACTTTTCACCTGCTTTCTACACTTCAGGCACGCATACACAGCCTTACTCATATCTGCCAGACTCGTTCAAATAAACAGCAAAATGTACTTGAAGAGGGCGAGATGGCAATGTCGACTTGCTGACTAGCTATTGTCAGTTTTTGGAGATAAAACTACTTCTAAACAGAACACACAACTGACCACACAGTGTAGGCGGATCGATCATCCACATTCCCTTTCAACTTCTCAGTTTAAACGCTGTACCATTTCATCGTCTTTGTTTCTTTTTCTGCACTGTTTGTTTGACTTTGAGTTTTCGAGTTGAAGAAGATCGTTTTCGTCTTTCTTTTGTTGGCTGTGCACATGTGATGTCATTCCAAGCATTTTTTAATTCTTATCTACACGTGGTTACAGTTGTCAGGCGAAAAGCGCGTCATAGTAGCGTCGCAACGCGTTAACGGTACGGCGGCGCGTTCTTTGAAATGAAAGACCAAGCGACAGGAGAGAGTAGCTTTTGCAAGTACTGATAATGGAGTTGGATGAATTTTTAGTTGAGTATCCTTTGCCAGCGACGCTCACTGAGGCAAACAGTTCCGCAGGCTGACAGTAACTACATTGTATTCGCTTTGTAGAGCTATGTTATAGTTGTAACTGGAAAGCTTGGAAGCTCACTAGTCTAAAGTCTAATTTTGAAATTATTTCGCGAAACACCGACATTTTGCAAATAATTCACTGATTCAGTGATTGTGGTGCTGCAGACACTGCAGTACTCGTACATGTATAATAACTTCAAAGGGGCTGTCAGATATTCTCATTACTAGTCGTCTTGGCAGATGGTTGCAACCTGAGCAGCAAGCTGTCCATGCAGATAATCCACACCTTAGCCAGCTGTAGCCATGTCTGTTTTCTCATACCACTCCACTCCTCCCAGCGAGGCTGAAAAGCAGCTGCTCGTCAGAATGAGGGTAAGAGAATCGGATACTAGTACTCCATGTATACAGTATATATCGTGCCATTCGGAATCCATTGCCATAATTGCAGATGCACGATTCTCCAGTTCGGTCCTAGCGAGCCCTGCGTGGCTTATCTGCTTCGAACACAACACGCATGCGCTTGCGGTGGCATTTCTAGGCTTATTACCGCCGAATTCACCGGTATATTTCAGAAATCTGGAAAGTCTTGCTAACACTACTGTAATGAGGTACATGTAATGAAGATGCAGAATCTGCATGTGCTAGGGACAATGGCTTTTCAAGGGCAATCGAAGCACATGCGTTCGTCAGTGGTAGCGCCGCACAACAAACGGAGTAGCGAGTCCATGACTTCACGCAATGGACTTTGTGAATAACCCCGTTCTCAAGCAATGATCAATGCAGGAGGTCTACTACAGTCCAGTCATAAAAAAGATGGTATCCTGGCTTTTGCCCATAAATGGGTCAAAATTCAGCAGCTGAGTTTTTCGCCATTTATTTCAATCCCCATGGAATGCTCTTCCAATTATGTTTCTGAAGTCTATTTCTCCAAAGAGCAAGTCATAACAAGAATAGAATTTCAGCCAGGTTTTGCCCCAAAAGTATTGAATTGGGAAAAAGCATGAAAATCCTGGCCGTTTCACCCCACTTGCAACAGTACACTGTGCGGCTCGAACTCTAGTCGAGGTACACATGTACCTTTTTGGACCCTTTCTCAGATTTCAAATTTCGCGGCACTGCACCGTATACGGTAAAGTCAAGAAAAATTGCCAAAAACGGAAGCTCGCCAGAGCCAGCGCTCTTCTTTTTATGAATGTACTAGTGTGAGACCCATTGTCATCGGGAAGCCCAGCTTTTACTAATGTACGCATTCCTGGCACTGAGGCAGATAGGCCCGCAGAAGGGTCCGTGAAGCTATAAAATCCGGGACATGAAGCCCAAGATCAACAACATTGCGAGGTGGGACCTCCTGTGATGAGATATTGGTGTTCTCCACTGCCTTTTATATCTAGCGCTGGGCTGCTATCTAGCGCTGGGCTGCAGCTGGCTCGCGCAGTTATGTACTGTATGATACACACTACGATCCGAGTTGTAGGCATCCTTAGGCTGGCAGGGTTAGATTGCTGTTTGACACAGCAAAGGCATGATGTGCCTTTCAAACTCCCTCTACTGATCGACATGTGAGGTACATGTATGAGGAGGCATCTTCCATGCTTGCAAGCTTTATACAGTAATGCATAATAGCTGGAGTCAACAACTGCTTTAGGGGCTATCCGTAATTATCGAACGTTTTTCACCAAACGAATTGTTTTAGTTTAGACCTTCCCCCTCCCTCCCCCTCAGAACTTAAAAAATGTTGACATGCATGCGCATAATACAACAAAAGTTGCAAGTGTGTAACTGTTCCTATGACCATGTCCATGTATCAATGTTTTCTGATACGAAATTAGTCAACCCTCTCCCACCCGATAACGAAATATTTCGTTTTTTGAAAAAAGTTCGATATTTATGGACGGCCCCTTAATTTGTTAGCACTGACCACTAACCATCAGCAAGTGCGTTTCCTGTACACTAGCACCTTTGCATATGTCATGATCTTGTTGCAGGCCAAAGATGAGAGTATCCTTTCCCTCCAGACAGAAAATGCAGCGCTGCGTCTCAAGTTGGCTGAGGTGAGTTCCTTATGCATGTAGACGCCTTGGTTGCATGCCTGCTGTAGTATCGTGCTGTGTGTATGATTGTTCATATCAGTTCCGTTAAAAGCTGTCTCAGAAATACGTTGAGGTAAACGTATCCAGGGCAGTTGATATTTAGCAGTTACAGTGTCTCAAATACTTCGAGTATACGAATTAAAGGGGAAGTTAAGGCAAAAATCAAAATTTCACCAGTTGTAGTCTTCGGGGTGCTGAGTCGAATGGTCGTGGTCCGAGGAAGCTGAGATGCTCCCTTCCTACTTTAATCCCAATCGAACTTGCGCACTTCCACCGAAACTGGGTGACTGCGCCCTACGAGATGGGGTACAGGGTACAACTTACTAGCCTGTTTGACCTTTTTTTGGGTGCACTCCTGTCACTCGAGTTGAACTCGAGTTGAACCTTGGTGTGAAAGTTGTCGCCTGCTGGCGTGGTAACCAGGTGATTTGGGCACCCAGGAGCACGTGACCGCTTGTTCAACCATGTTCGATTGGGAATAAAGGAGGAACGCTGCATCGCAGGCTTTTCGGACCAAAACCAGTCGACGCAGCGTCCAAAAGACTACAACATATGGGCCAATCGCGGTCATCCGTGCTTTTATAAGAGCGAAATGGCGCTTTTAGTGACATTTTGCATACAAATCCCCATCTAGTAGGGCGCAGTCACCCAGTTTCGGTGGAAGTGCGCGAGTTCGATTGGGATTCAAGTAGGAAGGGAGCGTCTCAGCTTTCTCGAACCAAGACCATTCGACTCAGCACCCCGAAGACTACAACTGGTGAAATTTTGATTTTTGCCTTAACTTCCCCTTTAATTTTTGAGGGAATTCAAAAGGAAGAAAAAGAGAGTCTGAAGAAACATGTACTGTAGCAATCAGAACTCCATCAATTTTGAAGTAGACAGTTTGGATGGCACCGTAATTCTTCCCAACGTGATTTGTTTTGTATTTTTCTGGCAAAGCTCCGGGCGTTGGTGAACACAACTCGACTGCAGAAAGACTATATGCGGCGGCAGTTCATGCATGCTCACTCCGCGATGAGCAGTACCCGGAAAAAGCTGAACCTCTGCCAAAGCACAATACAGGTATGTACATGTACATGCACTGTGTAAGTTAGCAGTATGCTGCGTAGCGTGACTACGTATTGGCAAGAGTACATAACCCCCCAAGAGTGTGCAACTCCCGCATACCCTGTTGTCCTGGCAGAATTTCAAGTTGACGTCATTTTTATGATGCAATGCTCCTTGCACCAGTGATTTAACAACATTTGTACGGGGTGTCAGGCAGGCATAGTGTGATGGTCTAAGATCATGTTTGAGAAACAGAGGGTACCAGGTTCAAGTCCTGCTTGGAAGCGGAAGGATTTTTTCCAGCCGTGCTGCGACCCACAGTTAATTGGGAACTCGTGACCTGGCACGAGGAAAATATGGATGCAGTGAATGGGATTTTCGGTCTTTGACCACTTGCTGGTGAGCTGATCTACTCACCTCCCACCACTTTAGGAGCTGCATCTGCGCCTTGATCCTTGAAGGGTGATGGCGTTCCTACGGATGCGGAACGGCTTCCAGCCGAGTCTCACGCGAACCGTGAATTTTTATTTTTTTTGTACGGGGTGTCAATACATCGCACGTTTTCTTTGAACTACAGTCAACTTCGCTTATAGCGACACCCGGCGGGGCATCAGAAAAGTGTCCTTATTCGCGAATAGTCGTTATACCCGAAGTCTCATTATAATATGTTTTACAGTTTGATGGTACTTTGCTCTGGGCATGAACATTCTGTCGTTATTCGCGAATTGTCGTTATATCCGCAGTCGTTATTAGCGAAGTTGACTGCAGTCACTTTGTCCACCACAGGTTCAGGATACGTCTGATAATACGTGTGCAGTGCGCATCACATCGCAACAATGATGCCAACTTGAAATTCTGTCGTGACAGCACCCATAGTGGAGTTGCACACTCTGGGGGGGGGGGGTGTACTCTTGGTATTGGATACAGGCATGTACATGCACTGTGTAAGTTAGCAGTATGCGTAGCGTGACTACGCATTGGTATCAAGAGACAAGAGTATGTTGTACATAGAGCAGAGTGTGCAGGTCCGCACGAGGTTGGAAAGTGTGATTCGTCATTTTTGATGAGCCGCGATTCAAGATCGCAGTCTTCTGCTACTGTAGAGGCAGAAAATTTCGTCGGTCAATAATTTCGTCCAACTCCAAAGAAAAGCAGTTCGTCCGGTTGAAAATTTCGTCCATGGATCATAAGAGTGTATAGAAAAGCTGGACAAATAGACATTAGTCCTACATTTAATTTAGTCCAAAAGTTCCTTGGACGAAAAAGACGAAATTAAATTCCAGACGAATATTTCTGCTTATACAGTAGTTGACATTAGCAACGTATTACTGGCTAGAGTCGGATGAAGTCATGTGCCGCCATGGCTTAGGGGTTAAAGCGCCTGTCTAGTAAACAGGAGATCCCCGGTTCGAATCCGGGTGGTGGCTGGTCGCTGATGATGAGAGTGCCGAGTCTCTTGATGGTTTGTGTCCATCACCACCCAGTTGTCTGGGATAAGACGGCTCTCCGAGGCTTCTCTTTTTACTTTCGTGTGTTCTCGTTCAAGTAGTGTTTACTGCATTGGATCTCGTTGTTGTGTGTGTGCACAACTCTTATACATTTGTTGTTGCCTTCAAAGTCTTCTTTTTCTTGAGTATACTCCCCCCCCCCCCCCCCCACCGCCTTTCTGAATCATGTCGTAAACACCTTCTCTCCGGGGTGTATATGAGGCATTCACGACTTCAGTGTGGCATCGATATCAGACCAAACTCGGTAGAAGCTGCTCAGGGGAAGTTATCATCTTTATCTTGATTCATTGGTGGTTGGATGAGGGTGGCTGTATTGAGCTCTCTCCATTAATTTTGATTGGGGATGTTGTTTAGTCGGGCTCGCTCGTTCGCAGACTGTTAGACAACGACTACATATAGGTGGGTACAGATCCATCACACTCAAGAACGCCTTGCTGCCATAGTAGAATATGTCAATGGCAACCGTGTGCCAGGGCCGTGGTGGTAGTTTTCTGTGCTGCAGACAAAGATAGTCTCTTGTACAGTGAACTGGTTGTACGTGATGCAAGCTTCGAAAACACGAACAGGTTTGAGCTGAGATGTTCCTACTGGACGTAATGGGCAGGGCGATGAAGATAGCTGATACTCACTCGGTACGTGTGACCGAGGCAGGACTGTCACCATGCTGGCCGAATCCACGCGCATGGCTCTTTGGTGCTTGCCATCTAGCACTACTGATCGTAGTGGAAGCACAAATCCGGTTTTGCCGGACCAGATGCTGAAACATTCCGCATCGTCATCGTCACTGTCATCCGTTTCTGCAAATTTCGGTGAAGACGCCTGCCTTCTGGACGATGGCTTTGCTGCTGGTCAGGAATCATTTGCCATGGCCAGGCTGGCAATCATCCCTGGCTTCGTGCTCATGTACTGGCTTTTCGGCTTGGGTTTCGCTGCGCCTGAACGGCAGACTGGCCCAAAATGTCCTTTCGGTCCACACTGGTTGCACACAGCGTCGGCCGCCAGACAGTGCCGCTTTCCCGGTGGGTGCGTCGCCCCGCTTACCCACAAGCGGTGTTACTGGTATATGGAAGGCTGGGTCGGTCTTGTGCTTGGGGAGCAACGTAGCTGACTTCGACTTGCTAGGCCGGCGTCTCGCAGGCCAATACAACGACTTGAGCTCGCTTGGCTGCAGCCGTCAGGTCCTTGCCTCCCTCTTGCAACACACTCTTCCGGGCCGCTTTGACAGACAGGCCACGGGCAAACAAATGCACGGCGACTGTGCCGAGCACATCTTTTATGTCTGCTCCTGGAGTGAGATTGCACACTCTCATCTCTTTCTCGATTCGGACCCAAAACGCCTGAATCGATTCCCCAGACGTCTGCTCACAGCTCAGCAAGCCTGGCATCCGTGCTGTGCTGGCTTCCGAAATACTCATTGAAGAGCCCGATCAGTTCCGCGACCGGGTTGTCTCCCTCAGGGATCGTGGGGGAATTTCTGCCACAAATAGTAGCTGGCATTTTCTCCCAGGTTCGCCGCTGCGGCCAGGTACTGCTTCTTATTGTTTGTCACCTCGCGGAGCTGGAAGCCGATGTCTAGTGGACTTCTCCACGTCTGGTAATGGTCATGGCCGAGTTCGTGATTTAAGTCCAGCTTGACAGAGACGCGGACTTTTGATGCCATTGTTGTCGCCGTCGTCAGTCAGGTTTTCGGAACGAGTGCCAAATCCTGTTCACTGCGCCAATGTTGGGTCGGGCTCACTCATTTGCAGACTATTAGACAACAACTACTGGTAGATGAGTTCTGAGTCACTGATCTCTTACTTAGACTATCGTGATCTCAGACAATACTATAAGACAAAAGCAAAAGGGAAAATCACTCGAAAAACAACGTCTGCCATTCCAATTCTAGAGAGGTTCTGCTGTACGTGAAACGTAGAGAAATCACGCAGGGAGCAGGTGTCTGGGCTAGAGTCTACGGCTTCGCGTGTTTCGGGTGCAGATTTCTACGTGTAGATGAGGTTCTCTACGTTGTGGCACACGCAAAGAAAATGCGTACGAATCTGCTGGGTATCGTGCAAATGCTGGGAGAAAACTGCCAAATATGGAAGGGAAATTCCCAGTACACATTCCACGTGATTTCTCTACGTGAGCGTAGAGCAGAACAGATTTTCTTTGCGTTACGGGAACGCGAAGAGAGTTCCCGGGATTCTCGGCGTCGCATTCCCGTCACATAGAGCAGAACCTCACTTCTCTCTCTCCAGAACCCTACAGCACCAACTCCCTACTCACTCAAAGTCGGGAAAAACCTGCGCAAAGCAATAAACACGTGACACACAGATATCGTGCGACAGTAAAACACAGCTAACAGTGCACTATCGGGTAGTGGCGACGATACAAAGTCAGATGCATGATAACTGATATCATTCAGATCAGTAGCAGTTCAGTTAGTTGAGGTCAAACCTCTACAGATGTGAGTTGGGAACTTGTGGCCAGACAGAATGAATACATGGCTGATGGGGCATTGGCATTTTTGCCAGCGGTTTTGAGACTTATATCCTGACCCCCACTGTTAGGTGCTGCATCTACCGATGGTTTATTTGTGAATTCCCTAGATTCCAAACTGAGACGAAAATTGACTTTTGTTAGGTCGAAGAAAGAGAGATGTGGTAGTGTGTTTCTTGATGTTGTAAACATTCAGTTGAAAATCAATTCAATTGAGACCTAGTGGAAAACAAATAGCAGATCCTGCAGGTATGATGCAAGAACTCGTCACCCATTTTGCCAAGATATTATGGAGGTTTTGCGCTACGTAATTACGGTAGTAAAAATCTACGGAAAGTCTTACGTGCACTTTGTAGCGCGGAACCTCTCTCTTTGGAATGTATTACTAGCTAGAGTGAGATGAATTCATGTGCCGCCATGGCTTAGGGGTTAAAGCGCCTGTCTAGTAAACAGGAGATCCCCGGTTCGAATCCGGGTGGTGGCTGGTCGCTGATGATGAGAGTGCCGAGTCTCTTGATGGTTTGTGTCCATCACCACCCAGTTGTCTGGGATAAAATGGCTCTCCGAGGCTTCTTTTTTTTACTTTCTTTTTCCTGTACATGTACTGTAAATATACAAAATTTCGGCGCTGCAAAATTTCGGCACTTCACGATTTTTGACATTTCGGCGTGGGGTAGAGGGCATGGTATAGTGCGACAGATGCTGTGAAAAATTTCATCTGCGTTTTAATTTAGGCTTTGGGTCGGTGCCGAATATAGCCGAAATTAAATAGCTGCCGAAAATTTGTATATTTGCAGTAGTTGTTTTGTGCTGTTGTTGTTGTCGTCGTTGGCAGTTTTGCCTGTGGTTTTGAGACTTCTACTGACCCCCACTGTCAAGATATTGGGAATGTATTACTAGCTAGAGTGAGATGAATTCATATGCCGCCATGGCTTAGGGGTTAAAGCGCCTGTCTAGTAAACAGGAGATCCCCGGTTCGAATCCGGGTGGTGGCTGGTCGCTGATGATGAGAGTGCCGAGTTTCTTGATGGTTTGTGTCCATCACCACCCAGTTGTCTGGGATAAGACGGCTCTCCGAGGCTTCTTCTTTTTACTTTCTTTTTCTTGTAGTTTTTTTTCGTAGTTGTAGTTCGGGGAAATATTCCTCGGATGAGATGTTATTGTCATGTGCATGGACTCTTGTAGCTCTTTTTTGTCGTCAAAGGCTTATTTTCTTGAGTATACCCCCCCCCCCCCCGTATTTCTCTGGGTTGATAAGTTATCAGGCATGCACGTCTTGTCATCTGACTGAGGTAAAGTTCAGAGGTTGACAGTGTAGCAGCTGTCCTTAAATTTTGTTTCCTTGACCAACAGGATTAATTGGTGTTCCATTGATTGCCCAGGCGAGCATCAATATCAGACCAAACTCAGTAGAAACTGCTCAGGGGAAGTATCATCTTCATGTTGATTCATTGGTGGTTGTATGAGTGTGGCTGTATTGAGCTCTCTCCATTGGACTGAGGAAAGAAAGATGTGGTAATGTTTTTATTAGTGCTGTTGGGTTTGTAAACCCTCAATGGAAAGCTGATGCGAGGGAGACCCTGATGCAAGAACTTGTTGCCCATTTCACCAAGATATCGGGAATGTATTTCT
This sequence comes from Sycon ciliatum, assembly GCF_964019385.1. Lineage (NCBI taxonomy): Eukaryota > Metazoa > Porifera > Calcarea > Leucosolenida > Sycettidae > Sycon > Sycon ciliatum. The sequence goes on from NC_088643.1 coordinate 87,367,775, forward strand.
GGCTAGAGTGAGATGAATTCATGTGCCGCCATGGCTTAGGGGTTAAAGCGCCTGTCTAGTAAACAGGAGATCCCCGGTTCGAATCCGGGTGGTGGCTGGTCGCTGATGATGAGAGTGCTGAGTCTCTTGATGGTTTGTGTCCATCACCACCCACTTGTCTGGGATAAGATGGCTCTCCGAGGCTTCTCTTTTTACTTTCTTTTTTTTGCAGCTGTTTTGTGTTGTATTGGATGTCGTCGTGTGCATGGGAGATCTTGCAGTTTATTGTTTTGCCTTCCAAAGGCTTCTTTTTTCTTCAGTAATATTCTTGCGAGTAGGGGTAAAAAAATTGACCCAAATTCCTTTTCGACTAGAACCAATGCTATCGACGGACTATCGACTGGTTATCGACTGACATTGCCCTCACACATGAACAAAAGCACTTAATTACGCATACAGATGTACATGAATAGGCGACAAGGAGACAATAACTTTATTAAAAGCGATAAATAGTAGTAGCGAAGCGGACATTGCGCAAGGAACAATGAGAATATGGTGAATACATTTTCCTAATCGACTTTCTTGAGACTATCATCAGGGAAAAGTCGTCTCGCAACAGAAGATCTGCGGGGAATCAAACTAACTTGTACAATGTGCGTCTAGAGGATAGTGTGAAGTATATCAGTGAGGTGTGGAAAAACAAAAAAATTGGAGAGAAGACGAAAGAAATAAGGGGTCGTCGCAAAAGTTTTCTGTCGTCCCTGAAACGAACATCGTTCATTTCGTACTTGGACCCCCTCCCCTCCCTCTGAAACGAACACAGCTTGCTATGCTGGACGACGAAAATCGCATGCATGTACATGTCATATGTACAGTGTCGGTTGACTTGCGATTTTGGCTCGCACCCCCTCCCCCCCAAACGAATCATGTTCGTTTCAGGGACGACAAAAAACTTTTGCGACGACCCCTAAGAAGGACAGATCTGAGAGCGTTCCAACGGTGTGCACTAATACCACAGGTGAATTTATTCACTGTGTTCTCATTGTTCCTTGCGTAATGTCCGCTTCGCTAATACTATGTATCGCTTTAACATATGTACATGGACATGCATGGTCACAAATCCATGCCCAAGCACAATATGAGCACATTGTAGGGTTCAACGTTCAAGCGTAGCCATGTGGAATGTGTACTTCACAGTATATGGCCTGAACTCGAAGGACAAGCGCTGGAACTACATGTACTTCTGGCATTTGCCGTATTTTCTCTAATAAGAGCGCGGGGTTGTTATTATTTCAGTGACAGCTCTACCTGCGCTACTATTGGAAACTGTGCTATTACATGTATTGGAGACTGTGTTCTTATTTTTTTAATGCTCCGCTATCAAGCCAACTCCAATCTCTATAGGCACAAACTGACCATATCAAGACTGATTTTCTCAACCCTACACTCAGAAATAGTGTCTAAACTGATGTTTCACAATTACTTGGGTGCCAGGAAAGAAGTAGTAGACCAAACACCTCCCTTAGAAGTTAGAATACTGTAAATATACAAATTTTCGGCAGCTATTTAATTTCGGCTATATTCGGCACCGACCCAAAACGCCTAAATTAAAACGCCGATGAAATATTTTCACAGCATCTGTCGCACTATACCATGCCCTCCACCCCACGCCGAAAATAAATCGCCGCCGAAATGTCAAAAATCGTGAAGTGCCGAAATTTTTTAGCGCCGAAATTTTGTATATTTACAGTGTGTGCTTTGCATGCTGTAATGCTGTATTATGTGCAGTCAATATACTTGTTGCATACTCCAATTGTGGCCCGCGCTACTATTAGAGACTGTGCTCTTATTATGTCAAACAACCCTCACCCCGAGTCATTATTGGAGACTGGGCTATTATTGGAGACCTGGGCTTTTATTAGAGAAATCTACGGTATACATGTATTTTTTTTAAACATAACAACAGCGTAGCTGTCATAAATCTTGTTTTCTAAACCATCAAGATGTGTTGTTGTTCACTTGATTGTCCCGGCAGGTGTCAATATCAGACCAAACGGCCTTAGGGGAAGTAATCTTCTTTATACTCATACATCGGTGATTGTATGGGTGTGGCTGTATTGAGCTCCCTCCATAATTTCGATTGAGGAAGTTAGCTGGGAACTTGTGGCCAGACACAAGGAATGCATGGACGTAGCTCGTCACCCTTTTCGCCAAGATACATGACTGAGGTTCCGCACTACATAACTACATCAGTATTAAAGGTCTCTCTGTGGAATGTTTTACTGGCTAGAGTTGGATAAATTCATGTGCCGCCATGGCTTAGGGGTTAAAGCGCCTGTCTAGTAAACAGGAGATCCCCGGTTCGAATCCGGGTGGTGGCTGGTTGCTGATGATGAGAGTGCCGAGTCTCTTGATGGTTTGTGTCCATCACCACCCAGTTGTCTGGGATAAGACGGCTCTCCGAGGCTTCTTTTTTTTCTTTTTTTTCTTGTAGCTGTTTTTTTGTGTGTTCTAGTTCAAGTAGTGTTTGCTGTATTTGATCTCCTTGTCGTGTGCACTCTTGTAACTTTTTTTGTTGCCTTCCAAGTCTTCTTTTTCTTGAGTATACCCCCCCCCCCCCCATATCTCCCTGAATCATGTTGTAAACACAGTCTCTTCGGGGTGTATATGAGGCATGATGTGTTGCTGACTTGATTGTCCTGGCAGGCATCGATATCAGACCAAACTCGGTAGAAGCTACTCAGGGGAAGTAATTTATTTATTTTTATTTATTTATTTTTTACCAGAGCCACGTAAACCCGTCATGTGTGAGCCATGGATAAGGGGAGTGGTGGAGTGGTCTGGGATGCTCTGCCGACCTTGGGTCTCGTCTTCATCACAACCAGGCGCGCCAATAGCAGAGAGAGAGCGAGAGAGAGTGCGAGCGAGAGAGAGAGAGAGAGAGAGAGAGAGAGAGAGAGAGAGAGAGAGAGAGAGAGAGAGAGAGAGAGAGAGAGAGTTATCATCTTTATTTTGATACATTGGTGATTGGATGGGTGTGGCTGTATTGAGCTCTCTTCCTTAATTTTGATTGAGTATGTCAGCTGGCATCTTGTGGCCAGACACAAGGAATTAAACTCGTTGCCCATTTCGCCAAGATATCGGGAATGTATTACTGGCTAGAGTCAGGTGAATTCATGTGCCGCCATGGCTTAGGGGTTAAAGCGCCTGTCTAGTAAACAGGAGATCCCCGGTTCGAATCCGGGTGGTGGCTGGTTGCTGATGATGAGAGTGCCGAGTCTCTTGATGGTTTGTGTCCATCACCACCCAGTTGTCTGGGATAAGACGGCTCTCCGAGGCTTCTTTTTTTTCTTTTTTTTCTTGTAGCTGTTTTTTTGTGTGTTCTAGTTCAAGTAGTGTTTGCTGTATTTGATCTCCTTGTCGTGTGCACTCTTGTAACTTTTTTTGTTGCCTTCCAAGTCTTCTTTTTCTTGAGTATACCCCCCCCCCCCCATATCTCCCTGAATCATGTTGTAAACACAGTCTCTTCGGGGTGTATATGAGGCATGATGTGTTGCTGACTTGATTGTCCTGGCAGGCATCGATATCAGACCAAACTCGGTAGAAGCTACTCAGGGGAAGTAATTTATTTATTTTTATTTATTTATTTTTTACCAGAGCCACGTAAACCCGTCATGTGTGAGCCATGGATAAGGGGAGTGGTGGAGTGGTCTGGGATGCTCTGCCGACCTTGGGTCTCGTCTTCATCACAACCAGGCGCGCCAATAGCAGAGAGAGAGCGAGAGAGAGTGCGAGCGAGAGAGAGAGAGAGAGAGAGAGAGAGAGAGAGAGAGAGAGAGAGAGAGAGAGAGAGAGTTATCATCTTTATTTTGATACATTGGTGATTGGATGGGTGTGGCTGTATTGAGCTCTCTTCCTTAATTTTGATTGAGTATGTCAGCTGGCATCTTGTGGCCAGACACAAGGAATTAAACTCGTTGCCCATTTCGCCAAGATATCGGGAATGTATTACTGGCTAGAGTCAGGTGAATTCATGTGCCGCCATGGCTTAGGGGTTAAAGCGCCTGTCTAGTAAACAGGAGATCCCCGGTTCGAATCCGGGTGGTGGCTGGTCGCTGATGATGAGAGTGCCGAGTCTCTTGATGGTTTGTGTCCATCACCACTCAGTTGTCTGGGATAAGATGGCTCTCCGAGGCTTCTTTTTTTAAAACTTTCTTTTCCTGTAAGTTTCAAAATTGTGAACAAAAGGACGAGCTAAATCGACATGCTTTATTGTAACAATGTGATAGCTATTTTCCTGAATTGTTTTTAATTGTTGTAGTTGAAGCATTGGATGTCGTTGTGTGCGGGGATCCTGTAGCTATTTTTTTGCCTTCAAAGGCTTCTTTTTCTTCAGTATATCCTCGCCCCAACCCCTCCTCCTTTTCCTGAATCATGCCGCAAATACTTCCTCTCCGGCTTGATATGAGGTATACCTTGTCACCTGACTGCGGTAAAGTTCAGAGGTTGACAGCGCAGCAGCCGTTCTTAACCATCAGGGTGTATAATTTGATGTTGATTGTCCAGGTGGGCAATCGATATCCAAGCAAACTCAGTAGAAGCTATTCAAGGGAGATTATCATCTTCATTTTGATACATTGATGGTTGGATGGGTATGACTGAGTTCTCTCCATTGGGTTGAACAAAGAGAGGTGTGGTGGCATGTTTATTGGTGGTGTTGGGTTTGTAAACCGTCACTTGAAAGCCGTTACAATGAAGACCTGTAGAAATCGAATAATAAACCCTGCAGGTATGATGGAAGACCTTGTCACCCATTTTTGCCCAGAAATTGGGAACATGTAACGTCTGATTCATACTTCATGTCGCGTACGGGAAACGCGTCGCATCGCGAAAAAGTTGACCTGAGCTCAACTATTTTGGCCCGTCGCTTCCCGTACGCAAAATGAAATATGAATCGGCCTTTACTAACTAGGGTCAAATGAATTCATGTGCCGCTATTGCTTACATGTAGAGGTTAAAGGGGTTAAAGGGGAAGTAAAGCCTAAAATCAAGTTTTCACCAGTTGTAGTCTTCGGGGCGTTTTCGTTCTTATAAAAGCACGGATGACCGCGATCATCCGTGCTTGTATAAGAACGAAATGGCGCTTTTAGTGACATTTTGCATACAAATCCCCATCTAGTAGGGCGCAGTCACCCAGTTTCGGTGGAAGTGGCGAGTTCGATTGGGAGTAAAGGAGAAAGGGAGCGTCTCAGCTTCCTTGGACCAAGACCATCTGACTCAGCGCCCCGAAGACTACAACTGGTGAACATTTGATTTAGGCTTTACTTCCCCTTTAAAGCACCTGTCTAGTAAACAGGAAATACGTGGTTTGAATATTAGTGTTGGCTGGGTTAGATATGGCTCTTCGAGGCTTTTTTTCTCTTCAATTGATCATGGCTATTCATAATTGACTGTGTACTGTTATCGTTTTTTTCATTTTTAAATGAAAAACGATAAATGTTTGAAGAAAGGAAAAGGACAAAATGTTACGAGTTATGACAAACTGTCCACCAACGTAACCAGATCTTATACAGTCAGCGAGTGCGACAAAATGGCACAAAACTGACAAGGAGTACTGAGGCTTGTTATTGTACATAACTAGTCCATCATATTTACATGATAGTGGAGTTCAGTAGGATGTTGACGTTTCGGTTTGTCACAATTTGTCTTCGCTTAGCTTCCCCTTTCTATGTTTATTACATAGACTTGAGCCTCCCAAGTTGGGTGGTCTGTTGCTTTGCGTCGTCGAGTTGTAGTAAGGCCGGTATTTCCAATAGTCTTACTAGTTTTGTCATCATCCAGTAACTTTCGGCATTCTTTGTTGCCATGGCGCGTAGCTCATGCTCTTCTTCGTTGCGCTTTCCTTCCCCTCTTGGACCTTTCCTAACCTGAGCCTTCCAAGTTGGAAGGTTGTTGGTTTGCGCCTTGGAGAAGTGTTGGAGCTAGGTGTCAGGTCGCCGAATGTCTCAATACTCCTTGTCAGTTTTGTGCCATTTTGTCGCACTCGCTGACTGTATAAGATCTGGTTACGTTGGTGGACAGTTTGTCATAACTCATAACATTTTGTCCTTTTCCTTTCTTCATCATAATTATATTGGCTCACCATCCGAGATAAATGTTTGCTTTGGTTTTTGTAGGCGCTTCGATTTGACGTGGACGAAATGAGGTCGCACGTGGAGGGTTTTCCCAACATTTCAGCCTCTTCTCTTCAGACTTGTGGCCAGATGTTTGAGCAACTTCAAAATCAAGTGTTGCTTAAGTCGGATAGCCTCGTGAGCTGTGAGTTTGTTTCATGATCTTGTGCTTAACATATTCCTATTATCATCGTTCGTAAAAATGGACTCGGATGTCGCAATGTTATCGCATGAGCTGATTTTTTAGTAACTGCTGGTGTTATTGGACATTATAGCGTAGCTTGTAGTTCCTTGGTCCTTTTTCTTTTCTATAAATCATTGTTTGTCATAGCATTTTTTGCTGTTTTGTCTGCTTTAAAGTTGGCGGCATAATAATTATATTACCTTAATATTACATCTGGACGGAAACCACAACCAGAGCATCAAAGAATGCGCTAAGTGGCTTTCGCATTGCTGCATCATTGTACATCGTCATGTTAAACATTATTTTCGGGTTTTTGTTTGCAGGTGGGTTACTGTGCTAGTTTGTAGTTAGTTTGGGTGTATTCCTAACTGCCTTCTCTTTCCGTGTCTGTCCCTGTTCTAGCATTGAAAGAACAACTGAAAACGGCTCGGAAAGACTATTCATCATTACAAACATTATATGAACAGGAGAAGAAGAGACGGAAAGCCCTTCACAACACAGTTGTGGTCAGTAGTAGTAGGTATAGAAAGTGTAGATATTAGCATCATGCATTTTTCTACATCCGGTTTTGCCATAATGTGATGTTCTGGTGACTGATGACGTATGTGTCTTCCTAGAAATCTGGACCCTCAGTATGATACTATCTCTCTTCATATGTTTGCCAACAAGCCATAGGTGACATTGGGCACTAGCAATGGTTGTGAAGCAGACCAGCCCCAGCAGGCGCTTGAGGTCCGACACATTAGCTTCTGCTGGTTCAACCATACGAAGGGTGCGACCTTTAAAAACCTCCAATAAGCCTCAATGGCAGTTAAGACATAAGCTGTCTGGAGGGTAGATCATTCCTTGTCTTCGTCCTCCTGCTCGGTACCACTCAGCTGAGAGAACAGCTGAAACGTGTCGCCGTCGATTAAGAGTGGAAAGATCACACACCATCGTTTGTTTAAATTATTAGTTCGGCTTTGGCAGCACCTGCTGCACTAGATTCGACGTCCCTGTGAGTGCATGTCCCAGTAGGACAGGAAGTCTGTTTTTTTCCCACAGTGGTGAAATCATGACAGTTGGCCTTACCCAGTACAGGATAGTACTGTGGATGCTGTTTATCTTTCAACACACTTTGCAACGAAGCATAAACGTACTCTGTTTTTTGAATTTGAATTCTTTATTCTCACTGTTGTTGTTGTTGTTGTTGTTGTTGTTGTTGTTGTTGTTGTTGTTGTTGTTGTTGTTGTTGTTGTTGTTGTTGTTGTTGTTGTTGTTGTTGTTGCTGGTGCTGGTGCTGGTGCTGGTGCTGCTGCTGCTGCTGTTGTGGTTGTCGTTTGTTTTTGTTTGTCGTCCTCGTCGTCATTGTTGCTATATACCTCATATTAGGAGCTGCGTGGAAACATCCGAGTTCACTGCCGCTTGCGCCCCATGCTCGCGTTTGATCAGCGCACTAGTTCGGGCACAAGTAGTTCAAGCGGTGTGGGTATGGCGAGGACTAACACTGGGTATGAGTCTGATCATAATTGAACGATTTTGCCATTGTGCCATTGCTATCTGCTCTCCTAGCGCTATAGTACCATTGGGCTAGGCTGGCAGCACACAGTGTCAACGAAACTTGAAGATGGGCTAGCCATGGTCTTAAAAAAAGTTATTTTCTTACACCAGGATCCATTTAGTCTCTTTTGCAATCATGGCGTATTGTTTCAGTATTACTATGTTGTTATTAGAGCGGGTTTACTAAAATTGCGACTCCGGGTTTCATGCATAAGCGATCATTGGACAGCACAGTAGAGTGGTTTTATGACTTCATGTGTATAAAAAAATTAAAAAGATGGGATTGTGTCAATCTAGTGGTAGATTCTGTACTTTCATTTTCCGTGCTTGTACCACCGAGTCTTGTCCAATGTGGTGGTTTAATGCAGACTGCTGGAGGAGGTCATTCTACCCATTGATGAGGTAAAGCAAGCTCTCTGCATTCTTGTTCAGAGTATATACAGTAGAACTCCGATAAGACACACGCACAAGTACATGGGCAGCAGGAAAGTGCACTTAGTATCCAAGATACTTCTTCTTATCCCAACCTACTTCAGTATGGATCAATGTACATGTGCTTCGGGCAATGTCCGTACTAAGCAAGAGCATGTCTTATCAGAATACGTGCTAAGCGAGTTGCAATGTACATTGGAACGGAGGTAGTGTGTGCAATGGATAGGTTATTATTTTAAAAGTAGCATGACATTTTCATGCTATACACTGTCAGTGCACTGTCAGTGCTCCATGCACTGCACGTTGGTCTGTGCTCACGGCAATGTACATGTAGTTGTACTGGCAGGATGGTTCTTACCCAGGGCTAGGCACTTGCCCTATGCTCTGAGCACACTGTTTCGCACAATCGACGCAGTATCAAAAGCAGCAAGAGAGATTTCAAACGTTTTGCATGTCATGGTTTCTGCTCTGGTATCAGGGACACAAAGGTGGTTGTGTGTGTGCCTTTGTGAATTGCATTCTAAATGTTCTTTGGGGGGGGGGGGGGCATTGACTACTGAGCCAATCTAACATGCTTAGAAAAGAAATGGGCTGAGTATGTGAGCTGTTGGAAAAGCACAGAGGTCACATGTGTCACTGATTGTTGTGGCATGTGTGTCTTGTCTTTATCCTCAGGAAACCGTGTGCGTGCATACTCTCAAGCAGCAACTCAGTGGTGTCGGCGTCTCAAACAAAAACTTTGAGTTTGATCGGTATGTTTGTGCAACTTCTACAATTGAATTCATTCTTGCATGTTTGTGCTGTAGTTGACTGGCATCGAGTAAAGTTCAGGAGAAAATATACGCACGTGTATGTAATTGTTTGTAGAGAGCTTTAGAAGATGAAGAAATTGGTGAGGTATCATATGCAGTCAACGACTCAGCATTACGTGCCTCTTCAAAACAAATTTGAACAACTTTCATGCTAAATTGATTTTATTGGCTTCCCTACCCTCTGTTATCGTTTTCTTGTGATATAGCCACTGTGGCTGGAAATGCATGGATAGCTAGGTGAAAGTGTAAGCTAGTCACACAGTGAATTATCATGACTGATGAAACTGATGCAGTCTATTTTTTGTACCAGATGTGTTTGTACGTGTGGACGTATGCATGTGTGTGTGTGTGTGTGTGTGTGTGTGTGTGTGTCTGTGTGTGTGTGTGTCTGTCTGTGTCTGTGCGTGTGTGTGTGTGTCTGTGCGTGTGTGCGTGTGTGCGTGTGTCTGTCTGTGTCTGTGCGTGTGTCTGTCTGTGTCTGTGCGTGTGTGCGTGTGTCTGTCTGTGTCTGTGCGTGTGTGTGTATCTGCCTGTGTCTGTGTCTGTCTGTGTAAAATGGAAAAAGAAAAAAATGAAAAATAGGGATTCACTGGCCAGAAAAAGTCACTTCAATCAGTGGTGTGGTGGATACCAGGTTAAAATTAGTGGCGGTCAATTCATCAGCCTTGCAAGCTGTTGAATGGTGTAATCCCAGCACAAGTTGCTATGTCTAACATAGCTGTTCGCTATCATCGCTTCTGCGATGGGCAGGTATGAGGTCTGAGGTGTCTGTCTGTGTGTGTGTGTGTGTGTGACTGTCTGTGTGTCTGTGTCTGTGTGACTGTCTGTGTGTGTGTCTGTGTCTGTGTGTTCCCCGACCGTAGTGTCTATGGGCCCAGCAGTAATCAGTCCGATGTTTTTGCTGAGGTGCAACCATTGCTCACGTCACTGCTTGATGGGTAAGTTTGTTTTAAAAGTAGCTCTTTTTCATTGACACTTTATTTTATATTGTGTTTTGCCTACAAGGACCTGTGAGTGAGTATGTTTGTTTTCATTGTATATTTTTGTGTATGAGTTTGTACTAACGTTATCAGACTATACACGCAGTGTGTGCATGCTGTCTTCTGTTGTGTTTCCTGTATGTGTGACAGCTACAATGCCTGCTTGATGGCATACGGGCAGACAGGAAGTGGTAAGACACACAGTATGTTAGGTGATGGCCTGGAGTCCGGGGTATCCTCATCGGATGTCTGGTGGAATGAGAAGTCAGGCAGTCCTGGAAAGTACCCGCCACAGTGCATCCACCACGGTATCATACCCAGAGCTGCTGTGGAGGTGTTCAGGTCAGTCTAGCGCATGTGCAGTTTTATGATTATTACTGCGACAGGGCAGGCTGCTGGTAAATTGTAATGACTGTCTGATCATGACGAATCTGACACATGTCTTCCTGGCATGGATCAAATAATATTTGATCCATGCCAGGAAGACATGATTCAGTCCGAGTAGTCGCTGGTCTAAGTGTCTGGTGTGTGATTACACTTGAGACATGCTGTTACGTGTTTCAGCCATGGCACGTCTAACTTGCCACAGTAAAAGTATTATTAATCTGACTGTGACAGCACTACAGCCATTGTACTGAAGTTGTGAACACTGCACTGGTAACTAGACAGCGGCTGTGTACTTGCAGAGCGCAGCATTACTAGTATTGGTTCCCGATTGCATACGCACAGTCTGCATGCTCTGGGCACTAACCCCGTGCCTTCTCTCTGTGTAGAACTGCGATTTCATGCAATGTCACCAGGGCATTCTGATTGTGTTTCCTTTTTGACTTGCTCTGTTACAGGCTCATCGGGGAGCGGTCTGCTGATTGCCGTGTGGCCGTGGATGTCTCTGTGGTGGAAATCTATAACAATGAGATCTATGATCTCCTCAAGGTAACAATGTACAGTGAAACCTGTCTAAGGCGACCTTCAAAGTGTGGTCTCTGTAACCAGGTGGTCTCCTTATCCAGTGCCATTTGACTGAAAATAGCATTCCTTGGTCCTGGCTGCAGTGGTCTTGTGGGACAGGTGGTCGCCTTATCCCAGTGGTCGCCTTATCCAAGTGGTCGCCTTCGCAGGTTTTACTGTGTTGAGTTATATGCTGCACAAGCATGCTCACTACTAGTACAGACTGAAGTCCCTTTGGATTCCTATTGGTCTTTTCGATGAGCTTGAGAAGGGGGGGGGGGGGGAGACTGAAATTAATTAGTTGAATGCGTTGAAAGTGCGTACGCTAACAGTCTATGTATTTATGTGCATTCATGCATTCATGCATTCTTGCTTGTTTGCTTGTGTGTGGGCATGCGTGCATATCTGTACTTCTGCATGATTGTTTCTTGTGCAGGGTAGCTCATCAAAATGTGATATATCCTTCAAAGAAGACGGGAGTGTTAACTTATTGGGTGTGACTCGAAGGTAACGGTTATTTCCCCTTTTAACCAAAGAATGGATAATTGTTGTCGTAGGTGAGAAGATATGATAGTATGTGAGGCGTTTGCAAATTACGCCATTTCACACTCAAACACAGCAATTTTTAGGTTACCGCGAAGAATATATTTTCATATTAATATTATTGTAATTCGGATGGTGAGCCAATTAAATAATTGTGAAAAGAAGGACAAAATGTTACGAGTTATGACTAACTGTCCACCAACGTAACCAGATCTTATACAGTCAGCACAGGTAAAAATTGAGTAACTGTGGTGGCAGTGTCACCTGGTGTACATCGGCTGGCAGACAACGTTTTGTCATCGGCGAACATCGGGAGCTTACAGGAAACAGCCTCTGTTATGAATGGGAGCTTCTGTACTTGTACATTTAAAACAAAAATGTACATTTAAAAAGAGAACTGAATCCAGGATGGTGCCCTGTGGCATGCCACTAGTAACTGGCACTAAGGGAGGTAGCCACCCGCTGTTGTCTGCTACGGAGGTACGATTGAAACCAGACCAGGGCTGTTCCAGAGATACCAGCGGTTGTGAGGGCGAAAACAAGTTACTGATGTCTTACGGTATTAAATCCTTTTTTTAAAGTCCATACAAACAACCGTCGTGCGCAGTCCAGCGTCATGTGAGACAAGCCAGTCGTTTGTAACCTTCGTGAGAAGTTGCCCGGTAGAACTGAGT